>NW_015548217.1:3504017-3524652 GCF_001515605.1 Sinocyclocheilus anshuiensis | reverse complement strand
TGATATAATTTATATGAATATAAATATATACATGTAAATATTTTCCAAACTATATGCTGTATGTGTGTGTCTTTATATATGCATAATAAATATACACAGTACACGCACATATATTATGTAAACAAAAACTTTAATTTTGGATGCGATTAATCGCGATGAATCGTTTGACAGCACTAATATATATCTATATATATGTATACATTTTACATATCGTGTCCTTAATACCCCACATATTGTGTGTAAAAATTAAATAGTAAATTAAAGGTATTCTTAGTACAAGTCTATAGTAAATTGTGAACAATCCTGTTAATATACAGCATGTTTATAATAATAACTCACTCCACCGATGGGACAGGAGCTGTTAAGGTAGTCACACTTCTCGCCTGTGTTCACACAGACGGGGCCGAGAATGTTGGGAGATGAATCTCCAAGATTACTGGAGGAAAAGCCGGCTACAAAAGGACCCTGGAGGTACACAGAGTGTGATGCATTAGTGCGGAGCTTTTCATTCTGTCCCTGAGTCAAAAAGTCCATTAAAGATAACTGCCGACATAAGCAACAGAAATGTTATCTTCTGTTTGATGTATAGGACAAACAGATCTTGCATAATAACAGTATTAATTAACATCTCCAGTAAACCTCCTCTGTGTTTAGAGCATTTATTGGCTTTATTGAACGGCAAAATGCCCTTGTGAACTCTTCAAGTAGATTACAACTAATAAAGACAATTAATTAACCTTGAAGATGGGGCTCAGAGGGAAAGCTGTAATTAAAAGGTTGACCTTTTACCTCACCGGGTAGAAAGCCAATGTTTTTCTCTTGCTCGAAGCCATAGGAGGCGTAGCCAAGGTTGTCCGAGCTCACCATGCGATTGGTGTTATTCATACTGACGGGATGAACAGCAAACCAGCTGAGGACAGGTACATAGCCAATAAATGAATGCATTGCATTTATTATAAATGTATTTAGTGAAGTCAATTACCTTGAAGACCATACGATCTTGCTATGTTTGCACTGAAACGTAAGACTTTCCAAAGTAAATGCTATATTATACCTGAGCAAGCCCATACCATCCCCATCCAGATCTGTGAATTTCATGATGACAATCTGCTTGTCTGTGTTGAATTCATATCTGGGTTGGAAACAGAGTCAGAAATGAATGTGTTGTGACTTACAGCTGTATTGATGGTAGGGGATGTTTGTCACTGTAAAACAACTTTGAGACAAAACTGCAAATGCATAAATGTTCACCTAAAAAATGACAGTTCTTTCCATTTACTTCCCTTTGTCGTACCAAACCTGTATGACTGACTTTCTTCTGTGGAACACAAAAGAAGAGATTTTGAAGAATGTTGGTAACCATATGGTTTTGTGTCCCATTGACTTACATAGCATGAATAAAAAATACTATGGAAGTCAATGGGACCCAAAGTGGTTTGGTTACTAACACTCTTCAGAATATCTTGCTTTGTGTTCTACAGAAGATAGAAACATGAGGCCTTTTTATTTTGGGGTGGACTATCCCTTTAATAATAAAAGCTGGGTTACTTTAAACTGCAGCTGGATCAATATGAGCACATCAGCAAACAAACAAACCTGTTTCTCTCCTCCTCAGGGTTGTTCATGTATGAATGTGGGCTTCTGTTCAAGTTGCTGTCGACTAGTTGTCCTTTATTTATAAAAATTCGTCCAGGTCTCAAATTCCTGTGAGCTAGATCAATGCTCTGATGCAGAGGATGGAAAATATTATCAATGACATGCTGAAGGCATTTACATGAACTAATTCAAAGGGTACACATTTATATGTTAACATATCAGAAATGCATTTCAAATGAGAGCAGGCCAGTAAAGCATACCTTGACTATTCCACTGACGATGGCTTGTATAGACGGCTTAATGTAGCCTTTACTGGTGATCATAAAGAGGGTGTACTGGAAATAGCCACCCACGCCTGCATGTGTGTGTGTGCCACTCATGACCACATTGTCCTGTCTGTACAGGTCTCCGTATTTCGCCTTAAGCTCTTGCAGAACCTAAAATGGTTTGGGACGATGATATTTAAATTCACCCTCATAGTGCAATTCTAATGAGATTTGGGAAATATTGCGATTAAACTTTACCTCGTGTAAACACGATCAAACTGATGTGATTAAAGCTCATAATCATAGGAATCATAATAGTAAAATTTGTGGCACATGCTGATTTGAAAATCACAATAAAACGGCATGTAAACACAGTCACTAACAAGTAAAAATATGCCAGAAATGATCATAAGGAGAAAATCTAGTTTGAAACATGAGTCAGATTATTAGATATGCAAGATCTTTGTATTAATTTTAGTTTCTCCGATTTTTTAAATTCGACATTTTATACAGTTCTGTACTAGAAATTTGATTGAATCATTCCCAAAAAAATGTCAGTTGGTGTAACATAATGAAATAAAATAATAATAATAACAATACAAAATCCTGACAGCTTTATTATAATATTTAATTAAAAAAAAAAATCAAAAATATTTTTCAAAGTGCAAAGAGTAAAAACATTTTGAAAAGCTTTTGTAGAATATAGAAAAGTGTAATAGAATTGTCAACTCATAAATAATACAAAAAGTAGTACCAAACTACTTAAACACTTAATAAAGAGCTTTTTAATAACAATCTAGTACTATATATTCAGAATTTCTAGTACTATATATTCAAATAATAATAATAATTATTATTATTATTATCATTATTATTAAACGTGTTCTTTGTATTTGTGAAATTTACTAGCAATTTTCCTTCACCGGGTCACTGACAAAAGGTGCTGTATGTAGGATTGACACCGAGTGGTTGAACTAGGTATTGCAATCCAAATTCAAAATATTGGAGAGGGATTTTTCACCCGGACCCTCTTCCTCAGACTTGACGCACACACAGGTTGCCAGATGGATGACACCAACAGGAACCAGCGCACTTGACGATGAATGAAATGAAATATGCTGTGTTTTCTGCCAACTGGCAACCCGGAGTCCTGAAATACAATTGGGTAAACTGGCAGTGGGCGGGTTTCACAAACCAAAACAGAGACCGACATTCCGGCACAGAACGCATATTTTCAAAGGAGAATAACTGACTGTAGCATTGTTCTTCAGATAAACAAGTATGTTAACTTAGCATGTTTCTTACATATCTGCAAACATATTATGGTATTTTTATGCTTTAGTATAGTCAAAAACTTACATACAGCACCTTTAAGTCGCTGGGGTATATTTGTAGCAATAGCCAAAAATACATTGTATGGGTCAATATAGATTTTTCTTTTATGCCAAAAATCATTAGGATATTAAGTAAAGATCATGTTCCATGAAGATATTTTGTAAATTCCCTACTGTAAATATATTAAAACTGAATTTTTGATTAGTAATATGCATTGCTAAGAACTTCATTTGGACAACTTTAAAGGCGATTTTCTCAATATTTTGATTTTTTTGCACCCTCAGATTCCAGATTTTCAAATAGTTGTATCTCTGCCAAATATTGTCCTATCCTAACAAACCATACATCAATGGAAAGCTTATTTCTCCAGCTTTCAGATGATGTATAAATCTCAAATTCCGAAAATTGACCCTTATGACTGGTTTTGTGCTCCAGGGTCACACATATATATAATATACTGTATATATATAATGACCATTGTCAATGACACACATGCTAATTATAAGAGAAGTGCTTAATGTAAACTTTTCTTATGACTACAGAAGAAGAAACCCGGAATAATGTGTGTGTGCTATACCTCTAGCCTCAGTCTCTGAGAGACCATGCCAATGTCTGCAGTGATGAACACCACTCTTTTACTGCCATCGTCCACGATGAAGGCTCGGCTGAACAGACGTGTATGGATCCCTCTCACCGTCTGCTCAGTATTAGCGTAACCCATCTTTTCAACAAACAAAAAAACAAAATCACCATTCACAAGAATCTTAACTTAGTCTTTGACATTGATATCTGTCCTTTATCGTCACATCTGATCAGTGCACAGTCATAAACATTATCAGTCGCTAACAACTGATGAATATCAACTTCCAGCTATAAGGCCTCACCAATAATCAAACAGAACAGCTGGAAATAGTCAGAGTAAAATCAAATGATCAAAATCTAAGAAATAAACTGAACAGAAAGAGATTGAGATAAATTAAACCGACCATGGGCAGATCGGCCACAGGCCCGGTACAGTCAGCTCGACCCACACCAATCAGATAAAGGTTCTCTGGAGGATCCACTGATGGGCTCGGCTCCTCTGGAGTCACTTCCTCTGGTGCACAAATAATTCAAACCAGACACCATATGAATCTTCAATAAGCTTATGAATGGAAAAAATTACATTGAGATTCAAAAGTCGGAGTAAAAAAATGTTTCAAAGTAAATCCTACATCAAATATTTTCTGCACTCCCCCCTAATTTAAAAAACTAAAAATATTTCTAAATATGAAATATATGAATATAAAATCATATCTTTTTCCTAGGTCTTACAATGTGTAACTTCAAAAAAATATTGCTTAAGACAAATACATTTTAGTTTTTACAAGCTGTATTTTTCTTGTAATTAAACCATGTGAACAGTTCAGAATTACGTTTTTCTGAATCCAGTTTGAGGGCCAGGACTGTTATTAACCCCACTGAGACCGCTGTCATCAAAAGGAAGAGAACTATGAGGGAGATCTCCAGACCATTGAGCCGACAGCACTCAGTCTTACGCGCCATCACCCTTCACTGAGACACACACACACACACACACACACACACAGAGCACATGCTTGTCATACAAAATATAAACACATGTAACAC
The DNA here is from genome assembly GCF_001515605.1 of Sinocyclocheilus anshuiensis. Lineage (NCBI taxonomy): Eukaryota > Metazoa > Chordata > Actinopteri > Cypriniformes > Cyprinidae > Sinocyclocheilus > Sinocyclocheilus anshuiensis. The sequence goes on along the minus strand of NW_015548217.1, from coordinate 3,519,826 downwards.
ACTAAACAACTGTGTCTGAAGTTTGAAGCATGAATCCATATTTCTATGTTGCTAAACATAATAACACTACACTTCAAATGTTTGGGGTTGATATATTTTTATTCTAATATTTTATCATTTAAAATAAGTTTTTTCTATTTTAATATATTTTTTAAATGCAATTTATTCCTGTGATGGAACAGCTGAATTTTCAGCAGCCATTATTCCAGGCTTCAGGGTTCCGAAATCATTCAAATATGCTGATTTGCTGCTAAAGTAGCATTCCTTCTTGTTATCAATATCAAAAACAGTTGTGCTGCTTCATATTTTTAGGGAAACATTCATACTTGTTTTCAGGATTTTTTTTTTTAATACAAAGCTCAAAAGATCAGCATTTATTTGAAATTAAATTTTTTTAATAAAGTCATTACAGCCAATTTTGATCAATTTCACACACCATTGCTAAATAAAAATATTAATTTGAACTTGTATGATTTTGACTTATGATGCTCATAAGTTTACATACCCCTTGCAGAATATGCAACAACACACCGCATTAACATTCAAGAGTATGTAAACTTTTAAACTGGTATATTTGTGTAAATTCAGTTGTTGTTGTTTTTTTTTGGACTTTATGTAAACATCTTTATGTCAAACTGCTTATTCACTACAGCACTAAAATAAAAAATAACATGCAATTTTTATGATCCCTCTTATTCTGTTTAAATGATCTTATTCTGGAAAGGAAAACATAATATGAAACATAATATCAAACAGGCGAAACATTTTCCTGATTTATATAATAAATGGGAAAAGTACTTACATGTTTTACTCTGCTCTCAAATTCACTGAACAGTGTAGATTTTGAAAAGCAAATCAAGTGTGGAACAAGTGCACACTTATAGTGTATACAGCACAAGGACAAAGGTAATATTCTCTGCACTGTTTATAGCCATATTTCATGTTGACAGTGTGAAACCAAACTCTCAGATTAGATTAGATTAGTTGCATAACATTTGAGATACCGCAGACCATATCAAGATATTAATTTTAACCAGAGAGAATTTTCAGTTAATAATAAATGTAACAAAATAAATGCAGATGTTGAGTAAATTTCTAAAAAAAAAAAAAATTGATACATGTATGCAGTACAAAAATGCTGAATGCTTAGATTTCTTCCAAGCTATGAAATACTTCAATCGAGAAGATTCAAAGTGGGATGCAGAAAATAAAACAAATAAAATGTATTATTGCTGTGGGTAAAATGGTGTAGTTATGACTAAATATCCATAATAGTCCTTTCTTGTCCTGTGTTAAGCTATGCTTTCCATCATGTGTATACTCCCTAAAAATGTAACTAATTTCATTACGTAGTTACTTTTGTGTTTTTTTTTTTTTTTTTTTACTTTCTTATCTGGCATTGGGGTTGCTTGTTTTTAATATAAAAAAAGAAAAAAGTTATATTTTTGGCAAATGTAAAAGCCCTTTCACACCAAAATTGGTGAAATGAATAAGCCTCAGGCTGAAGGAAATGTAAAAAAAAAACCTCTAAATACTGAAGTTACTGGAATACTGACGTTGAGATGAGTACAAATGAGTAAATTAATGTTCACATTTAATCTAAAACTACAGTAACATCATGATCACACGGGGCACACAACATCTCTGCACTTAATAAATGGGAAAAAAAAGTGACTGGCATTACTTATTTGAAAAATAACTCAATTAAGTAGTGTTACTTTACTAGTGTCAGGCTCTGGGCCAGGTTTTGTGTGTGTCTTTGCTCCCTATGTGCTCCATCATCCAGTTTCTCTGTCTCGTGTTTTGAGTTCATTGTTCCCAGGTGTTTCCAATGTTAATTGTCATTAGTTCCAGGTGTCCCTTGTCTTCCCCTCATCAGTTCCTGTGTATTTAAAGTGTGTTCTAGTTCTTGTCCTTTGTCAGTCGTTAAACGTCATTCTGTCATCCTGATGTGTCGAGTCCTGTGGTCCCAAGCCTTTGTTCAATAAACCCTTCTTAGTTACTTTACTCCATGTCTCCTCGCTCCTTCGTTCCCGTGTTCCTCGTGTGTGTGAACCGTGACAACTAGTTACTTGGAAAAAATAATCTGATTACGTAACTTGTGTTACTTTTAATGCGTGCAAACCTGCAACGCTGCTTACTAAAGCAATTATGCATAATTACATGCAACTACCTCTAAATCAAACCCAAAATCCAACCCTAAAGTATGTATATTACACTGTATGTACTGTAAATGTATAATTACACTGTAACAAAGACACCTTAAAGGGGTCCTATTATGCTCTTTTACAAAGTCTTGATTTTGTTTTGGGGGTGTACCTAGTTCTGTACAGGCTCTCATACTAGGTTGTTTGAAAAACACATTATTTTTCACATACTTGGGAAAGCTAGCGTGTCTCCGACATATAGCACTCGTTGCCTTCTCTAGTGCAGCTCAACCAGGTCTCGTCCCATTTGTCGATATTTGTGATATCACAAATCCCGGAAAATATGCGTTGTAGTCCAAACGAGTCGTTCGTTGTAGCTTTTGAAAAGCGTTTTCTGTTAAATAAAATATCTCCTTTTGAAGTGGACTTTGAGCTTTGTAACATTGCAGATCCTTTTTATGCTCAAACAGCAACATTACAAACTAACTAAAGTTGAAAAAGTGAAAAAGCATAATAGGACCCCTTTAAAATAAAGTATAAATAAAGGAATTGATATACAGTATTTGTCTACCAAAATAATTAAAAAAGCCTTTACATTTTTAAAACTTATTTTTATATCATTACAAATACTGATAAATCAGACTGTCTATATGGACACTGTCACTAAAAAAAAAAGAATCAAATAATGAAGCAAAGCTGTTTTGTGCTGATATTTTGTAATTTATTTCTTTGTCAATGGACGAACACCTCCTACTATTACATCACAATATAGCAGCTTGTCGTATTGAATGGTCAACGGGGCAGATCATCTGTTCTGGCTCATGGAAAGGATGGATTGGTTCACATCATTTTGTCAGTCAAACCCAGAACTGAACACCCCAGAGACCCGGATTTCAGTCAGAGCCATAAAGCACCAGCTGTCAGAAAGACAAACAACGTGCCAAAAAAGATTCCAAAGACAAAAACGAAATATAGCAGAACAAAGACATAAATAAATACATTCCGAAAACAGCATCGGAGAAATGAATTAGCTTTGCTGACACGGTCATGGAAATACACTTTCAAAACGAACAGTATTGTTACATTCGAGCGACGAGGTGAGTTCTGTTTCAAGCATATGTGGTTCAAAACACTGAAATTGTCTTTGAATAAACATAAAAACATTACTACAGTTGACTGTCAGACCACTGTTCGCAATGAACTATTAAGGCACTGAGGAACATTAGATTATCCAAACGATAAACATCTTCCGTAGCTCTCGATGTAAAGAATTAGTTCAAAAAAATAACAAATATATTCATATAAACCTTCTCCGACAGCATGTGTTGTTTAGCAGACGACTAGAAAAATGTAAGGCTGTAAATGCAAAAATGCACTATTTACAGTTTGTCAAATTGCTTACTCGAGTTAACAAAAAATAGCGTGAAAAGATGGCTTTGTGCCTGTAAACGAGGCACTGAAGATACAAATAAATAACTTGGCATTTAGTTTGCTGGCTCGTCTTTTGTGATTTGTTTTTGGTGAAATTCAGGATGATGCTACGGGCCAACGCAAGCCCAATAACACAATTTGGAGAGAAGAAAATCACTGACAATGGTTTCTCCTAAAGCCATTATTGTTTTCAGCCCTATATGTGCTAAGTTTTACATCCAAAACCAATCCTGTGAGGACATCACAGAGGAATGAGATGCTTTGGATGACTGGTTGTGTTCATTAAAGGGATCAGCTACAACTTCCGGCACTTTGGGCACATATTTTGGAGACCAACTTCCAAATGTAGCATTTGCACATTAGTCAATCTGAGTCTATCCGCGTGTACTTCACGGGGCCCCAATGCAGCGATCGCCATGAGAAGGGCTTCTGGTAGCTGCGGGGGACGACGGCGAGAACGTTGTTTTCCAGGTACCGGAAAAATCGGTACCACCATACGTGGGTGAAAAAGTTGGTCTGGGATGTCTCTTTGAGAGCCTAGAAAAGATACAGATGTAGAAGTTTCAAATAAACCATAAATAGGTTGACAGAAATCTGAATGGAAATTTGAGCAAAACAGACAGACGTACTTGTTGGTTGGCCATTGTGTGATACCACCAGAAGAGACGTGTGGTGATGAAGTAGGCCACGGCGACATCAATCGTGTAGTGGTCATGAGCAAGAAGGATGCAAAACACTCCTATTGCACAAAAAGCCCAGCAGCCCCAGTGGTACCACCAGAACCTTCTAGGAGAATCTGTGAGGAGCAAGAAAATCAGGGGTCTTATAATGTAGAACATAAGCTACCTAATAGATAACCAATGAAATAAGGCAAGGGTCGGCAACCTTTTGGGCAAATGTTCTGGTTAACCACTGAAATCTGCACCTCGGATGCACAGTGGTCATGCGAATGGTTTGCCGGAGACACGCGCATCTGTAGATTAGCGCAGGTTAATTCTCACGCATAGTATTTATACCTCCTATGAGGAACGATTAAGTTCAAATGTATGTTGGAATGCAGTTTTCCCTATTGCTCACATGCATGATTTTCCCTCTGCGTGCCAATGTTGTCATGTGTGTCACAGGTTGCCGACCCCTGAAATAAGACAAAAATCTACTAACAGCAAGCAAAACTTACATAAAGTCGTCTCAAAAGGTATTTTGAGGACCATTAAGATTTTTTGCACTGAACATTTCAGCACATTTTTGCCCAAACTATCAATGCTGTAATGCCTTAAAATAGTAAACGATTACAAGTTTAGATACAGAAAAGAAATGGAAGCGATACATACAGTAACTTGTACACAATTAATCATTTTTAGCACAGGAAATAAACTTTGCAAATGAGCCAAGACTATCAAAATACAAATCTTTTGGAATGTTTACAGTGTCTCAAAAAAAATGAATGTAATGCTCAATAAAATATATGTAACCTCTTTCCCATATATCACACACTTTTGGGACTGAATATTGTTAATAAACATGAATATGAACTTCTTGTGATCCACTGACCCCTACTGAACCACCGTAGCATGAAAAATGGATGAAAAAGTGAAACTTCATGCAAGTACAATGAATATATATTGTCTGAAAACATTCTAGAGTAATATGTATGTTGTTTTGTTAGAAGAGGAATATGTAGGTTTCATAAATGTATTTTTGATACATATTTTGAATATCATGATATATACAGTATAAGTTCAAAGATATTCAAATCCATTGATTTCAATGGAATGAATACACATAAACAAATAATTCTCAAATTATGTGTTCTTATAAATTTTGCATTATATATTCAAATAAAATTTCATTTTTTTTTCTTTTTTTAAGTTATATTTATGGGCTTTTATGCCTTTAATGCACAGTACAGTAGAGAGTAGACAGGAAAGCATTGGATGGAGAGAGGGGAGCGGGATTGGCAAAGGACCTCAAGACGGGAATCGAACTCAGGTCGCCCCGATCACAGTTGTGCTATATATCAGCACCATAGACTGTAAAAAAAAGATGGACAATGTGTCTCCACTTCCTTCCACTATAGAAAAGTGAAGTTTGGAGCCAGAGTCTGCGCAGTAGAGATTCGTTTGGAGCTAGAGTCGGCGCAGTAGTGTCGTGAGGTGGAGCCACGGTATCAAACTCCCGCAGACCCAATCAACCATAATGACACGCCCCCGTTTTTATAGCATCAAATTACTAGCTAAAATCAAACTTATCACAAAAACGCACAATTGAACATATATCAGCGTGATAACAACTACCTTAAATGACAAAAACCATCTTTCGGAAAATTGTATTGGAAATGTAATTTATTTTTTTATTTTGACTCAAGTCCCATTTGTTAGAGAGGGCGGGGTTTATGACCTGTACTGCAGCCAGCCACCAGGGGGCGATCAAAGAGCCCACAGCTTCACTTTTCAGGACGTGTGAGGCACACCCGATCGGCGCACTAACCACGAGGCTATTGGTGTAGACTTAATTTTTTTTAGAGTGGGTTTCCTGTAGTTCATGTAAAATTTTAACATTTTAATTTGTTTGATAATAAAAAGGTGAAAATTTAGTAACAACATGGTAATAGCACAGTAACAATACAAACATCGCTATATTTGCATAATCACTCATCTGTGAGGAAATATTGATCATATAAAATATAGTTTTGGTTGACAAATGTTACGTTTTTACTTTTTTTAAGCTTTCGATCCACCTGATCCAAACAGACCCAGGAATGCAAAAATCACAATCATCTAAAGCAATAAAATTCTTACACTTTTAAGTGCATCTCCATATCCAAATACTTTTTGGTACCACTGCATAATCAAAACGTGTGTTTCAACTGTCCGCTAGGGGACGGTGTTGTCTCAAATCAGTGTGAGTTACTCACACTCCTTTGTGAAGAGATAAGTGAGGGTGAGCATGACTGTGTGGCCGCTGTACAAGTAGTCTCCACACATGTTATGAGAGCCTGTGATGGTCAGACCTCCTCCTGCGATCATTTTCATCACCCGCCGCATCTGAGATTCCCAGTCACCATACAGCTGCCAGAAACAACAAACAAGCATTAGCATCATGACATTCTCCTATAATTCCTTAAAACCTGTTCATACACTGCTTGTCCCATTTTGTTTCTACAAACTCAGCATGTGTTCATGTCGAGAGCATACATCAACAAATAAGCCCTTTGAGACTCAACATAAAAGCAAAAAATGGCTCCCAGAAAACAAAGTTCTTGGTTGTTTTTGTCTGGGCTTTCTTTCAGCAACTGCATTTAACAGGAAGGCAGGTTCTAACAAGAGTGAAAGAGTTGCTGGGCTTGATAATATGTGTTTCCTGCAGGTCCCGTGGTGTGGATTTCCTGCCTTGTGTAGCTAGTGTGTGTGTTCACAGCATCTCATCGACCATATTGAGTCTCTCTCTCTCTCTCTCGCACACGCACACGCACACGCGCACACGCACACGCACACGCACACACACACACACACGCCCACGCACACACACACACACACACACACACACACACACACACACGCACAGTCGTGAAAGGATCACCAGTGGACTGTCAGCATGGTAACACTAGAGAAAAACTAGTTAGTTACTCTCTAAACAATCATTTAATTTCACAATAATATTGCTCATTTTTCCGGTACGTGCAGATTTTGTCTTAAGATTCATGCAGTCCGGAAAGAGGGCCACTGATGGGGAAAATAGTTCCCTATTCTTTTCTATGAAGAAAATTACACATTTTCAAAAGTTTTCACTATTTGACATTTACTTCCCTTATTTTCTTATTTAACCCTTAAACTATGCAACACAATTTTGAGTTAAAGGGGTGGTTGATTGTGATTTCACTTTTTTTACGTTAGTTAGTGTGTAATGTTGCTGTTTGAGCATAAACAATATCTGCAAAGCTGAAAGTTCAATGCAAACGGAGCTATTGTCTTTTAAAATTCTGGCAGTTTAATGCCTACAGTTACGGCTCGTAGGGACTACAACGAGATACTTCCCGGGTTGGTGACATCGCAAACCCTGAAATTTACATAAACCCCGCCACCGGAAACATGCAATAAAGGGGGCAGGGCCATGTTGCGCAGCTTTAGAGAAGAGGAAGAGTTGTTGCCATGCCGTCAAAACTAGTGGTGCGCGAAAAAAATCTATGAATCGTGATTCTGTCTTTTAACGATTCTAATTGATTCACAAGTTTCAAAATCAATGTTCTAAAGCAACGGTTCTTAATCCTGTTCCTCGCATCCCCTGCTCTACACACGCTCTGTTCTGAATCTCTCTCTCATTCAGATCGTCAGCTTGTCAGCTCCTTCAATGAACTGTGTTCCAAATACAATTTATGTGTATAGACAGATATTTTTTGAAGCATTAAACATAGACGTGCACCCGGTTGCTGTGGTAGAGAGCAATACTTGCTGGCAAACACTTACTGTAACTTACTGTTACAAAAATGTTACAACACAATCATGTATTCTGCTGTATTAAAGCTTTAATCAGGATGAAACCGTATATTAGAAGCTAAAAGAAGCAGTAGCATTTACAAACAACAGTGTATCTAAAAGTATGAGACAACAGCAAACAAAAAAACATGCCATTCTGAAACGTCCTGTAAGAGTCGTGCTTGCACAGGTTCTGCGCGATCATGTTCACTAATATTCTCTGGGTCTCATTCTGGTTCAAAATGATAAGCAATACTAACGACGTCATTGTTTACAATACAACCGGAGCACATGCCACTGAGGTGAGGGGCGGGACATTTAGACGCGCACTAGATGCGGTTTAGCCAATCACAACACACTGGGCTAGCTAACCAATCTGAGCCCATTGCGTATTTCTGAGGGATTTACATCACATATAAACAGCTCTCAAAGATGATTTAATTTTAGTTTTGTTTTTTAATTTGGCTAGCGGTTATGAAATCATGAATGATCATTTATTTTAATGCGGTGCGCTGTCGGCCTTTCTACATAAAAATCAGTCAAATCATGTAATGTGAATGTCGTACACTCTTGCTCGAGACTAAAAAAACTAGTTGAAAGCCTACCGAGCCGCGGAAGAGACTCAAGCGCTTTCCGCGAGCGCAATTCGAGACGGAGTGAAACACAGACAAATGCGTTTCATTCATTCGTTCACCACCCATACCGTAAAATTTGTGCTTAATTGTTATGAAAATAGTATTTCAACAATATTTTATTCATAAAATCAGTAAACATAAGAAAATATCATTTACATTTTTTGCATTAGAATAATGAGAATAATATTTTGTTGGATTAATGATCGTTTTGTTGAAATCGTGCTGAAATTGTCCTAGTGAAATTATCATAAAAATATAGTTTATATTTATTCCTAACAAACCATACATCAATGGAAAGCTTATTTATTCAGCTTTGAGATGGTCTATACATCTCAATTTAAAAAAATGGACCCTTATGACTGGTTTTGTGGTCCAGGGTCACATATATGAACATATTATTCATATAACAGTAATTAGAAAAACAATATTTGGGTTTAGGGGTGGACCTCCATGCTTAAGTTTTTTCCTAAAAAAATGTAAATTTCCATATGAATCCCACTGAAGAAATTCATACAAAATCACCACCTTGGTGGTTACTTTTTCTCATGAGATGGGGTTGGCAGATCCCATAAAAGTAATGCAAATTTAAAAAATCCTGTCAACGTCTTTCTGACACTCTACCCCCCTATGTCTTCCTCAATATAAATGGTTTGCCAGAGCATATAGAAGGGAAAACAGATGAAAATAGCACATTTTCCATGAACGGCTTCTCCGTGCAATGTGAAATATGTCCCTTTGTGACCTCTGCTCTGACGACATTTATAGAACACTCACAAATACTTCACATCAACTGCTCAAAACATACATGGCCACCTCAACTCTCCTGTTACACTACACTTCCAACAATACATCACATATAAACAAATAACATTCTGTAATCTTTCCCAAAAATGGAACATTATACAAGTACAGTATCCAGGACAATTACATAGTCTATGCCTGAACATGCGAATCACAAACAAGTTTTTAATAACACTTCTATTTTTACAGCTTTAAAGGGAGTCTCTATCCTCTTCCACTGTATTCTAAATATTTTGGGTGAACTATTCCTTTAACTGGCCAACAAGCCTACATGTCGAACATTGCAAAGTTAGTTATGCTGATTATGAATTTTAACAATGTTCTAAAATAATATGGTAATGGGGAAAGAAAGTGAGATTTTGTTGTTTTTACCTTAGGAGAGCATTTGAAGTGCATGCCAGGCACAGGAAGAGTAGTAATGTACATGGTGATGCACCTGTAGAGGTAGAGTGTCCCGACTATGAAAAAGAAGCGTCGACCTACAATTGATCTGTGGAAGGAAGATGTGGTGGTTAAATATTTTAACCACACTACTACCAGAGCGAATGTCCAAGCAAGTCACATTTTACATTTCACCCTAAAATTAACAGACATAGATAAGAAATTAGACTTGGTCTATTCATTAAGGTTTTGAATTTTGAAGGTACAGTCATGACAATTAAGGAGACATTTTACATGATGATTCTCAATGATGATTCATACAGTGAAATACAAAAATTCTTTACAGATATTTATTTAAATAAAAAAAAAAATTCCATTACAGTAATGAGACTAAGTTTTTGCATTATGGTAATGATATATGAGGGAAAATTATGCTCAAGCGTCATTTAAATATTTTATTCATATTTAATTCATGTTACAGCAATGAGATCAAAATATCGTTTAAAATTGTCCTGCATTACAGTAATGAGAATAATACTGTCTTACATTACGGTAATAAGTAAAATTGTGCTTAACTGACATAAAAAATTATTTAAATATTATTTAATATAATTAAATATAGTAAATATAATTTAATTGAAATATAATTTAATTTTTAAATTAATTTTAAATTTCATTTAATTTTTTTGCATTACAGTAACAAAAATTATATTTTCTTTCATTGCGGTATTGATAATTTAAGTGAAAATTGTGGTTAATTATGAAAATATAATTTAAACAATATTTTATTCACAAAAAATATTGTAAAAAATATTCTATTTATTACAGTAATGAATTACAATTTTCTTGGATTAATAATAATTGTAATGAAAATTGTACTTAACTGTAATAAAAATAATATTTAAATAATATGTTATTCATAAAACAGTAATCAGAAGAAAATATCACTTTTTTGCGTTAAAAATTGTGAGTAACTGTAACAAAAATATAATTTAAATAATACATTATTCCTATAACAGTAATCAGAAGAACACATCGTTTACATTTTTTGCTTTACTGTAATGCAATAAATATTATTCTCATTATTATAATGCAATTTTTTTTTATTTTCTTCTTATTACTGTTGAATTTCATGAATAATATATTATTTTAATAATATCATGTGACAAATAAGCACAACATATTACTCTAATACAGTAAATTATTCCCATTACTACAATGCAAAAAATGTAATTATATTTTCTTCTGATTACTGTTGAATTTCATGAATAATATATTATTTTAATAATATTCTGTGACAATTAAGCACAACTTATTACTCTAATGCAATAAAATATTATTCTCATTAAAGTTAAAATGCTTAATTGTCATGAAAATAATGTCAGTCTAAAAATTCTCCTCACTGTCTTTAAGCAAATTAGCTTATGTATTTCTTTTGAATTTGTGGTAAAATATGCCTGGGACATTACAGGATTTATGAGAATCACCTACAAACAGCATTCATGCAAGACTCTCAAATGATTCACATACACAGTGTGTGCTACTTAGAAAACTCACTTATGTTTTAAGAGACTCAGCTGTATAATCCACAAGACGATCAGAATCATTCCGTTGATCTCGCATATAGTGAATGCCCACTCCACTCTATCAAAAAAGTCAAAGAACTTGTCAGGGAGCGGTGGAGATGCCTCCTTAGGAGGCACACGTTCATGGACCACAGAAATAATGACGGTGGTTAAGACGAAGCAGCATAAGGCATAGACAAGAGCCACGGCGGTCTTTCCCCACTCAGGAGGGAACTGCGGAGAAGATGGCTCTGGTATGGGAATCTGCACCAGTTCCTTGTGGAAGCCATTCACCACGCCATTCCGGTGAGCCTTTCCGGCACTCCCAGCATTCCCGTTATGATTCAACACCATGTGCCCGTTGGCATGTCCATTCTTGTGGACGTCGATATGATGCTCGATCTTAAGAGTCTCAATCTTTTCCAGGAGCAGACGACCACCGTCTGACATAACCCTGGAGAGGGGTGACCTCTTGAAATCATCCGTCGTAAGACTTAACAAAGCCGGTCCGTCATAGTTTCGCAATGGTTCTGAGTATTCCTGCAGGCCCTGATCGGTCAGCCAGAGCGAGACCTCCTCCTCTGACCACGATGCTACTTTATTCATATCAGCCCTTGAGCTTGTAGAAATGTAATGGAGAATCCGGAATAGGCACACACTGCTATGAAACACGAAGTCCTTCTCTGGCCATGCTCATGACATGTGAAGGGCGTTGGGGAGGAATGGCTCACAATTTCCAGACGTTTAATCCAAATATGACACACAACTACAGCCTCTTCATAGATGTCTGTACTGTAACAGAAAAGACAAAAGTGCATGATTCAGAAAGCACTCTACATTCTGTTTGCAAAGGCATACAAAGCACGTATGCACACAATTTAAGATTAATTTAAGACATTGAGACACTATAATAGATTTTCAGGGCTCGACATTAAGCCTTGACATGCGCTTGTCCTTCGGACAAGTAGCTATGAAACACGAAGTCCTTCTCTGGCCATGCTCATGACATGTGAAGGGCGTTGGGGAGGAATGGCTCACAATTTCCAGACGTTTAATCCAAATATGACACACAACTACAGCCTCTTCATAGATGTCTGTACTGTAACAGAAAAGACAAAAGTGCATGATTCAGAAAGCACTCTACATTCTGTTTGCAAAGGCATACAAAGCACGTATGCACACAATTTAAGATTAATTTAATTTATCATTGAGACACTATAATAGATTTTCAGGGCTCGACATTAAACCTTGACATGCGCTTGTCCTTCGGACAAGTAAATCAGACATTCGCTTGCCCGAGTAAAAAAGTAACTTGTCTGGGGGAAAAAAGCTTCTTTTTTTTTGGCATAAATGTAATTTATTCTGAAGCAATTGTCTCATCAGTGCTCTATCAGGTCTTACTTTAATCAGCATATTTGTGATATTTGCCTTAAATTGATTTCTAGGACACTTTTTAACTTTGTGAAGGACAATATTTTCCTGACCTTATTGAATGTACGTGTCATCATTTACGTACATACATTGTTAGAATAATAAGACACTGTATGGCTGTTACCATTCAAATTAAATCAGTATCAACAAACTCCATCTTTCCACTGCAGAGGAAACACTGAAGCTGCATCGAAAGTGCCATTTAGATGTATTTACTCAGACTGTTTCATGAAGATAAGAGGTTCCATAAATGCATTTACACAGTAAAATTGCAAATGCATAAATAATGTTATAAGATTAATGTTTTACTTTTTTTAACATACAAATATGAAATGTTGGAAAAATGCAATGATACTTTTAAATATGAAACCAAAGTACCAGTAGGTGGCGGTAGGTCTTAACGAGTGAGTCACTGATTCAACAGATTCGTTCAAATGGCTGATTCATTCAATAAATGAAGCAAGTGACTGTCTTCATGAATGGCTCACTGAATCATTGACTCACCCGATTCGTTCAAAAATGCTAAATCATTCAGTAACGAAACACTATTATGTGTTGCTCGAGGATGCGCATCAAATAAATGTCACATTTGCAATCGTGCTGATAGTCGGAAAAACATAACTCTTGGTCGTGTGATGTTGCTTACCTATTTTATATAGAATATTTATCTTTTTTTTCTACTACAGTATGTTTGTTCGTGTTTGTTTCTTTGTGCTGTTGCGCTTATTAGTTCTGATTTCTCCGCGGGTCACACAGGCTGCGTGAGCCTCAACTGACGCGACCTTGATACTGTCAATACATTATCTGCTATCAGTCACCATTTACACTGAAAGTAATAAAATCAGAATCATTGTCGCCAAAGTTTTGGCGCTGCACTAGTTATTGTTTGTTAATGACGTTTTAAATGGGTTACTTGTCCGGTCGGGCAAGTAAAATTCTCTTTCACTTGCCCCTTCACAAAATCCTCTTGTGACAAGCGTTAATGTCGAGCCCTGGATTTTGTTCATGTTTTAAATTTGATTTTGTTTATATTTTATGCTTTCATGTTAATTTTAGTTAAAGTTGTTGCAACTTCTATTAGTTTTTGTTGTTTTTAAATATCTGTATAGTTTTTAATTATTTATATTTATTGTTATCTTGTTAACTATATGAAATAAAATAAGTTGACCTTTTAATATTTTATTTTATGTAACATTTCATTCAAGTAACAATGGTGTGTTTTACACTTATATTTAGTAAAAATTTGTAAAAAAATTTGATTTGATTTTCTTTGTCAAAAATACACTATAGTATAGGGACCAATTGTCACTATTATTAACATATTGGCTGTTTATTAGTACTTATAAAGCACATATTCTGCATGACCATATTCTATTAATCTACAAAACTAATTTCAAGCATTTAAAATAAATCTTTAGTTCTTACAGCATCTAGCATTAGAAATGAACTAGTATACAGTTTTCAATCACTATATGCTAAATACATAAAAAAAACTGAGAATAAACCTTTAGACGTTAAATATCTTGAAGATGATAAATAAATTCAGTCAAAAGTGTTTTGACTAGTTTTTACAAGTACATGATAGCAAACGCATGAAAACAGTTCGAATAGTGCAACAACGTCCACAGAGGTATATGCGATACGACAAAAAAAGACAACTGTTAAAAAGCACGTGCAACTGTACTCACCAGTTTCACTTTCCTTCAGAGTTTAGCATAATTTCCAGTCACAGTAGAAACTCTTTAAAATAAACTTTTCCAAACTACACAACATCGGAGCCATACAGTCAACACAGCAAAGTGAACCGCTAGAACTGCCTGCTATATTTAATCTTCTTCTATTTACAGAAAGAAGCAGATTTAGTTCTCCGAATGGCTGCGAGCTGAAGCAGAAACACACTGATCAGGACCACATGCATCGTCTGACTGCAAGAATTCCAGGAGCTCTTGAGTGTTTCCATGGGTGTGGCAGGACTGTTTACATTACAGCAGTAGGGGGAAGGGAACTATCTATCACGGACAACATCTGGTTTGCATTAGTGAGGATGTCTGCCATGAGTTCACTGGTTACCCCTACATAAAGATCGTTTTGAACCTGTGAAAAACTTTACCAAAACTCTATCTAGTGCTTGCCCAAGTAAAACTCCAGGGCATGTTGCTATGCAGTTGCCAGGGAGTTCAGCTTGAGTCAAAAAAACCTACCTTAAGTCTCTATGAAAGGGGTCTTCAAGCTTTTTCATTAGTTTAAAAATAACAATAGTCAATGGATCGTCTGTTTAAGGCTACGTTTACATGACAACGGTGTAGTCAAAAACGGAAAGTTTTTCCCTTGCATTTTTAAAAAGTTTCATGTATACACGACAATGTTTTCAAAACGATTCGCGTTTACACATACCCGCGAAAACGGCCAAAAACGCTGTATTACGTATGCCAGGCCAATAGTTGGCGCTGTCACCTTGTTAGTAAACAGTACCTGTAAGGAAATGACGATTACATGATGTGTATGATGCGTCTCCACTGTTGGTTGTAATATTGGTGAAGTAAATACACACTTTGCTGAAGTAGCGCTAGCAAACTCTTGAGCAGCAACAACAGTACCATATACTCCGCCATTGTTGTGTATGTTTGTTCGAGCTTGCCTTTAAAATCGACACATACTGCGTAGGGTTGGGTACCGAAACCTGGTACCAATATGGCACCGGTACCCATGTAACCGGTATGTACTAGAACCGAATCAGAACGCAGATTTCGGTGCCTCATTTCGGTGCCATGCCTGAGCGATCGATTGAAATATTTGTCCTCTGGTTCTCCGAAACGGACGTAAGAAGCATAATCACCGGCACCGTAC
Source organism: Sinocyclocheilus anshuiensis (assembly GCF_001515605.1). Lineage (NCBI taxonomy): Eukaryota > Metazoa > Chordata > Actinopteri > Cypriniformes > Cyprinidae > Sinocyclocheilus > Sinocyclocheilus anshuiensis. Next base: position 3,504,116 of record NW_015548217.1, on the reverse strand, counting down.
GTGAAAAATAATTTCCCGACTGAGAAAATGCACGTGAACTCAAGTCGGAAAGCTCTAATAATACAAATCCAACAAATCTTTGTAGTAACGAGAGTGTCC
>NW_015548217.1:3498211-3503680 GCF_001515605.1 Sinocyclocheilus anshuiensis | reverse complement strand
CACTTGCTCTGATGGCAGCAGGTAGCCTTCCGTTAACTAAGTTAAACATGCTTAAATTAACATGCCTAAAGCTAAACTTCCCTTCTATTCACATTTCTAAACCTGTTTTCCAACAAAAGAGAACATTATAACCTTTTTACTCCACGACACCAGTCAAATGCTTCCTTTTGTGATCTGATGTGGCTTCTTGTCACAGAATGAGGCAGAAAATATGTTCCATATGCTACTTTAAAAAGAATATGCTACATCGATTAGCAATGGATTATAAATATACTTAATTATTATGAAAATACCAGAGATGGCTTGAATAACACAGATAAACCTTATTGTCGCAGTCGAGTGTTTATTGTCTTTGTTTTATCATTCAAAACGTTTATATGTTCCATTTACTCAGTTACAGCTAATAATAGCGATGCCTTTGTCCATATAAGGCATTTCCTGGAGGGTCATGAGTTCCGCTACTTCTGTGACTGGATATGTGGATTTTCTGTGTGAGGGGCGCCCTCTGTCGTCCAGTATGAATGAAACAGACATCATTTGTTTATAGTGCTAATGGCCAATCCATTATTTTTTGGGGAATTTTTATTTATTTATTTATTTTTTAATAAGTATCGTTTCAGGCACCGTTTATGCACCGGCACCGTTTTAAAAGTGTCGTTTTGGCACCAGTATCGACAAAAAAAAAAACGATATCCAACCCTAGTACTGCGCATGTCTACATACCTAACACGTACTACGCACGTGCATGACGTCACCATTTTCAAAGATTCCCGTATTGGGTGTTTACACGGAAACAATAACGGTGCCGTTTTCAAAAACTTGCACTTTGAAACCCGTTTTCAAAAATATGCGTTTTCAGTTCCAAAGACGCTGTTGTCGTGTAAACAAACAGTCAAAATGCATAAAAAGTTTCCCGTTTTTGGCTGAAAACATTGTCGTGTAAACGGCCCCTAAAACTCCTAATCTAGGATATCCCAGTCTCTAAATATTGCATCTTCAAAAAGGGTAAGTTCACTGATTTTCAACCAGCTTTGTATTTTAGTATTATTAGTAAATGAACAATGTGTAAAGTCCACCAGATGCCGCTTTTTAGACTTCTGACAGCTCCAGGGCTTTTCTGACAACTACAGATCGTACTTCTGCATTTTTGTAGCCCTGCTCACTGATAGTCTGATCGAGCCCAGTGCATTATGTTTTCGTATATTTTTTCGCCACAGTCGTGTTACACCGATTAAAAATAAATAACTAAATAAATACAAATTCACATAAACTTTTAACATTCTCACAACTCTAATTCAGTGCTTTCTTTACATTATTTACATTATGTTATTTAATGGAAAACCTTTTATTTTTGGCCATTCATTTACACGACAACAGCATTTTAGCGGTGTGAAAATGCTAACTTTAAAAAACAGGTTTCAAATTTTAAGTATTTGAAAACTTGTGTTATCCACTTCACGTAAACTGAAGATGTCATGCGGATGCGTATTATGTGTTCAGTCTCTAGGTATGTGCACAGGCGCTAAGTGTTTACAAAGTGTCTTTACAAAGTGACATTGCCAACTACTGGCCTGGCACGCAAAATATAGAGTTTTTAGTCATGTTCTCAGTTCCATGTGAACGGGGTCGTTTTGACAACGTTGTCGTCTGTGCACTAAATTACAATTACAAAACAATGTTAAGTAAGAGAAATATTAAGATGTAAGATAAGATGTAAGATAAACTTTATTGTCCTGAAGGAAATTTGTCTTGGACACATACAATACGATATCTGCGGTTTAATATGAATAACTACGTACATATAATACATACAGCAACCCATCACTACCCTACCCACAATATACAGTGAATACATAAACTACGGAGAGGGAGAAAAAAGAGACTTTTTTTTTTAAATTATAACTGCTACCCTCTAGCTAACTTAACATTTAATGCTTTAATAGACAGAGGAACAAAGGAGTTCTTAAAACGGTTAAGCCAACATTGAGGAACTCTGAAACGTCTTCCCGAAGGAAGAAGTTAGTACTCAGAGTGATGGACATGAGTGGGGTCTAAAATAATTTTCTGAGCCTGTCTAATAATTGTCTCATAAAAGAGCCTGAAGTGTGGGATGCTGCTTAACTCCCATAATTTTCATGGCTCTCTGTGTTAGCCATGTAATCTGAGCTTTCAAATGTACACTGAGATTGCCAAACCAGGCTGAGATGCCATATCGAAGAATGCTCTCGATTACAGCATGGTAAAAGAGAAGCAACACTTTCTGGTTAACACCAAAAACCCTAAGCCTACGAAGAAAGTATAGTCGCCGTTGGACCCTAGTACAGACATTTCCACCTGACCACTCCACCAGATTCCACCTGGGCTATATTCTGACCATTAATGACCACTGTTGAGTGGTCTCCAATGGATTTGGGGTCAAACATCATCTCCACTGTTTTCTTCGTGTTAATAATAAGGAAATGTTCATCACACCACTGAACAAATTTCTGAACCTCATGTTTGTAAGTAACAACATCTGATGTTCCAGATATGAGACCTAAAATAGCTGTATCATCAGAGAACTTAATCGTGTAATTATTAACAGTTCTGCATGTGCATTCATTAGTGTATAATGTGAACAGAACTGGAGAACAGACACACCCCTGTGGGGCGCCAGTGCTGATAATCATATGGCGCTTTTCCACCGCGTGGTACGACTCGGCTCAGCACGGCTCAGTACGGTACGGCACGGTTCGGCTCGACACGGTTTGCGCTTCCACTGCAGTTCAGTACCGCTTTAGAGTGGGCGGGATTATTCACGTGTTATAGTTGTGCCGCCTCTACTACCACGACTCCTAAAAAAAACTTTTTCATTCCGCGTCACCCCATCAAGCTCTCGCTGGATCCGCTCCTCTGCTATCAACGAGAGGAACGTCTGTTCTTCCACAACAGACAAGAGCCGTACCGTGCCGTACCATGCAGTGGAAAAGCGCCAATAGATTCAGACAACGTGCTATTCACCCTGACTTGCTGACTACGATTGGTCAGAAATTAGTGGAACCACTTAATAATAAAGGGATTGACATTCATCTGCTGCAGTGTTTTCAAAATAATGTGAGGCTGCAAGGTGTTAAAGGCTGAACTAAAATCTACAAAAAACAGTCTAGCATAAGCCCTGGGGATCCTCAAGATGTTCAGTCACTAGGTGCACTAACCTGTTGATTGCATCATCAGTGCCTCTCTGATATTTATATGCAAACTGATAGGGATCTAAATGTAGACCTACTTCCTGTTTTAATTAACTTCTTGTTTTGTTAACAGTAATGCTTGACTTAGTTAACAAAAAACACGGCATGAAATGAAAATTCATGAATTTAAATTTTTTTAATTTAGAAATGTCTGAATGCATGTTATATATAGATCTTGTGAATAATTCATCCTTGTAAAACTAATTTTCTACAAAAAAATTTTTTTTTACATCATATGTTTAATCAAAATAAACCTGCCCCCTACTGCAAGCTCACATTCATCTGCCTCCACTTTTGAGTACTACTCCCACATCTCAACATCCAATGAACAACTAAATAGAACAAAGTCCATGCTCACCATTTTGTTTAGGGATGCACCGATATGAAAATTTGGGCCGATACCGATAACCGATCTGAAGCGCTCTTTTAACTTAACCAAACGCATTGTATATGAGATAAATCAGATAAAAATCAAATAAACACAATATTACAACGTACAATTGCACAAAAGGCTCCAAACGAACAGCGCGCATCTGAAGTGTCTCTGAAGGAAATAATGCATTATTTATCGGCTTTAAGATATCGGCCAAATTTTCTTATCGGGCCGATACCGATAACAGAAAAAATGAGCATTTATCGGCTGATACTGATATGGTGGCCGATATATCGTGCATCCCTAATTTTTTTATAATCGTCTTGGATGTGCATCACCATACTGAAGAAAAGATCTGTCGCTACTTGCATTTCATTGCGAGTTCAGCCCACTTTGCAGTTTAATTTGGATAAGAACAATCTACGTAAACACACAGACACTGTTCGACAGACATGTAAAGTGACCGATCACAGTTGTTTACATGCTGTTTAGGGATGGTAGATTTGTCTGTAACTGCAGAAATCAACCTGTGTGGACAAAACACATTCAAACAGTTCAGTAGTCTCTGCAAATGGTTGCGCATTTGTATTCACAGAACTTGTGATCTCGTTTCCAGGAAAATCATAAATCAAGTTGCAAATGTGCACAAGAAATAATGGGAAGGGGGTCCTTATTTCTACAATGGCACACACTTGCAAGAGCCTTGCTTCCTGTCACAACTTGTTGCTGACTGCAAGCTATACCACACAAAAGTTGTTATAGCCATGAAAAACCTTTCCCCATTTTTCAGGAAAGAGCAGTATATATATATAAATATATATATATGATAAGATTAGGGGTAAAGAGAAGTGCAAAATTTTATCTGAAATGAGTATGCAATTCAATTCAAATAAAATTAAAATAAATGAATATAGCTCACATACAAAAATGATATCAGAGTGTAACTGTGGTTTCCTGAGACATTTTTCACCCCCACAAGCAAACAAATATGAAATCACTTCTAATCAAGCCGAGCAAGATCAATACATTAAGACAAAACAATGGCACTGTTCTGCACCACTGCTTTATCACCTCTTTTATTACTCAGTTACTCAGAATTTTTAATTCTGATTGGTCATAGCATATAGAGCATATTCATGTTAAACTCTATATTGGACTGTAGCAATCTTTTTGTCATACATTATCGTGTTTTCACTATGGTTTACTACCGACTATAGTAAAAAAAAATGTTAATGTAATATTAATCTATATATTTATGTTAATGTATATGTTGAGCATAAAACATCTGAGGTATGCAATACTGATAACTTTAAAACAAGTTGTAGCAAAGAACATTGTTTGGAAGAACATAAAAATGTTAAGAGATACTAAAGCTGCACAACCACACACTGCAGTTGCAGGTAGGGTTGTAACGGTATGAGATTTTCACGGTATGATAATCGTCTCAGAAAATATCATGGTTTCACGGTTATCACGGTATATATTAAACAATAATTCTTATCAGTAACAATGACTCTTAAAAGAACAAGAACAAGTTATTTGAGTGAACAAATCCTTTATTACAACAAACTTGAAACCATTTTAATGAAAGTATTGAAGTCTCCCTTCTGAAAATAAATAAATAAATTTAAAAAACAATAAAAAAAAAAGCTGTACACCTTATGTATATCTATATCACACTTTAACATTTTAATTGTTTTAAAATGTTATCAAATTAAAATGTACAATTCCTTTTATTTTTGACAAAGTTAAAACATGGACAAACATGATATCCCTTGAAAACAATGTTTAAATAAATTATTTTATTATAAAGAATATTATTGATGTTATTATAACTTTGAAGTACATTGTACAATGCTAATATATTTC
>NW_015548217.1:3475732-3498174 GCF_001515605.1 Sinocyclocheilus anshuiensis | reverse complement strand
AAAATAACATCTAATCTATATAATCTATAATCTTTTTAAACCTAACTATTTTGTACCGTATCCTTTTAATTCTTTAGCCGTAAAGGGTATCTCTCCCGGGTTTTCTGCAACCATGATGCGTGCGCATCCTGAATGTTTACAAACCTATAATTGGTCTATTTGACAATGGTTTTTCTCAAATAAAACTAGGAAATGTTTATTTACGTTTTCTCTCAGAGTAGCTCTGCTGATGTTCATGTTTACGTATCTTAGATGCTGAAAACACCATTTATGTATGCGTACTTTAGTATGCAGTAGATAAAACGGCGCCACTCAGGCTATCCTCTGTCTGTCCAAACAAGGCCATAATCATAACATTATATTATTCATTTGTTTTTTGATTTATGTATTTATTTTAATGGTAAATTCATGCTAGAATATATATATATATTTACTCTGGCAACGACAGTTTACTGTTTTATTTAATTTTTTTGTTACTGAGTATAGTTTAAAAAATTAACAATAAATGGTAATGTGCACCAATAAGTGCTTTCTGCCAGCAATCATTAAATACTGCGTGGAAGCATTTTTTTCTTAAAGGACCCGGTTGGACCAGCATGATTTCTCATTCTGGTTTGTACTAGTTGATGCTGGTTTGGGCCACCATTCAAAATACAACATATTGCGGCTTTTATCTGCCCAGGGAAATGCACTGTAGCACCTGTAGTTTTAATTACACACATTTCACCTTTAAATCACCAGTAAGTACATGTGCAGTCGTGTGTGTGCCTGTGCATGTGAGGTAATGCTGCAGCTGGGGATGAAACGTCTGTGTGTATGTGGTCTTTTCCCTCATTATTTTTCTAGAAAATGAGCAATCAGGCATCTTGCACAGAGCCTGATTGTCTCCCTCTGTAAATCAATCCAGGAGCTGCAATTAAAAGGTACTCTTATGTGGTGTAATTGCTGTCTCGCTAATCCTTTATTTGCACACCTGCCGGTGAGTCTGAATTTTTAATGAATTTCTAATTAATGCACATTGTACACTTGATTTATTTGTTAGCAAATGATGTCGCTGGTCTGCTTCCCTGCTGGAGCAGTGTTTCCAGAAAGCCTTCCGTCATCCACAGTATAGGTACATGCGCCACAGTTTGGGTGCAAATGTGCACATTTACGTCTGGCCTAAAGGTCAAAACCCATATGCTGTCCATGTGTGGTTGTAAACGTCTCGCTGATGCAGGTGGGTAGAAACATTAAACGTTTATGGTGATTTGGCAATTGTTTGGGCACCTTTATTCCTTGACTTGATGACCTGTTATTTTCACATTTGCTTAGTTTTTGTGCGCACCTGGTTTGTATAATTTTTTTTGTGTGTGTTTGTGTGTGTTATGCTAGTGTTGTGTGAAATAATATTTATAGGCAGTTTGGACTTTGCCACACTGACAAATATTTTTAAACATAAATATATATATATATTTAGCAGCAAGAAATAAATGAGAATTTATATAATAAAGTCTTGAGAGGTATTAGACAGCCTTCATGAAAAATATGTTTTAAGTTCATGTTTGTTCTTTTTTAATTACCGTGTTCTTTTAAGTCTGAAGTTTTCAAAGCACTCTGGGAAACTGAGAAGTTTTCTGTATGAATAGCATGAAAGGCTCCATTTAGCAAAACTATACCGGAGAGTCTGCTTCAAGTATTGGACATCTGTAAATGAAATTTCAATAAGACCCCAACTGATACTCTTCCCATTTCTTACCCACAATGAATGAAACTAATTGCTTTAAATGGCAGATCCTCCGTGAAGCAGCTCTCCTGTGGTTCAGAGCTCATAGAAACAAGAATTACCACCAACAGATGAAAATCAAAAGTAATGGGACAGAAGATTGTGTCACCTCAGTTGCAATCCTTTAATTGCACTTCTTTTGTTCATGAAAGCCATTCGGAAATGCAGCTCTTTTGAGAGAGCAGTTTAACTCACAATGCCTGTGCCACAAAAAGACTGAAAACCCCAAGGTGGCACGAGAAAGTGCTCTATGTTTTTTGTACAAATACCATGCTGTTATTTATCTCCAGACAGCAGTTCATTATGAGGCCTCGTGATATTTTGATGGAGTTGTAGCATGTCAGACATGAACTCAAGACTTGAATCACCAAAAGTAAGGATAAGAATTCATTAAGTGAGTGTTTGAATACATAGGAAAATTGCTGGAAGACAAAACTCAGAAGCAGACACTCAGCAGGTGCAGACCTCACAGATCTGTTGTGGTACTCAATGTTATGACAACAACAACAACTTTGGAGTTTTTGAATTCATTTGCTTTATTCGAAAGAAGACCGTATTTAATTCATCTGAAAACAACTTGTCTTAGTCCATCAACAATTAAAATATGCGGTTTCATTATGTCATTCTGTATATAAAATTGTCATCATTTATTATTTCTTTGTAGTTGTCTGATAAATGTTTTTGAAGCTTTAGCCATTTTAAGAGAGTTCAATAATTACATTTGTTGATACATGGGCCAGCCTCTTCAAACTTTGGCTTTGGGATCAGAAAACAAACTCAACTATGAACATTTAAGAATCTTTTTAATTCACACTGGTAATAAAATTGCATTACAGTTTCATAAAATAAATGTTCCAGTTTATATATACAGAAAACAGACTGTACATACCCTCAGAGAAGCATTAGAAGAACAAGAGAAATAGAGCAAGTGTGTGTGTGTGTGAGAGAGAGAGAGAGAGAGAGAGAAAAAGTTAGAGACCAAAACAGAAAAACATCACAAAAACCATACAGGCAATACAGTGCTCAGCTAAGCAGGCACAACTGTACATCAAAACGTGTAACTGCTCAGTGTTGGGGACAGGAAGGGCCAAAAAGTAGTACATTTACAATAGAGTCCTCACGGACCAATAGGGCTTTTACTGTAAAAAGTATTGCAGGCAAGCAGACAGATGCTCTTCTCTCTGAGTGCAGCAGAACATCCATCGCACATAAGCGTGTGTTTGTGTGTGTGGACCGAGAGCTGCCGCTGCCGTCGTTTGATTGGCTATTGAACTTGTGTCTCAAAGCTCCCGTTGAGCTGCCCCTCCTCATAGTCCATCTGACACAGAATCATGTTGTTTTTTAGGAAAAACTTGTCGCCCACACAAAACCTGCAGAAAACAACAACAACAAACACATAGGTTAACGTACACATTTATTTGGCCTATTCACACCAAGTCCACAACAGAGGCAGCAACAGCTTTTAAAACAAACTCCTTCACACAAAGTCTGCATTAGTGTACTTTGAGTTTTTTTATTTATTCTGTGACTAGGTTGTCGTTTAATTTATAATCTGTATAACAAATTACCATTCAGGTATTTCAGGAAATATTGACAATTTGGTATCAGATTCAATAGTTTAGGTGAATATTTGTATTTTGTCAGGCTTGAACAGACCTTTAAATCAAATCAAATCAAAATGTATTTATAAAGCACAATAAAAACAACAGTAGTTGACCACTGTGCTGTACAAACCTTGCTAAAAAGACAAATATAAACAGTTTTGACCGCAATGCACTAAAGAGGAGAAAATCACACCGATAAACACTGATAGGTGACAGATCCTTATACTCTAAGGACCGCCTTGGAAAAAAGGGAAGTTTTTAACTTGGATTTAAATTCAGATTCTGAAGAGACTAATCGGAGGGAGACTGGAAGACTATTCCATAGTAGGGTTGTAACGGTATGATAATCGTCTCAGAAAATATCACGGTATATATATTCTTATCATTCTTATCAGTAACAATGACTCTTAAAAGAACAAGAACAAGTTATTTGAGTGAACAAATCAACAAACTTGTTGAAGTCTCCCTTCTGAAAATAAATAAATAAATTTAAAAAACAATAAAAAAAAAAGCTGTACACCTTATGTATATCTATATTACACTTTAACATTTTAATTGTTTTAAAATGTTATCAAATTAAAATGTACAATTCCTTTTATTTTTGACAAAGTTAAAACATGGACAAACATGATATCCCTTGAAAACAATTAAATTATTTATTATTTTATTATAAAGAATATTATTGATGTTATTATAACTTTGAAGTACATTGTACAATTATTTCTGTCTTCTGTCATAATTTAAAATTAAATCAAACTTTTATTTTGACGGGTTATAGCAGACCTTTGAATTTCAGAGTGTATTTGACAATGTTTTTTCTCAGATAAAACTAGGAAATGTTTATTTACGTTTTCTCTCAGAGCAGCTCTGCTGATGTTCATGTTTATGTATCTTAGACGCTGAAAACACCATTTATGTATGCGTACTTCAGTATGCAGTAGATAAAACGGGCTAAACGCAGACGTTTAAATGGACATACTATGGATGAAAACTGCTATGATTACTCTACTTTTAAAGCATAAATTTAATTTAAACAATAGGTTTACTACATAACTATTCACATTCTGTTCATAGGGGACTTATTGTATTAGCCCTACAGTTACAGCATGCGACTGCACCGGGATTCCCTCTGCTTCACGGAAATCATACGGCCTTAACTTATAACTTCTTATTAATGCGACACACCTTCATCTGCACGGAGGGGTGGTGTCCGCGAATATGAGTGAAGATGTTGGATGTATTGCCTGCTTTTGCACCCACTTTACGTCCACATTTTTTGCAAATTGGATCCGTACTCAAGGACAACCCCGCGCGTACTTCAGTATGCAGTAGATAAAACGGCGCCACTCAGAGACATGCAGAAACAAGCAGATTATTTATATAGCAGTCTCTTTGCACTTTAATATTCCCAGACACATATCATAACTACTTTTGACTTATCCATCCAACCGATTGCGCGATTTACGTGACATCCTCATTGAACCCCGCGTTCGTTTTTTTTAAATATCCGAAGTATTCCCATACTGCAGATATTAACTTTGTTTCGGCGGGGATGTCATTTTCTCCGCTGCACGTGTGTGTAAGCAGTCAAGTGAATGCAGAGTAAAGCAGCCGAATGGAAATAAGTTACATGTGCGCGGGTGAGATTTGTTTTCATTCATTTAAAAAAAAAAAACGTAGATATGCAAATGTTTACGTATGATAACCGTGCACGTTCAAACCGTGATACCGGTATATCGTTACAACCCTAGTTGCAGGATACCACTAGTGGTGGTTAAAAAAAATGCACGTTAAAGTTGCTCTTTTATGTGGATAGAGGGACAAGAATTGAGTACAAACTTTGTTTACAAAAGAAATAACAGTTTAGCAACTAAATATGGAAACATGAGGGGTACGTCAGCTGCTATAGGGGATTATAATTATTTTGATAATCAATTAATCTAATGATTGTTAGAATGATTAATTGACAAACTGTCGATAATTTTGGCAGATTGATCAGTAGGCTTATTATTCAGCTTTTGCAATTCATTAAAATATTGAGTTACACATGTTCTATACATATTCATATACATGTAGAGCAGAAAAATAAGTTATAATAACTTGTGACACTGATGACACTTAATATTGTAAAGCTGTGTGCTTTAAAGCAATATATTGCATAAAGTGTAATCGTGACGTTTATGCAAACCTCCACATCGATACGATCAGATGCTTTCTTAACTTCTGTTTTCTCATGTTGTCATTTTTATTGTGTGTTTGTTTTGCAATATACATTTACTGATTCAGTTTCGTTTGCACGTCTCATAAGTGCAACTATTTGACAACAGAAATAGTTGTCAACAATTTTTTATTGTTGGCATTGTTGATAATGTCGACAAATTGTTTCAGGCCTAGGCTTTCTAAGCACTTATTAGCTCATTTTACTGGTAAAAAAAAGTGCAAAAGTGCAGAGCGGGTATATTTATGTTTCTTGAAAAATGTTATTAAACTTGGCTCAGTTAAGAATTTCTTTGTAATTTATATTGCTTTCCATGTTCAAGGATGTCATATTGCTTCAATTTTAATGCACATTGCACAGATAATAGCTGCAAAGGAAAATCTGTGGGTGTATTGCATAGTAAGTCAACATATTAAATTGGCTGCAAATTAATAATAATACATTTTATAAACCTTTTTTCTAGATTTGTATTATTCAGATTTATTATAATTTCTATTATTATTTTTAGACTTTTTTATTATTTGGCAAGTATTAGTCATGCAATAAACATAGGATAAATGGACAGGCACCTTTTATTATCACAAAATAATATAACCAATACGTTTAATAAGCTGCAAAATAATACATATTTTTACTAGCAGATTAATGACATAAAACGGAAAGTATTCAGGGTGGTTTTCTCATTTAATGCATATGCTGTTTTGAATGACACATGTACAGAAGCCTTTCCTCCTTACACAGAGGGGTAAAAAAAGAAAGAAAAAAAAGAAGTGAAGATAACCAGGCTGAGAATGTGACCTTTAACATCAAACAACAGATGTAAACATTGACTAATGACTTAATAAAGTGCACAAGACTGATTTAGTCTGATTTAGTCTGCATCTGCAGATGCCATGCGGGTTACATTAAGTGCTATGCAACCTCTGAGAAACAAGGACAAACTATAGTCTAGGACTGTGGGAGGAGGTTTTAGGGCCTTCAGATACTACTTCTAAAACTGAGAATGAGTAATCCATTTAAACAAGCAAACAATCTGTGGTCAAACCCAAGGATAATGAACTAAAAGTACAAACCAAACCACAAACCAAATTTCAGTTGTCAATACAAATGATAACATCAAAAAAAGTTTTTTAGGTTTGAATTTATAGTTTAGAAATTGCACTGTAGTTCTGACAGCACAAACTTGAGAAACTGCCATATATATAAATGGGTAACTAGAGAGGAAAACTCTTCCGCAGCTAAATAAAGATGTGAGAGAACAGAAAATGTGTTCACATATGAAGTCCATAACAACCATCATCATTAGAGTCAGTCACCTGCTCAAAGTCATGTAATCTCATGTGCTTCTTTGGAACATTAACTTGTCATGAGTAAAGCTGTACTTTAACTCTAGGCATTACTTTTTCCAGAACAGAACCGCTCAGCTGTTCAATGATTATAACTGTGATCTAACTATATGCAAAACAATAATCTAGGTAATCATATACAGTGTTCAAACAACAAAACAAAAAGAGGTTCATGTATGATGAACTTAGAATTTTTAGTTGAATTAAATACATAAAATGACTTGAAAACACAGCTTCTATGATGAGCATGTTTATATTTATGAATAATAGTATTCATTTTCATATCTTTCTGATGCAAGTGTGACTTTTAACCTTAAAACATATTTAAAAGGACCTTTTACCTAAAAACATATTTTCCAGGATTGATGGCATACATATCTGATAACAATTCTGTAATCATATTAATATTAATGTTAATTGTATTTGCTTTGCTGGGGAAAGAATGGGAAATATTTAAAAACACTTTTGAATAATGATGTGTGCATTCATGTATACAGAGTGTCAGAAAAATATGTTATTACTTATTGTGCTTGATATTTAAACCACATGTTATTTAAAGGGGACCTATTATGCAAAAATCACTTTTATAAGGTGTTTGAACACAGTTGCGTGGCCGCAGCATGTGAAAACAACCAGCCTATAATAGGGCTGTGCAAATAATCGAATGCGATTTTCATGCGCATCTTGTCAGTAAAGCCAGTTCTGTGATTAGTAGTAAAATCTCCAGCACGTGCTTTCAGATGGAGAGGATTTTGAACGTGATATTGCGTAGCTTGTCGGTGAACTACGGCTCTGTGTAGTAAATGCCGCTCCATCTGAAAGCACGTACTGGAGATTTACTACTAATCACAGAACCGGTTTTACTGATGAGATGCGCATGAAAATCGCATTCGATTATTTTCACAGCCCTAGCCTATAATGGTAAAAATCCACCCACTCATTTTTTTATAATCCCAATAAATCATAAACGGTCTCTCAGAACAAGCGATTCCAGATTTCTCCCTACCTTGACGTCATCGTAGGGAGAAATCCCGCCCATTTGTGACGCTCTCTGCCCTATTAAGCATAAACACAGCCCCGAGAAGCAGCAGTCCACCATTACTGTTATTTGTGATATACTGTCTCAGTCTAAATTACATTCACACTGGTGTTTTAGGAAGCCAAACAAATTAGAATATAATTATAATAATAATAACAACAACAACAATTACAGTAGTTGCCATATATTGTAAAACAATTGCACTGTAAAATAAATGAAAATGAATATTTCATAGGTATATATTTTTTTGCTTTACACTAAATTAGGGAAATTACAATACTTCTTTCCTAATTTCTACACTTGAAAGAGATATTTTGAATTTGGACTGCAGTAACGTTACCCATTTAAACCGCTAGCTGTCAGTAATTCATACAGCAATTTAAGCTTTTATTTTGATGGAAACAGCAGAAGAGCTTTTATTTTGAAGGGAAACTCCAGCTTCAGTGAAAACAGGCTTACAAAAACGCATCTCACTTCAAATCTAATGAAATTCTATAAAAATCTGCAGCAAAGATAAAGCCTACTTGGCGGCTGTTGCGTTCCCAAACGCGCACTAAACTCACAACATTTGCAATAACCAAGTTCACTGCATTCATTCACTGTGAACAGAGCCGTTCTGAGGAATGGAAAACACCGGATCACGAGCTGATCGCCTGAACAATGTGTGCGAGTCGCTTTAAAACACGCAAAAACAGACTTGATGAAGGGATTAAGACATATTGTGCTTTCAGTTTTAGTTTGTTTGACAGATACTGTGACAAAGCATAATGGCTTAAAACAAATATATTTTAAAAACTACACTTTTTGCCCAGAAGGCCTATCGTTTCATATCGTCATGTGACCACGATCATATCGAGACAGTTCTGCTATCGCGATATTGATAATATCGTTACATCCCTAATCAATACCAATGCTTTGTTCGCGAACGTCAGCCCCAGACAAAGTAAGCGCGTCATATTTTGTTTTCCAAATTGCCTTCCTATAAAGAGGTTCTTGGCACTATTTAAGGCTAATGTTGCTAAAGCTACCATTGTCTCTGACTATTTTCACTGATGCTGCCATCACGTGCTACCAGAATGATCGTAAATTGGAATGTAGTATTTAAAAATTACATATGAAAGCAATGTGAAGTCGACCACTTGAGAGTTTCTGACATTTTCAGTTATTTTGACATTTTCAATTCTTCTCCTCCGCGTCACCCTAGCGCCATTTTGGAAAGTACCACGACACATACGCGTGCTTTCCTCTGAACGTAAACAAGGCGCAGCGCATGCGTGTTCCACTTCAGCAGCACCATGCGCATGCATTGTTTACGTGCCAATCAAAGCATGTGCATGCATTATGGTACTCTCCAAAATGGCACTAGGGTGACACGGAGGAGAAGAATTATTCAATAAAGTTATTTTAGTTTTTTTTTTTTGCACACAAAATGTATTCTCGGTTGAACCACTTATGTCACATGAACTATTTTGTCAATGTTCTTGGTACCTTTCTGGGCCTTGAATGTGGTAGGATCCTTGATGTCTATGGAGGGTCAGAAAGCTGTTGGATTTCATCAAAAATATCTTAATTTGTTTTCAGAAGATGAACAAAGGTCTTACGGGTTTGGAACAACATCAAGGTGAGTAATGTCAGAATTTTCATTTTTGGGAGAACTATCCCTTTAAACTTTTCTTAATTATTATAATTTTTTTGGTCAAAACCATATGAAACCAACATTAATACAAAGAGTAGAATTATAAAAACTTGACAGATTTTTAAAAAGATTTTTCCTTTTCTTTATCATGGACACTTTTTTTGACCTCTAGAATTATTAAATACAAAACTGCTGATGTCATATTTTCATCATATAAAGTGATTGTATCTCTTCACAGGACTAGGATTAAAGCGCTTGATTCATATGGATTCATTTTACGATGCCTTTATGACCTTTTAAGTTTTGGTTACTTGGACTTTCAATGGAAAAACTTTTCAGGTTTCATTAAACAGATCTTAATTTGGCTTTTGAAGATTAACTAAGGGTCTTAAGTCTTATGGGTTTGGAACAACATGAGGGTAAATTACTACATTTAAATTTTTGCCTCAACTGTATACATTAATGATAACAAATAAAAAAAGTCAGCCAGCTATTTATCATTAAGTCCATTATTGTGTCTTTAAACCCAACAATTCGAAAAAATAAAATGAAGAACCAAAAATCATTAACAAGACCTCTGTAATTTTAGCGATTATCACTTGACTTTAGATGATCACCTGACTTTTGGTTGCTGTCCACAATCGTGTCAAATTTCACACAAACTTCCAGGTTTTTAGTGAACTATGGATGTTTACAAAAGTGCTGTGGTGAGTTTCTGTGTCATTCAGTGGTTTTAGAAAAAAATAAAATAAACCAGATGCAACTTTGGCCTCATTTTACCATATACAACACAGCACACTGTCAAATATTGTATCCCACAATACAATGTGTTCCAACTTCACCCTCCATTTCCAAAGTGCGAGAAACTGACTGGCGGTCAAAAAAAGATTTTTTGACATCTCTTTCTTGGCTCATTTTGTAATCAGGCTATAAAACCTTAAAAAATATCTACTGTTATAAATTATTCTTTCAACCATGGTACATACAGGAATGCTTTTTGAACAGTATTGAAGGAGTTCACACTTCTTGACTGCTTTTCCTATAAGTAACCCCTCCAATTTATTCATTTAATGATGATAATTAAAGAAGAAAAGACCACACATAAGTTTAGGAAGTTGTTTCACTCTGTAATCCAGTTGCTTGGTTACTTATAAAAATACACTATCAGCAGTGAATACGTTAAGTTTCATCGGAACTTACTCATACCATGTGTTTGCAAACAGTTGCTATAACTACTGCTGATTTTATTTTAAAAACGATGATAGGTACTCATTTGAGTATGGCAAACACATCACACTTTCCTAATATTCAAACTGAAACTTTCTGTAAAAAGGAACCTGATAACAATGCAAGCCTGTAGATCAGATGATTTCTTTAACCCATCTATTGAATTCAGACAGCCTTTGTTAACTGAGGTGGTTTTAAGTTACTTGACAGTTTCTCCTGTGCAAAGCAAACAAGGTGTGGGACTGAACTAAACTGCCATCCCTCTAACTCCCATCGGTATTGTGTATCAGCTTTTTTCACCCGCCTTATCTAGATTTATACAAGAATGTGGTCAGAAATGTTTTGAATGGTCCACTGAGTTTAAAAGATAAAAATTAGAAATATTGTTATGATAACTGCAGCTGTAGCCACACAAAGGGCAAAACATGACATAAAAAATGACATATCATATTTTAGCAATTAAATGACTGTCCAAGTTTTTAGTTCTCTATCCCAACATAACTGTCTGAGACATTAAAGGAGACTCAACAAAGTTCATTCAAAGTTAAAATTCCATCATTTACTCATCCTCATGCCTTAATTCCATTAAGCAGTCGATTGAGTTCACAAAACTGTTCTGAATGAATTAAAATTAACTTGTTTCATTAATCATTTTTGCTTAAAATTTTTATTTGCATCTTGTTTCTTAAAGTCCCCATGAAATCAAAATTAAAGTTTTTTTGGGTGTTAGTATCAATATGTTAGTCTTAACCCTTTAGGCGCCAGGGGTTTTTTTTGAAAAATGCTGGATTTTGACATCAAGATTTCAAAAGCTTGTGGCTTGAAAGGGCTTAAAGATAGAGATCTAATGTAAATTAGAAAAATGTTGGGCATGACCAAACGTTTATGTCAACTTTTTATTAGCCATTTGGCGATTTTCTCTCACAAATCTCACAGCTTACCCGCACACTATGAACTGAACTGCTTCCGCATCAATGAACACGATAGCTCACTTGCTCTGCTATTTCCTCTCTTCCGCCAAAACGCTTCTCATCAAACTTTCTGTCCAATCAAATGCTGTCTAGAATCCAAAGCGCCAGCCCCCTACACTATAAAATAGACGCTGAAGCTGCAGCTGGAATCGGTCACTTGTCCACAGAATTAGTATTTTCTGTACAGTGAATGGCACGTAGTGCACTATATAGGGGACAGGGAACGATTCAAACAGTGTAAATATGCTTTCCATTGAGGAAAAAAAGAAGTCTGGTTTCGCGCTGTGTCACGCTAACCACCACACCGCACACACACTCTGCTCCGGTCCAGAGACACGATAGCACGGAGCGGATCACATGCGCGAGTCGGCGCAGACCACAAAATGTATCGGAGCTATTTGAATTCTACACAGAATGCTATATTTTATAGCAATATGGATGAGATTGTGGCTGGCATACCCTGTCAAATGCGGCTTTACGGAGCTCAACGGCTCTAGCCCAAGCGGTGATATAAACGAACGCTATTGGCGTTTTAAAAAGGGACGGGGCTGCTTGATCTGTCCCGCCCTGTCTTCCTGTTTCAGTTAAAATGACGTCAACACAGAGTAACGCTGCGTGTTTCTAAGCATTTCAGGGGACTTTTAAGCAAGTATATTAGTCTGCTTTCACTTTAAGACCTAATGCACAGACCTATACACATACAGATAATACACATCTGATATTCTTCCAAGTGTTTACATTCACTTAAGACAAAACTGACTGTGTTTACATGAATACTCGCCAAAGCTGACATTTAAAAAAAACCTTTTTCTGTATTTTTGTCATAATTGTTGATGAAAAGGTCAGTAGATTTTTGTCAGTTTTTGTCATTCAAAACGAGTTTTCATTTAGTTATTGTCTCATTTACATTTGTGACAAAAATGTTGTTGACAAAAACTATGGTGAAAATTATGTCAATTAAATTAACACTGGTTACATTTACATTTAGCCATTTAGCAGACGCTTTTATCCAAATCAAATCTAAAAAAAAAAAAAAAAAACGTATTTATAAAAATAAAACATTAAAAAATAAAAATAAAATATTTAAATATTATTATTTTTTATGTTTACCTGCATTTAACCCTCAGGGGGTACGTCGAGCAAATATTTTAGGTTTGACTGACAAAAAAGTGATTTTAGTTTTAAAAGATTAATGGCTTTAAACTTTTCTTTTGTGTCAAAAGTGTTGCATTTAAATTTCTCTATTTTAGATTTTGGGTTTTGTGATCTGTCAGTGCATGAGTCGCTCACTCGATATGGGAAATGAGCTTGCAAAATAAATATCCAACACTGACCAAAACTTATATCAAAAAATATATGTAGGTAAATATAACTGATTATCATTGTTATATGGGTGCATATATACATATGCATATACATATACACACACACATATGAAAAGTCTGTATTGCATTGTTTTGTTATATCACCCAACCCAAAAACTGGGATGTGAAAGGTCAGTTAAATGTTCAACTCTAAAACTACAAGTCAGAATAAGATGGCCAGCAGCACTGCTGATGGGGAAGGACAGGCCACAATAGACCCATTGAGTCTCTGAATCACTCTCTGTCTTCTCAGAAACTCCTCAACACGCACATTCCATAAGTTTAAACTAAATTAGCATTACCAGCACGTCTTGAGTTCACACTAACAAACAAGAGCACAAACTGGGAAATGCCTCTATTCGAGCAGTTCAAAAAGTCAGATATCAAAGTGGGAGGCACTGCTTTGTACAGATACATTTCTCTGCATGCTTGACTTTGCAATGTAAAACAGAGCAATTAGAATTGCACTCTGAACAAGTAACACACACACGTCATTACATGGAACTACAAACTTGCGCTTTCAAAAGCAAGGATGTTTGGATTTTGTGTTTATGTTCCTACACTGGTTTGATTCAGGCGACTACTATGCGCTGAAAATTGAATAACTTTAAAAAGAATTACTGAGGAAACTGCAATGTCTATTAATGGTTTTCTATTCCAATCTTAATGTGAACAAGAGGGATTTTCCATTGTATTGTCCTTTAGTGCTGGTGTAAGGTTTCAAGACTGGACCACATTCACTTGATAAGAGTCTTTGGGGAGAGTCAGTGTCTGGCCTTTCCAACACTGAGCTTTATCACATGAACTCTGCCTCAAGAACCATAGGATATAGCCATTATAAAGAGTATCACGATGCATGTGCATGCTTTTCTCTGAACGCAAATAACGCATGCGTGTGGAGCTGCTGACGTAGAACACGCATGTCACTTGATAAGAGTCTTTGGGGAGAGTCAGTGTCTGGCCTTTCCAACACTGAGAGCTTTATCACATGAACTCTGCCTCAAGAACCACAGGAAACAGGATATAGCCATTATAAAGAGTATCACGACGCATGCGCATGCTTTTCTCTGAACGCAAATAACTCATGCGTGTGGAGCTGCTGACGTTGAACACGCATGCGCTGTGCCTTGTTTGCGCATGCATCGTGGTACTCTCCATAATGGCGGTAAATGGTTATTCGGAGGAGAAGAATTGTTGAATAAAGTCATTATTTTTGTTTCCTATGTGCACAAAAAGTATTCTTGTAGCTTCGTAAATTACGGCTGAACCACTGATGTCACATGGACCATTTTAACAATGTCCTTACTGTATTTCTGTGCCTTTACCGTGGTAGTACCCTTGCTGTCTATGGAGGGTCAGAGAGCTCTCAGATTTCATCAAAAATATCTTAATTTGTGTTCCAGAGATTAACGAAGGTCTTATAGGTTTGGAATGACATGAGAGCGAGTAATTAATGACAAAATTTTCATTTTTGGGTGAACTATACCTTTAATAACATTGAAAAAAAACAAAACACCGAACTAGGGTTGGGTATCGTTTGGGTTTTTTTCAATACCGGTGCCAAATCGATACTTTTAAAACGGTTCCGGTGCCTAAACGGTGCCTGATACTTATTAAAAAATAAATAAATAAATAAAAATTCCCCAAACAATGATGGATTGGCCATAGCACTATAAACACATGATGTCGGTTTCATTCATACTGGACGCCAGAGGGCGCCCTCGCACAAAAAATCCACATATCCAGTCACAGAAGTAGCTGAACTCATGACCCTCCAGGAAATCCCTTATATGGACAAAGGCATGGCTATTATAGCTGTAACTGAGTAAACAGAACATATAAACATTTTGAATGATAAAACAAAGACAACACTCGACTGCAACAATATAGTTTATGTGTGTTATTCAAGCCATCTCTGGTATTTTTATAATAATCAAGTATATTTATTATCCATTGCTAATCGATGTATTCAGTGCTACATTTGCTACAAGTGCCTGCACTTCAGCGTCCGTCCATCTATCGCTGTTCTCCATACTTGCGAAATAAGTTGACACAATGTTTACAGTATGTTTACACGGCGTTTTAAATCATGGCGGGTGACGGTGTTTTCGTACGCGTTTGGCCAATCAGTGTCTACTTACGTCACGATTAGTACCAGTTGTGCCGGTTAGACCCTGCTCCGGAGTAGGAGCTAATTTGGTTCTCGAAAAAGGCAGTCCGGTACTAAAATCGCACCCAGTTCCGGCGGTGCGAAAACGCCAAAAAGTGGGTAGTTCCATAATTAGTTCTGGTACTATGAAAAGGTTCCTGCGGTGCGAAAGGCCCTATAGGTACAGGTGCCATATTGGTACCGGGTTTCGGTACCCAACCCTACACTG
The DNA here is from genome assembly GCF_001515605.1 of Sinocyclocheilus anshuiensis. NCBI lineage: Eukaryota > Metazoa > Chordata > Actinopteri > Cypriniformes > Cyprinidae > Sinocyclocheilus > Sinocyclocheilus anshuiensis. The sequence goes on along the minus strand of NW_015548217.1, from coordinate 3,482,626 downwards.
AACACATTTTTTTTCATGGTGTTCCATTTTATTTTGTCAATATTGTTTCTGTACTACTTTGCTACTGAATCTACAGCATCATGGAAGATGGAATAATTTTACAACGGACAACACTTTCATACAATAGCTAAACAACCAGGCCCAACTCCATGGGGGGTCCAGGGCCACTATCAGTGAATTGTATTACTGATTTTTATACACAGAATATGTACAGATTTCTAGTTTCCGGAAGGAAAAAAAAAAAAAAAACACTTCAGCCCACCAGGACACAGCTACCACCTCATCCATTTGTGGCAGCGAGGTTGGAAAAATAAATGAGTCAAGTTTATCAGCAGCTTCCGATGGTGTCAAAAACACAATTACAATCAAAAAATACAGAAATTCTGTCCCAAATGATTTGAATAGGGCAAATCCCGACCAGGCAGTTCTGAAATCATACCCCCAAACTGTTTTTGGAGGGAGGGAGAGATGCTTTTCGCTACTTGGTATCAGTCATAACCGTGGTTTGAATATTTCGTAGATTGTGATGCATACTTTTTATTCTTCTTGTCGAGTGTTTGGTGTTGTAAATATTATAGCATTCAGGGCTCGACAATAATTACTGCCCGATGGCCTGGGGCCAGCATTCAATTCTCTTTGGTGACTTCTTGCGCTTTAATGGACAAATGCACCTGGCCAATTTGAACATTCAAGTGAAGAGTGTCTAAGGCAGCGCGCAAGCCTAATATTTTCTTTCCTCGTCTTCTCGTGCTTGAACATCAGTTACGTCTTAAGTGAAAAAGAAAGAAAGAAACAAAGAAAGAAAGAAAGAAAGATCGGATGTATATCAATATATCGGACCCATTCACGTTGGATGTGTATCAATATATTGGACCCATGCAACAGAATATTCAAAATTAAGAAAACAACAACAAACAAACAAACAGACAGACAAACAAACCTAACAACTGCCATACATTTATGATATTAAAACTGTCAATAGACATGAGATCTACACACACATATACATCTCGTATCTGGAGCCGGGCCTGTAAACAGCACATTTTTTATATGGGGTTTCTTATTCCTTGTCCTTTAACAAAATGGCTATTGACTGGAAACCAGGAGACTCTCAGTTTAGTGAAGAACCAGGAAGATAGACCAGTCCCAGATGTTATTTATCACATCAACACAATGTTTGGCTCCACTCACATAGAAGGAAGCAAGAGTAAAACAAAGGAAACTTTGCTTGCAATGGGCCTATAAACTGTATTATAAACCCTCAGGCTTCATTTGGTAACATCCTCATTGACATCTAAAGAATTTTTGCTCTATTACAGTATCAAGATAACCATTCTAAAAGTGACTGTAAACCACGGAGTGAAGTTATTGATCTGGCTGAGGAATTTCCTTAATGTAAAACAGCAGATCTCTAAATATGCACACATTATATAGATTTTCTCATTAGCAAACAGTAATAGTCTGAATTCTTAACATTTGTTTGCTAAGCAAATGCTCAACAGCTAAGAATCTTGTGCTTGTGATCTTCAACATGACTCAATTAAAACTCTGAATGTATCAAAGTTTTGTATTGAGATTAAAACATTGTAAAACCGTACAAAGCGTTTACACGACTATGACAATGACTGTACTAAATACGTAAAAGTTCTTCCTTAGCACTAGGGTTGGGTATCGTTTGAATTTTATCAATTCCGATTTCGATTCTTTTCGATTCCCAGTTTCGATTCCAATGGGATTAAAAAATTATATCAAACATTTATCCTGTGTCTCTTTTTGCAAACCATTTAGTTGCAGCTGAATACCATGAACATAAATTCAACATTTTTGTTGAAAAACTGTTAAGTGTTAACCCCCCAACTGTTAAGACGAAATGTACACCCCTGTGTGTGGCTGAAAAGACTGTGAAGCTGTTTCATTCATGACAAATGACAGCTGCTCTCTTTAGGTCAGTGGCTAAAATGCTGTATTACTCATGCCATGCCAGTAGTTGGCGATGTCACTTTGTAAAGACATACTACAGTACACGCCTGTGCACATATATTGATATAGACTTAATACATAATATGCATGCTCATGACGTCATCATTTTCACAGATTCAAATTTTTGTAGTTTACAGTAAGACAATAATGGCATTGTTTTTAAAGTCATGCACTTTGAAACCCGTTTTCAAATGTTCATGTTTTCAGTTCCCTAAAACGCCATTGTTGTGTAAATGAATGGCCAAAATGCATAAAAAGTTTTCTGTTTTTAGTAGTTTAGTAGTTACTTCATCTCATAAAAGAGAGTTTGAGTAAATGATTATTGCAGGGTACAAGATAGTAATAGTAGTAGCAGTAGTAAGCCTAATTCATAGTAATAATACATGGCTCAAAACTTAAGCACCTTCTCAAAACAGTTCTGAAGCATGCTTTTTGTTTATGTTTGTTGACAGACACCAGTGTTTTCCACAGACTTGCAAATGCAAATTCATTATCTGCCAGCAGGAGGCGCTTTTGGAGTGGGAGATATAGCGGTTTCCCCGGTAACGGCTGTAATCAAATAAGCGCTGCACTCACACGCGCTACTTTATCAGGCATATTACAATAAAGACGAAATGAAAATGACATCGAAGCTGGCTGTGCAATTAACCGCATGCGATTGTCATGCGCATCTCGTCAGTAAAGCTGGTCCCGTTATTAGTAGTAAATCACCATCACCAGCTTTCAGATTGAGCGGCATTCACTACACAGAGCCGTAGTTCACTGACAAGCTAGGCGATATCACGTTCGTAATCGAATGCGATTCATCTGCGATTATGAACGCGATATTGCCTAATTGAAGTAAATAAAATTACATCGGTTTTATATCGGCCACCCTGCTTTCCAAGATATCGGCATCGGCATAGGCTGTCAAAAAACACATATCAGTCGACCACTAATAACTGGTGGCTGTTGCGTTCCCAAACGCGCGTTAAACTCACAGCATGTGCAATAAATGAGTTTACTGTATTAATTCACTGTCAACGGAGTCGTTCTGAAGCTGCGGAAAACACCAGATCACGAGCTGATCGCCTGAACGAAATGTGCGCTTTGCTTTGAAACGCGCAGTGAAAACAGACTTGATGAAGCGATTTAAGCCATATTGTGCTTTCGGTTTTATTTCGTTTGACACTGTGCCAAAGCATAGTGGCCCAAAACACAACTTTAAACACTTTTTATGTCAGAATAAGAAGTTTAAATATATTTGAAAACTACACTTTTTGCCCGGAAGACCTATTGTTTCATATCACCATGTGACCACAATAATATGAAGACAGTTTTGCTATCGTGATATCACGATATTGACAGTATTGTTACATCCCTAGTTTTTAGTTTGACAGTGTCGTGCAAACTCCTCCTTAAATTTGCTTTTTATCCAGTCTGCTATTGGTCAGTCAAAAGGATAGCCCCGCCCCCTACACAACATCATTGGTTAAGTCACTATTACACTTCTTGGAGAAAATCTAGAAAATGGATTTTTAACAAAGACTTTTAGCAACTTTAACAAAATGTTCTAATCATGAAAAATAACAATTACCACAATAGCCAACACTAAAAATATTGACACGATAGTGTAGCAAACTGAAAAAAACTAAATTACAAAGTCACAACAATAATACACACACACAGAAAGTAGGATTTACTTGAAAAAAGCTAAGAAACAATTTTCACTCAGAAATTGCTAGTAAATTTCCCAAACAATTACAATGAAACACTGAATTAATGGCATTCTTAAGTAGAATGACTGAAACAGTATTCTCTTGTAAAACGTACTCCAATAATCCATTTCATTTACTTTGAAAAAATCTTTTCTTACCGTGCATAAGTGTGATTTTGCACCACACATACATCTCATGCTTTAACCGGAGTGTGTCAGCGGCAAACTATCCACAGCCGTTCGACAGCACTATACTTTCCACAGTAAATGTCTATATTAGGAGCATGTGTCTCCACACAGTGCGCATGTCTCATATTTTCCACAAACAGCCTGGAGCTCTTGGTTTTATGAGTGACAACCACAGAGAGAGACCACACAGGAAAAAAACAGTCATGCGAGCCTAAGGTCAGGAGCCTCAAAATGCATCTTCATCAATACTGCTAAACCATTTCTGATAAGGATGATTAGAAGTAACCATTTAGACTTACTGCAAACTTCAGATCATTTTGTCTTAAAGGGGTCCTATTATGCTGAGGTGAAAAAAACAGCGTTTCAGGCGGTCGCACACCAGACGAGAAGTCTTTAAAATTAAAATACTTTATTTTCTAAGAGTGTAGGCACACCGGCGGCACTGTTCGGTGTCTGTCCGCGGCGCCCAGCTACGTCGTGTTATACTTGTACTAAATATCTCCCTTTGGAGTGGACTTTGAGATTTGTAACTTTCTAGATCTTTTTAATGCCCAAACATACACACTACACACTGACTAAAATTAAAAAAGTGAAAACGCATAATAGGACCCCTTTAAATGCCACTCTGTCCTCTTTACACAAACTGACTTTGTATACAACAGGAAACAGCTTTATGCAAAGTTGAATAACTTTCTGCAGAGAAGACATTTGACATGCAAATAGTAGATTTTCATATTTCTGTGAGTCTCTAGTTGAGCCCCCTGGGACTGGAGCTCAGCTGCCGGCCTTGTGTTTCCAGTGACTTCCAGAGCACACACACACACACCTGAGAGACATCCAATTACCCAGAGATCACCACAGGCTCCAGTCTTCCCACCAGCTAATAAATGTCTCCTGCTTAATCCTAATTACATTTAGTCATTAGTCATCTGAGAACGCCTGCACTGAAACCATCTAGACAAATGCAGCATTATTTCAACCTACAAAACCAGAAACACCCTTTTCGTCCTGAACCATACGGCTTATATTCCAACCGTGCAGCTAAACACACAACCATTATGTAAGATACTGTAAATAAAGATATATATACTGGTAATTTTCTGCCAGGAAATTTCTGAGAAAACACCAAGCAATGAAGCGCAAACTTCAATACAGAATATTCCTTCATGTTGTGTCCTATTTTTACAGTTTTTTCATTCAAATATAATGTTATTCAAATATAAATTATAATGCATTGAATACAACCCTTTTTTTTTCTCAGCCAATTTAATTTCATTGTACACTCCTATTTTTACATTTTCATCATTACAACACGCTACAATATGGATTAATTATTAACATGAATGTTTTTAACAAATTAACTAAATCATTTTACAAATTAATTTTTAGAGAATGTATTAAACTAGGTTAATGTTATTTTATGAATATACTATTGTTCAGGTAATTCATGTTTGTTCATAATACATTAACAAATTACTTTACATAACTTAAAATGTAAGAAATGTATTGAACCATATCTTTCCAGTTATTTTTGCTGTAATTTTGCATTTAATTAAAGCTAATTTTTTAATAACACTAATAAGTCAACATCATTTGTTCTATTAGACAACATAGCATAGATTAACTTGCTTGTAACATTTAAAACTATTGATTTTATTTGACCTTTTTTGTCTCGAGTCATTACATCATACTTTTGGATGATTTCTTCTTCTTTTTTTTAACTAAAGTACAAAAACAAATGAAACCAATGCAAACACAATTACATTTACATTACAAAGATCTATTATTACAGGGTTCCTCCAAGGTGATGACTTTTCCAATCCAGGAAAATGACTAATCCCTGATATTGCCAGGTTTTTCTATAGCCAGGCCTTTTCTGAGATTTCATCAAACAAATTAGTTTAAAATAAAGGGACAATCAATGTCTATTTAGTGTTCTACACCTAAGTACCTCAAAGAAGAAGTCGTACCCCTGATGATGCTAACGTTAGTAGGCTAACACCAAAGAGAAAGGAAAACTTGAAATCGCATCATATGACCCCTTTAAGAAAGATTCCAACATTTAAGTCCCAAATATCATACTGCCACCACTCGATAACAAAGCATAAATAAAAAATGTCCACTTTTATGCATACACTTCATGATGAATTGGCAACAGAGGGGACAACAACGTTACACCTCCATGCATGTATGCATGCATTAGACTAGAGCAACTGTACGCATTCTGACCAGCAGAAAGTTGCGATGATCAACAGTCGAAAACCTTACCACGAGCGCTCGTCTTCACAAACCCACGGGATGCATGTGCCTTGAGCTTCATCTTGGAGGAACTCGCTCTGAAAGAGCCTGCAGATGTCTTGAAGAGTCTGTAGGCAGCTCACCACGCGTGTGTTGAGAGTTGCATAGGAATCAGTGGGTGAAGTTGATGGATTATTGGTAACAGAAGCACGTAGAGTTCACCAAAAGGAGGTTTCTGGGGTTTGTGATCAGTGACCACCCTGAAGGCGGGGCGAAACCTCACGTTTTGGGTGGGTGTGGGGAGGGGGCAAAAAGGATGAGAATGGGAAAATCGAAGTCGTGCCATATCATTTCACAGTTAATGAGCTGTTGTCAGCAGTTGAAAGCCGTTATTGATTGTTTTGTTGAGAATGCTGACTGCTATAGGCCGTAACTTATTGCATTATTCTTATTGCATATACACAATATCCTATGAAACATATTATAATAAAATAAATACACGCAGCATGCATATGCAACACGCGTATTAACGTGTTATTAGTGCTGAGTATTTTCACGTCAGTACGCCGCATTTAAAACACCTAATATACTTATTTCCATGAGATACGTTATTAGGCTAAATGTCATTTGTAGTCAATTGCGCCACCTTCTGGTCAAAAATGTAAGTGGCTCCTCACGGAATACTAGAAAAAAAGGACAACACATGTTTCTACACTGCATACAAGTTTCAAATGAAGTGTAAAATGATAATTATTAGAAGGCTGTGCATACTGAATTGGGGGGGGGGGGGG
>NW_015548217.1:3452968-3475563 GCF_001515605.1 Sinocyclocheilus anshuiensis | reverse complement strand
TGGGGGGGGGATTAAGTAAGGGGCCATATACCCCTAGAATTGAATTTAGGGACGATTTCTGAGGGTGGAAACATTGTCCTGTAAAGTAATTAATTATACATTTAAATTAACATCACAAGGAAAGTACTGAAGAATGGTAGCTTTATGGTAACAAGTCTAACATTGATAAATCATTACGTTACATACATTTATGTACTCACATACTCATATTTAGACAAATACAAAACACGGAAATAAAAAAAACTGATCACAAAAAAAAATAAACAAAATTCACAACACTAATACACACTGAAAAGAAATACTGAAGTAGGATTTACTTGGAAAAAAAACTAGGAAACGATTTCCACTTAAATTCCACAAATAATTACAAAAGAAACGGCAAGTAACACACTGAATTGTTACGTTTTGAGACTTTTATTTTGAAAACAGCGGCCATGTTTTAACTCTCGGTTGAGTTTACTGTAGCAAATACTGATCACTTGTACTTTACATTTGTTGGAACCATAGACTGTGGTTGGAACATGGCTTTCAAATGTCAGAGGGACTGTTATATGCAGGAGGTATGTGACTTTTTTCCTAATGTTATGATATTTCACTGTATGTGTATCGCCAGACCATTATCTGAATGAGTGAACATCTGCAGTTTACAATGACCGCACATGTCCAGCAGCAGTGACAGCTGCAGAGATTATACTTGTCTCTACATATAATTCATGTAAAATAATGACATGATAAATCCTGATAGTAACATTAACAAGGTATTTTTGAAATCCATTTGTCACTGCATGAGTTTAAGACAAATACATATAAATTAAGAAGAAGAAAAAAAGTCCATGTTGTTTGTCCACTTTTCTGTTTACAGTTTGACACGTGTGTCGTGTCTTGTGTGCCTGCAGAATCAACCCTCGAGAATAATGGAAAGAAAGACAAGCTGAAGGGCTTTAATCTGAAACTGAAAGACACGATTCTGTTTCCAGAGGGCGGAGGACAGGTGAGTTTCCCCTCTAATGTCATTCCAAGCAGGTAACTAGATACAATATTTGAACAATCCCTGAATATATTGTTCATTGCATGAGCATGATTTGAGATTGATGTCTTTCTATTTCATTTCCAGCCTGATGATCATGGGACGGTTGGAGGTGTCCCTGTCCTGCGGGTGTTGAGACAGGGTCCGGAGGCGGTGCATTTCATCAGCTCTGCTCTGGAGGAGGGTCAGGAGGTGCACATCAAGCTGGACTGGGAGCGACGCTTTGACCACATGCAGCAGCATTCGGGTGAGGAAGGAATGAGGGTTTAGGTGAACTATTACTTTACCCTGGGAAGGCAAACATAGGAAATAATAATCAGGAGAAATCAAATTAGACAAAAAGTTTGCACATTTTTGAGACATCATATTTGATACATCAGGGTTTTATGACACATATAGTATGATATAAGTGAGAATATGGACCTTTAGTGACACTCTAGGAGGAAAACAACACCTCAGTTTTATTGAAACTGAGCCAAAATATGCAATTTGGTGCAGTTACTGATATTTATATGGCCGAAGTTCTAATAGCTTGTTATGTAAATCACTGAGATCTTTCTAACAGTATAGCAGACTTGCTTACATAAAATGCATACAAATATTATGCTATAGCATATGTCTTTGTAAGATGATATTTAATGCTTAGTTTTATGATCAAAGCTTTGTATTTTTTATTTTGGGGTCAAAACATAAAATGCTAAAATGCTTTTTTATTTTTTTGCTAAAAAAGTGTCTCATTCAGGTGACGGAAGGCATGAAGTAGATGGTTTACAACAGGTTTATCTCAAACTTGTGATCACATAAATAATTTAGAGTAGTGCTGTCAAACGATTAATCGCGATTAATCACATCCAAATATATATATATATATATATATACATACACATAATAAATATATACACAGTACACACAAATATTTGATTTAAACAAAAACTTAACGCAATTAATCGTTTGACAGCACTAATTTAGAGTCAGAAATTTGCATGTGAAATATGATACAGCAGGCTTTATAGGGTTAAAGTTTTATAGTGAAGCTCAAACTAATTTCATCACATGCTTATTGTCATTTTTAAAGGTCAACACTTGATCACTGCTTTGGCTGATACAATGTTTACAAAACTACCTCTTGGTAAGAGCTTTGGCAGAATCTATTAAATGACTCAGAAATCAATTTGATTTCTAAATGTTAAAACCATCCGGCTGGTTATGAAATGATCCAGGGATTTGAGACGTCAGCGTAGCAGCATAGAGCTGGACACAGCCGCGGTGAAGCCTGGAGAGATGGAGGCTTTGGAGGCGGCTGTGAATGAAAAGATTCGTGCACACATTCCAGTCACTGTCAATCTCCTGTCCATTGATGATCCTGCTGTGGAGAAGGCATGTTCAGAAATCTACTATCAGTCTTTCTAGGAATCAAATTTTCACAACATTTACTCACTTTTAAGTTTTATTACCCAAACTACAGAACAAATGAGTTATCATTAATCAGTAATTCAATGTGCGCAATAATAATGAGAAGATTAGCGACACAACATAAATTAGGTGAAAAATTAATCAAAGCAAAAAACAACAATAAATAAATAATATTCAAAGCGAAAAACTATAATATGCAATGTTGTTCAAACGTTAAGATCTGAACTAAGATTTTTTTAAATGTTTTAAAAGAAAGTCTCTTATGTTCACCAAGGGTGCATTTATTTGATAAAAAATATAGTGAACACAGTACTATTGTAAATATTATTACAGTTTAAAATAACTCTTTTCTGTTTAAATATATTTTAAAATGTTATTTATTCCTGTGATGTAAAGTTGAATTTTCAGCTTCAGTGTCACACGATCCTTCAGAAATCATTCTAATATGCTGATTTGCTGCTCCAGAAACATTTATCATTATTATTAATGTTGAAAATGGTTGTCCTGGCTGCTTAATATATTTTGTGGAAACTGTGATTTTTATGTCAGGATTCTTTGATGTATAGAAAGAACATTTATTTTAAAATAGACATTATAAATGGCTTTACAGTCTGAACCCTTGTTGCTAAAATATAATAAATGTATAAAAAATCAATAGAAATGTGTCCACAAAATAAAACTGAATGAAGCTAACTACAACAAAACTGAAATTAAAAGCAAAATCCAAAAGTACTATAATCTTATATTGAGATAAGAAAGTACCGTAAAACATCTTTTATTTCTATTTGCCTCTTTTGCTTTTTTTATTTTTATTTTTTTAAGTTTGGCAGCAGATCTTTCCCCCTTTATCCTCAACAAAATCTCATCAGTTTTTGGTTACTTTTTTCCTAAGTTTATAGAATTTAATAAGATCTTTTGATGACTTATAGTGACATATATCTTTAATGATTTTAAAGTAATCCTGTCCCCAAATTCACTTTTACTTTGCGCAGAACTAACAAACCACATTTTTTCGATTCTCATAAACAGGTGAGAAGCCGAGGTCTTCCTGACGACCACGCTGGGCCCATCAGGATCATTGACATCGAGGGCGTAGATGCCAACATGTGCTGCGGGACTCATGTGTCCAACCTCAGTCACCTTCAGGTCATTCCTGCTCTCCCTATCAAGCACATTTTAGGCCAACTTAACTATGGGCCACAGGTGGAGTGTATTATTCAGAGCTATTCTACTGTTTAATCACTCAAAAAAAATGTGCTCCTTAGGTTATAAAGATTTTGGGGACCGAAAAAGGGAAGAAGAATAAAACCAACCTGATTTTCATAGCTGGCAGCAGAGTGCTGAAATATGCTGAAAAGAGTTACAGCATTGAAAAATCACTGACCGGCCTTCTCAAGTGAGTTGGAGTCAAGTGACCTTTCTGCTTTCTTCTAGCATGAGCTAATGTTTGTCGCTGTGGTTTATTAGGACAGGAGCAGATGAGCACGTTGATGCTGTGGACAAGCTACAGAAGACGGTCAAACGTCTTCAGAAGGTAACCTACTGTGCCAGTAGACAAGGTTTAATCTTGGGACTTTTGCCATTATTAATCATTACCCTTTATGTTCCTCTGACAGAGTAATCTAATTATCCTGAGGGAAATGGCTGTTCTGATAGCGCAGAACTTCAAAAACAAAGCGGACAGAGGAAACTTCTTCAGCTTGCACAAGTGTGTGATTGACTTTTAGCCTTTAGTCAAAGCTGTATGAGTGAATCGAATCGACAAGAAAGGCTGTCAACTTATTCTACTTCCATGTCCTGATGTATTTCTGATTACATTTCCGATATTCAAAAGTTCAGTCCAAGCCTTGTTCCTTTTCACAGTAAAGATGGTGATAATGAGTTCATGAACATCATCGCCAATGAAATTGGATTTCAGGTGAAGCACATCTTTTATTCATTGAGGAGCATGTATGTGCATTGCTAGATTGGAGATTGGTGTGTAGTTTATACTCTCATTGTTGTGTTTGTGTAGGACATCGTGATCTTTCTGACCGTGGGTGAGGAGAAGGGTGCAGGACTGTTCCTGCTTGCCGGGCCTGAGAATATTGTCACTGAAGTGGGACCTCGGTAAGACCAATCCTAATTTATTCCCTTTCATTCTGCCCATTTTTAACCCTGTAAAGCCTGACATGTGAAATAATAGTAAGCAAAAGCAAAATTTTCAAAATGGAATAGTATGTCAAACCTTTACCCAACGTCTGGAAAAATCAAATTTTTATGTGTTTTTTGTTGAGTATCATTTTTGATACATCAGGCTTTTATACCTCATAAACTATGGCGCTCATACTCAAGGAAGAAAAAACATCTCGGTTTTATTCAGAGGCTCAAACTGAGCAAAATAGAGATTTACAGTCCAATGCCAAAAAGTAAAATGAAATAGCTTTTAATGTAAATCAATGAGACTGTAAATAAAAATTAAACCGTAAAATAGCAGTTGTCACTCTATCTCTACCAATATATGTCTTATTAAGATGATTTTTCCATGCTTAATTTTATGATCAACTCATGTTGTGGGGTCAAAATATATAATGTAATGTGATATAATGATAACTAAGAGATGAACAAATAAGCGCGCCTCAAAAGCCTGATGTATCTTATTTGATACTCACATTTTTAGCATGATTTTTCAAAAAAATTATGCATTTAATCAAGTAAACCTAAGTTGCTTTAGTCCAGTAAGTGTTCATCTTCCAACATTACTAAAATTAATTAGTGCTGTCAAACGATTAATCGCATCCAAAATAAAAGTTTTTGTTTACATAATATATGTGTGTGCACTGTGTATATTTATTATGTATATATAAATACAAACACATGCATGTATATATTTAAGAAAAATATGTTATGTTTATATATTAAATATATTTATATATAATATAATAATATAAATGTATATACATGTAAATATTTTCAAAATATATACTGTATGTGTGTATTTATATTTACATAATAAATAAACACAGTACACACACATTTATTATGTAAACAAAAACTTTTGGATGCGATTAATCGCGATTAATCGTTTGACAGCACTATTAAAAATATAAAAGTAATTCTTGTGTAATTGTTGTAAAGATTTCACAGCAAAAATACATACGAACCACAACCTGAAGGGAGACAGTTTTACAGTAAAACTACAAGGCCTTTTACTTACTAAAAAACTATAAACTGTCAGTCAGATGACAGAAGACATGTAGTAGATTGTGCACAACACGTTTTTGATCATTTAGAGGCCTTATAAATTTGCATATCAAATATGAGACAGTAGGCTTTATAGGGTTAATTGCATTTTTTATTTTTATTTTTTTATTCAAGTGGCAGCTTAATCTGGCCAAGTACCACCCACTTAAACAGACAAAGACTGTCTGCCTGCATGTAAAGTGACTTTCACATCTCAGATAGTTGATACCGTAGTATCACAGTGTTCAAATGACACATTGTACATGAAGTACACCTTATTTCACAGATTTAACTCAGAAGCAACGTAACTCAGCATGAATCATTCTTCCATCTAGTTTACTAGCTGCTAATTTAGTTTTGTTCATAGTTATTTGCTTTATGCTTTATGCATGTCAAGAGCATGATACTATATTAAATCTGATTGATTGTTTTCCCAAGGTTGCATGTAGATTTATGTTGTGCAGTGATTCTTCCAGTAGGTGCCACTCTTCTGAAACATATTCTCCTGTGTTTGTGTCGTCGTGTGCAGGGTGTCAGAGCTGCTGCAGGGTAAAGGAGCAGGAAAGGCTGGACGTTACCAGGGTAAGGCCAACAGTCTGGTGAAGAGAGCAGAAGCTGAGGCTTTACTGAAGGAGCACAGCTGCAAACTCACTGCAGGAGAAGAATAAAACGACCGCAGACAGACACTGACATTCAGGTGCGGTCATGACGATCCAGACTCTGTCTACACCGAACACATGCATCATGCTGCGACTCGTCAAAACTAGACTGCTTTGTTGCAGTCTACACTGGAAGCGCACAATACGTTGCAACACATCATGATGCACCTTCAGTTGATAGAGGCTCCATTTCTGTTTTTGATGCACTACATAACTACTCCAGCCTATTTATTATTCTGCTCCATCTAAAAAAAAATGTATGTTTCCATGCTGTAGATTTATTAGTTATACTGTATATTATACTTCTGACTTGTTGCATCACAGGCAGCTTGTGATGTTTCGGACCTTCAGATTTAAATAATTTTACTAGAATTTTACTAGAGTACTGACGTGTAAAGTTTTTTCACTGTTCTTAAAAAGCCCATGCAAATGTAGTTTTTAAATGAATGGATTTCTAAGTGGCAATTTAAAGAAACAAATTCTAAATTATATTTGCAGTCTTACAGCTGATTGGTCTGTGAACATTTGTAGATAACATGCCGCTTCAACACAACTCAAGCCACTGCGGTGCGACGCAACATTGTTTGCTTCCAGTGTAGCTACAGTGCTGCTGTGATCAGAGAAACATTACTTGGATGGTGGACTTTGGAGTAAATTGGAGCATGAGTGATAATGCCTTTTCACTGGAAATAATGAAAATATTTCTAAGGCTAATCGTTTTGTAAGTGTCGCACTGTCATATGATTGAGTTTACAAAAACATTGTCTTATTTTGATCGGAATGAAATGACTCCATGGCCTATGAAGTATATGTATTGATATTTTTCCTTTGTTAATTTGAAGTAATGCACACCCTTCAGAAATCACCATAATGCACATAATTAATTGATTATTTATCAGCCATTGGACTGGTTCATAATAATAGCCAAAAAATACCGAATTAAGTGTATAAGAATAAAAAACAGAGACAGCAGCTCTACCAGACAGACATCTAATAATCTTACTCAACCTCATGTCATTCCAAATCCATATGAATAATTATCTTAACCAAACAGTTCAACTTTACTGCAAAATGAAGCACTGCAATTTTTTCTAGTAATGCATTTATTAAAAGTAAAAATCTATAGGTGTGTTCTCTATTGATTATAAAACGCATTCAGCTGTAGATGCACAAATATGCTAATGAAAATAAACTAATTGTCCCTTTAAACTTAAAATCTGTTTGTGCCACCTTTAGCAGCAAGAACTGCAAACAAACTTTTCTGATAACTACAGATCAGTCTTTATATATATATATACTAGTGTACTAATAATTTTGTCCACCACTGTATATACACACGTGTGTTTGCTGTATACATGAATTATCCTAAATTACTGATCTTTCCTTTCATTTACATCTGGAAGAGAATTTAATTGCATTTGATCTAGACTACATATTACCCATGAGAAAAAAACTAATTGCCCCTTTAAACTTAAAATCTGTTTGTGCCACCTTTAGCAGCAAGAACTGCAAACAAACTTTTCTGATAACTACAGATCAGTCTTTATATATATATATACTAGTGTACTAATAATTTTGTCCACCACTGTATATACACGTGTGTGTTTGCTGTATACATGAATTATCCTAAATTACTGATCTTTCCTTTCATTTACATCTGGAAGAGAATTTCATTGCATTTGATCTAGACTACATATTTGCTGCGCTTGCATCATAGGAGAAAAAAATGTAATAAGTTTGAATCCATGCTTGAAATGCTCCTGCCTCTTCCTTTGAGGCTGGTGATGTTGTTCTGGACCACTATGTCAACAATGCTGCTATTCCATTTAAAATAATCTTGATTGTCCACCTGAATGAACACAAACTTAAATTCTGAAAAATGTTTGGACATATACAGTAATTAACAGAAGTTGTCCGAGGAGGACTAAAAATCTGTACTATCAACAATCACAGTTAACCCCTAAGAAAAACTAACTAAAAAATTAGCTTTTTAGCAACAAACACTCAAGATGGGTTTGGTGCACACAGGGATAAAAAGTACCCCATGTGTACAATGTACAATGTAAATATACTGCTGTATTTTTAATGTTGTGGGCCTATATTTCTGCTGGAGGTCCTGGACATCTTGTTTAGATACATGGCATCTTTGGTTCTATCAAATACCAACAGATAAAAAAATCAAAAAGTGACTGACTCTGTTAGAAATCTTATAATGGGCCATGTTTGGATCTTCCAACCGGACAATAATCCAAAAACAAACCTTAAAAACAACACAAAAATGGGTCACTGGGCACAAAACCAAGCTTCTGCTATGGCCATTCCAGTCCTCTGACCTGAACCCTATAGAAAATGAGTGTGGTGAACTGAAGAGGAGATTTATTTTCACAGCCTTCTTTGATCATATTTACCAAGGGTGCCAATAATTCTGCCCACGACTGTACATTTGAACTTATTCTACCCCTAACCAGTCAACTAATACTCTACTAACACTCTAATGAGAGTTAGTAGACATGTATGTGGAATAAAAGTATTTATATGTTTATTTATTTATTTAAAATTACTTTACATTATTTTACTTCTAACTTACTTTTGTATAGTAGTGTCTCTCGATTTTCACAAAAAAATTAGGCAGCAAAAACTGTTTTCTACATTGATAATAATAAATGTTTCTTGAGCAGCAAATCAGCATTTTAGAATGATCTCTGACAGATCATGTGACACTGAAGACTGGAGTAATGATGCTGAAAATACAGCTTTGCATCACAGCAATAAATCACATTTAAAAATATGTCCAAAGAGAAAACAGTTATTTTAAATTGCAATAATATTTCACAATATTTCTGTTTTTAGTATATTTCTGGTCAAATAAATACATCTTTGGTGAGCAGGAAAGACTTTTCAAAATGAAAACCCCCTTTAGGAACCTTTATTTTTAAGAGTAAATGACTATTTGTTGAGCTGTTTACCTGAAATAACTCCTGCGAAAACTTGATGGGGGAAATGAGCGGCGATGAAGACCCGAGAGAGACAAACACAGACCTGGACCGTCCAGAAGAGTGTCCAAAGTGAACCACGCAAGTATCTGATTAAAAAACAGATAGTACATCATAAACATATTGCAGAAGCAACTATCTATTTAAAAACAAACACAATGTAAAAATGACCTAATAGTGATAAAGATTGACTTACAGGCTCTTAGGTGAGGATTTCTTCTCTTTGCTCAGCATTATGGCGAGGATTGAGGTGACCAATGTGTAGTAAACACCAGCAGCGCCCATAGCGTGACCAGATGGGCTTCCTGCATCAAGAAGCAGCTAAGTGATCAAAGTGCTCTTTTGATGTATGATGAAACAGGTTTTAAGTGGACTAGTGTACTTCTAGAGGAGAAAGACGCACCTGGACCAGTCTCACAGGTCATGGGATACTGCTCAATATGCGGCGTTGAGCTGTTGATGTAGTAGGAAGTCTCATGGACCCACCAGTATGGACGTTCTCCAAACAGGATCCTTAAATAGATGAATGGAAGAACATTAAAATTCAATTCATGATTTAATTTGACTGTAAACTCTTTGTTGGTCCATTTGCTTACCATTTGAAGACCAGATTGAGCCAGTCTCCTATCACAGCCACCCAGATGAGCTTGATCCCGACTGATTCTTTCAGATGGAACCAGATGGGAAAGAAGATGAAGAAGGTGTTCCTCAGATCTGCCGCAAAGGAGACGAAAAGAAACCATCCTTGGGCGTCTTTGTAATGGGTCTGCAGGTATTGGGTGCTACTCACTCCAAACCCGTGCAATGTATCCATCACAGCATTCATGTTTAGACTTTCTCTAAGGCACTATGTGTTGGAGAGCTTGTCAAGAGTGATAGTCCTCCAGCGCCTGCCTGTGGTTTTTATACTGGCAGGCCCACCACCACAACGCATGGACAAAACGATCTTTGAACCTTGCACATGTGTAATAAAACACAGAGTGGAACAGAAAAAAAACAAAAAAAAACGTCAGAGTTAAGAGCTTGTTTGTCCTGTCAGAAGAGATAACGCACATACAAGTTCATTAGAAAAAGGACGTAGAAAAGACGTAGCAGTGAATCATTGAACTCATCTGTGACCTCAGAAACACATCCAGTCTCAGTCAACATCTCTAGCTCGATTTCTAAATAAATATATATATATATGCTGTCAAATATATATATATATGTGTGTGTGTGTGTGTGTGTGTGTGTGCTAATAAATATAAAAATATATATCAAATATATTTGCTAATAATAAAATATATAAAAATATCTATTAATATACATTTTATCAATTTTTTAAGTTATGAATGATTCTTGCAAATACATAAAATATTCATTTGTTACATAAAGAATATTGTGTGTGTGTGTGTGTACTATTGAATATAAAAATAAATCAAAAAATTTTTACTAAGATATGTAAATGTATATGTTAATATATTTCATAAAAATCTACATTTGCATGAATTATAAAACATAAGGTAATGAGTGATTCTTACAAATAAATAAAATATAAATTTGTTACATAAAGAATATTAATCCTAAGATTTGCATTATGCTATAATTTCCCTGCATATAAAAAAAAATAAATTCAATATATTTACATTTTTACTGTAATGTTATACTTAAGTCATTTTTTTATTTATTTAAATCGGCATAAAAACAGTATAACAAGTTTAAATACTTTTCGATTTAAATAATGTTCCATTGGAAAACAAGCTGTTTATTAACGTATGTATTTTGTTTATTTGTTTGTTTGTTTATTGATTTATTTTTTTAGGGTATATGGGTCTCTTTTTTTGCCAAAACAAACACGTGTTGCAATTGATCTATAGACCTATGTCATTCTTGACTTTTTGAAAAACTAGGGCAAAAATTGACCAAAACAATTCAGAAGATAATATTAGCAGTATGGGAACCTGTTGCTCTTAGACAGGCATTCTTTGACTGCTTACATAGGCACTTGCTGAATTATATTGAATTGGTTTGTTTACATGCGTGTTACATAAGTGAATTAATCATTACATTGATCAGTGATGCTTAAATGACAAGTTAAACTGTAATCAATGCAAGGCTTTTTGTTAGTCAGTTCTAGCTGATACTTGTAGTGTTTGTTTATCCGTCCAATTGCATCTTTGAATATAACAGAATAGAAGAAAATGATAGTGGTGTTTGTTGGTACAAAACTCTCTGCAAGGGTGTTGAATTGGTCTCTTTTCAATTCGCTAAGTCAAAAGAGCCCACTCCCATTTTTCTGTGATGTTTTGGCATTGAATGGAGAGTGGGGCCCTCAAGGGCTTGTGGGGCCCCAGGACCTCAGTACATTTCTCCAAATCCAAACCCTTGTGAAAAAGAAGTGTGCTTGATTTGAATTTAATGTGCACTTATAGTGTACCTAAAGTATTAAAAGCACATTTAAAAAAATGGGTTACACTTTATTTTAAGGTGTCCTTGTTACAGTGTAATTATACATTTAAGTACTGAGTAATATTAATTAACTACATGTACTTACTATATGGTTAGGGTTTGGCTTGCATGTAATTATGAATAATTTATTGTTATTATAATAGTAAGTACATGTAACGTGTAACAAGGACACCTTAAATTAAAGTGTTACCAAAAAATGTACCTGCAGATAATATATTATTAATGAGATATAAAATTAACGGCCACTTAATGGTACTTAAAGAAAGAATATTTCTTAACAAACTTAAGTACACTTAAAAAGTGCACTTTTTAATGATGTCAAATTAAAAGTTTTACTGTAAAAATTTTTGTGGTGCTTACTATAAAGTTACTTATATTTGATGTGTTGTCTAACATACTAAAGCACATGTAAAGTAGTTGATTTTATTTTTAACCGTAGTGTGTTATTTGAGATTGCATTTAAAGGTAGTATTTTTACGGTAACACTTTACAATAAGGTTCATTAGTTAAACATTAGTTAATGTACAAACTAACATGAACTAACCATGAGCAATACATTTGTTACTGTATTTACTAATCTTCACTAACGTTAGTTAATAAAAATACAGATGTTCATTGTTAGTTCATGTTAGTTCACAGTGCATTAACTAATGTTAACAAGATTTTAATAATGTATTAGTAAATGTTGAAATGAACATTAACAAAGATTAATAAACGCTGTATAAGTGCAGTTCATTATTAGTTCATGTTAACTAATGTAGTTAACTAATGAACCTTATTGTAAAGTGTTACCATTTTTACTTACAAACATATTCAAATACACAATATACACTTTCAATGGAAATTACTGTGCATTCAAGTATAATTTAGTTTAACATAAATGCTCGACATTACGTTCAACTTTAACCATATTTCAAAGACAAAAGAAATAATTATGAACTTGCATCCTATTTAGGTGGGTCAAAAAAAAATACATTTAAACTATAATACATTTTCATTTCACATGAAGTGTCCAAATAGCATTACATTCAATTCGTACACAAGTATATTATTTTAAAGTATATTATTTCAATA
The DNA here is from genome assembly GCF_001515605.1 of Sinocyclocheilus anshuiensis. Lineage (NCBI taxonomy): Eukaryota > Metazoa > Chordata > Actinopteri > Cypriniformes > Cyprinidae > Sinocyclocheilus > Sinocyclocheilus anshuiensis. Next base: position 3,462,727 of record NW_015548217.1, on the reverse strand, counting down.
ATAAGTGCTATTTTTAAAAGCATGCACAATTGAAAAAAAAACAAACAATGAACTTAAAAAAATCTCAGAATACCATGAAGTACAGAAGTCAGAACACGAATGGATCAATGAATCTGTCCTACAGGACAGTATGGTTCATTCTTTTTCCCATGATCACAAGCCAGACAGAACCATTAAAACTAGATCAGATCAAAATGTGATCGCAGTGACATCACACTCCATGAAACCAAAGACAAAACTAATCGGTGTGTCCACTCAGCATTTTATCAGTATGTGTCCCATCAGCGTCATCATGGGTGAAAGGTCCTGAAATCGAGGGCCTCTGAGTTCTCCAGTCAACATGCAAACAAAACCAATCCATCTAGCCTTGAATAAAGTCCAACGAGAACAGAAAGCCGGGGTGCGACGGCTGTACGAAGCCTGGCAGGCTGCCTGCGTATCTGCAGTTTGATCCCCATCCCTGTGCCTTGTGTCTGTCCTCTGCTTTTCCAGGGTGACTGTCCCGATCTCAGACTGCAGAGATGGACCTGCTCCACAGCTGGGGGGTGAACCTAGCCGTCTATTTGCAGACGGAGTACCGGGACTCTGAGAATCTGTTTCAGTGGGTCTCCTCTGTGGCGGATCTCCACGCCACCTTCTTTGTGTTTTTCCCCATTTGGTTTCATCTGCACAGAGACGTGGGTGTCAAACTCATCTGGGTGGCTGTGGTTGGAGACTGGCTAAACCTTGTGCTGAAGTGGTGAGATGCTCATTGGTTTGAAACTAATTGAAACAAACTGAAATGACTCAGAAATTGCTAAGTAATGCCAAGTAACACATAGAATGAAACATGACATTTTGAAGTAGAAAGACTGAAATAGTATTTGCTTGTTTGTTTCATTTACATCTTTCGAAAAAAATGACAGTGTAATAAATTGGTGCATTATCAGAATGTTATAAATTAAATATTGCAGCACAAAGAAAACAGAACACAATTTAAAATTGTCTTTAATATTTATTTAATAAATTACTTAAATATTCATATGTTTAATATGAATAGAAATAACTCATTCTTAATTGGTCATTTAATTAATATTTTCAATAGTGCACCAAAATTGTAAAAATTATTTTTGAGGTCAAGTAAACATTAGAAAATACTGTTTCTGTGTTTCTACTTAAAGAAAATCATTGTTTAAAAATTTTTTTTTTCACAGTGTAATAAATTGGTGAGTTTTCAGTTAAATATTGCACAAGGAAAACATTTTAATGATTAATGATAATGATTTATAATTAATTAAATCATATTTAAATATTAATGTTTAAAATTAATAGAAATATCTTGATAATTTAATTTGTAATATGTCTGATAACGCACCAATTTATTAGTGAAGTGACGTGACGTGGCCAAGTATGGTGACCCATGGTGAACCCATCCAAAGTGCACACACACAGCAGTGAACACACACACACCGTGAACGCACACCCGGAGCAGTGGGCAGCCATTTATGCTGCGGTGCCCGGGGAGCAATTGGGGGTTCGGTGCCGTGGTATTGAAGGTAGGAGAGAGCGCTGTGGGAGAGAGCGCTGTACATTCACTCCCCCCACCTACAATCCCTGCCGGTACGAGACTTGAACCCGCAACCTTTTGGGTTACGAGTCCGACTCTCTAACCATTAGGCCATGACTTCCCCACTGTATCACACTGTACAATAGCTTTTTCAAGGTTAAGAAAATAATATTTCTCTAAAAACATAAGTTAATATTACAATATAATAAACATGCATTATTTCAATTATTATTATCAAAGAAAGATTATTTAAAGGCACAATATGTAAGATTTTTTTATTAAAATATCCAAAAACCACTAGAACAGTGTTATATATTTTGCTGACTTGTGTACTTACATTATCCCAAATGTTTCGAAGAATGTTTAAATCCAGAGAAATAAGCAATTTTAACTAGTGACACAGACCGTGTCCATAGTGTCATTGTGTCGCCTGCCAATGACGTCATAATCCCTCGATTTCCGGTTTAGTTTTGTAGAAAACTTGGAAACACCAAAGACACTTTAATATGTTGTGCGTTTTAATAGACCGGTGACGACAGCACAGAGTAGCATTATAACAGAACTTTCAAATGTATCTAGTATGATAAAACAGTGCTGCTTTACCCCACATACGCACGACCGGAAGGAGCGGAAGCGGTCGACTGTGGCATAATAAAAGCTCCGTTGCTTTCGAGCCGTGTGTCACACTCGTTCAGCGGCCTCGTTTCGCTTCGACGGCTTTCAGCCTCAACCTGCTTCATTCTACTACGTTAATAAATCATTAGCTCATCCATGAACATGGTTTCTGTCCGAGTCCCGTCGGATTTCATCAGCTGTGGGGATGAAGACCACAACTCCCATGATTCCACACTCAGTCACGGCGTCATCGAACTACGCCTTTGTTTCTTTGTTTGTTTTAAATACACGCCCTCTAGCGGTGAAAATTACATATTGTGCCTTTAATTGAAATGAATTATTAAATCATGCTGTATTTTTTTCTTTGTGCTGCTATTCTCCCTCTGCAATTAAATGAATAATTGAAATGATTTTTAATGATGCATTTCCATATTATTTTGTGATATATTCATAGGGTGCTCTTCGGTGAGAGGCCGTACTGGTGGGTGCATGAGACGAAGTTTTATGGCCCTATAAAACGTCCTGAACTGCAGCAGTTCTCCATCACATGTGAAACTGGACCAGGTATATTACAGTATTTATTGCAAGGCTGAAATACTTGATTATGATTGGTCGATCTCACGTCATAAAATCATTTCTACTTAAATTTCAAGCTTATTTGTTTGTTTATTTATTCATTTTGGTAAGTAGTCATCAGAATAATATACATTGAACTGCTCATTATCGCATAAACCAACTGAATGTACATGACATCCCCTTCTAACGACTTTGACTACATGCTGTGTATGAATTATAGCTCTATCTCCAAATAAAATCTGCTACTCTGTAAACCGGTGGTTATGCAATCTAAGCAAGGTTGCTGTTCTAATCTTTCATGTGGAAACGGATCTGCCTCTGGTTATCGTAGCGTGTCAGTTCAAGGGCTGCATCTGAATGAAGTCATGCGTATTACTACTAATATTACACATGCTGGCGAGGATCCATTCGTTCTTGACCTGAATTAGTACCCTGGATCAATTAAAAAGGCTCATAAATTTCCTGTCCTGAACTGATATTTTATCTAAATGGCTGCTGGTATTTTGCCTAAGCTGGTTTGTTGGTCTTATCTTGTTTAACCTGGATTTAGCTGGTGTCCTAAACTCCTCTAAACCAGCCTGAGAAACCAGCAGACAAGTTTAGGCCCCTGAACAGATGCATCTCTAATCAAACAACATTTGCTTTCCCACACAATCAATGATTTGATATTTTCTGTAATCTGTAATTAGAATTCATTGCCCTGTTTTCACCACACTGCTTGTTTGGTTTTCGTCTGTCAGGAAGCCCGTCGGGTCACGCCATGGGTTCTGCGGGTGTTGGGTATGTGATGGTTACAGCAGTGCTTTCCATTCTCGCTGAAAGAAAACTACCTCCTTTACGTTATAGGTCAGTCTGAGACATATGTGCCTGATCATCAAGTCGTAATGCTTTAATATCACACACCTGACAGTCATTCCTGCTTTCAGAGTTTTGCAGCTAATGCTCTGGATGTTTCTGGGTTTGGTGGAGTTACTGGTGTGCATGTCTAGAGTCTATCTCTCAGCCCATTTCCCACACCAGGTCATCAGTGGAGTTATTTCAGGTGGGTCTCTACTCTTTTTGTATGTGGGTCAGTGACATATGAGAGTGTTCACCATGCAGAAAAGGGAAAAATCGATCGAAAATCGAATTCTTAGAAATGCACCCATTGTATTTAAGTTGGTTTAGAAAAACGTATATATACCATTTTCAAGAAAGGTTTCATTCAACTTTCTTATGTAAAAAGTCAAAAAATTTAATTGAGTACATGCTAGTGTACACATCTCATTATTTTCAAAAATTGTTATAATACATTTTTAACGTAGAGCAAATAAAAAGATATGTATTTTCTTTATACAAATGTATATATAGTTTACAAGTTTATATATATATATATATACAGTATAGATAGATCGATTTTTTAAAAATACCTTAAATTTGTTCTGTTTTTCACTTTGTTTTTGAATGTCTATATAGTTTTTATTCATTTCTGTTTTTCATTTGTAGTTATTTCAGTACATCAAGTTAAACTAAATTGAAATGAGAAATAAGTTTTTAATGTTTTATTTTTAGGTAATGTTCATTAACTAAAATTGAATAATTAGTTACTACCTGTTTATTAATGTTTATTTTACATCTGTAACAAAATGTTTTTTTTTATGGATTTAGTTTGTAAACTATAACTCTCACCTGAACTTTTCTTAAATTTTATTTTCTTTAATATTATGGAGATGTTTTATTAAAATATTTTTCTTAGAAATAATAATACAGTATTTTTGCCTCTTTTTTTTTTTTTGGCCCCCAAAATATCAAAAATACTTTTAATTCAGAAATTAAAAACATGCTCATCTGAAAAATATTTGGTCTATGATTTACTTTAAATATTTTTACCCAGAAATTGCTTGAAATTTTCACAAATAATTACAAAAACAGCAAGTAACACTGAACATGTAAACAATTTTTAAGTAGACTGAAATAATACTTTTTTCATGTAAAACAGTACAATAATCTTTATTTACAATTTAAAAAAAAAAAATGTTTACAGTGGATAAGAGGTGTATTCAAGCCATGTTATGTTTGAATTGCATTTTTATGTATTTCTGAATTAATAGATCCTGGAAAAAATAAGCATCGCTATATTCACTTAATAGTGCATCAGTGCTTCATGCTGGATCCAGGCACTCTCATAGCTGTCGGTCTTTTATTCCCAGGTATAATTGTAGCAGAGATATTCTCCAGAGTGCAGTGGATCTACAGCGCCGGTCTGAGGAAGTACATCAGCGTGACTGTGTTCCTGCTCTTCTTCGCCGTGGGTTTCTATGTGCTTCTGAAAGCTGTGGGTGTGGATCTGCTGTGGACATTGGCAAAGGCCCAGAAATGGTGCATCAATCCAGACTGGGTCCTTTTGGACACCACCCCCTTCGCCAGCCTGCTGAGGAACATGGGCACTCTTTTAGGTCTGGGGCTTGGCCTTCACTTGTCAGGCTACAGCGAAACAGCAGGCAGGAAACACAGCAGCGTCTCTTTCAGGACAGGATGTATTGGTGTGTCACTGGTGTTGCTGCAGCTTTTGGACAAGATGACGTTTTCCTCAAGTAACCAGTTACTTTTCTACTCTCTGTCATTCTGCAAGAGCGCTGTGGCTTTGGTGCTTCCCACTGCACTCGTTCCTGGAGTCATATGTTGGATTTCATCAAAAAGCAAGCATGAAAAGGGCATGTAGTGCAACATTTGTACAAAACTGAAACATGCAGCTTTGTGTTTTAACTGCTAATGCAGTGGTTCAGCAAACATTTTTGCAGTGCGCTCTTTATAAAATACCTCTCAGATGGCATGAACACGATGGGTGGCTACAAAACTCAAATCATTTAAACAGTTTTGAACTTTTAGTTTGTTGGATGCATTTGTTTTTTTAATTCTCTGCATTATGAAAACCATATGTCCATTTAAAAGAGAGATAGAGAGAGAGAAAAAAATAGCTTTTAGAAATGTAGTTCTTTGAAATGTACTTTGTATTCATGTTGGTTTAGAAAAACTTATTTTTATAAAATTTTCAAGAAAATGGTATCTTTAAAGTAAAGCAGTTTTGTTAAAATAATTGTAAAATAATGATTCATATAAAATAATAATAAATGAAATAATAATAAAAGATTTTGAGGAAAAAAAATGAAGAGTTCTTCTTCTTCTTCTTCTTCTTCTTCTTCTTCTTCTTCTTCTTCAGTGTGTCTTTTAGATACAATATTGAATATGAAAAGTTGATCTGCATTATGAAAGACAAATGTCCATGTTGGGGAAAAAAATAAAATAATTAAAAAAAACTTTTAAGAAATGTACTCATATTTATGTTGGTTAAGATAAATATTTATACCATTGTCAAGAAAAGTTTCTAATGACTGTAAATATGGCATGTGGTATATCAAATAAAAAAGTAACATTTTATATCTTGAATACATGATGTGAATATACACATCTGAATGTTTTGTAATACGTTTCATAAAGCAAGAAAAAAATTATTTTTTCATGAATATTTTCATGAAAGAAAATATTTTTATTCTTATCTTTAGTTTTTTTGTATTAATTCATATATTCATAAATAATAATAATAATGATCATTTATACATTTTGAGGAGTTGCACCACATGACATTTCATAGCCTGAACTAACCTTGTCTTTTCATAAATTGTATTTTTCTGGTTATATTTGCGGAGGTTTATTGACCTTGACACACAGACATTTGGCAGACAATCAGTTCTTCAAATATTAATAAGCCATGAAGCAATTTAGTACAAATAACTTTGACTTGTGTCCTTTTAATGAGACATTTCCCCCATACAGTACGTCTTTTAGAAACATTTGAACATTGGTCTACATTATGAGACACAAATCAATTGTGAAAGTTTCAAGATGTTCGTCCTCACAAATATAACCTGACTACGATGAATTTATGTGGCTGTAATCATCTCTTTAAAGGGGACCTACAATAATGTACAGTATTTGAAAAATAATGTGTTTTTTGAACATTAAAGCATGTCAACATATTCTGTTACACCAAATACACAAAATAATGATCTTTAAAAAAGCATCATATGACCCCTTTAAAGGCGGCTGGTCCATTCACTAACTAACTTTCATTCACATCTTCTGTTCAAAGGTCCCTCAGTCATGCTCTGTACATGGGGATTATATTATAGGGATCATTCAGCTCAAAACATATAGCTGATGTAAAACTTCTAGCACCATTCATCTGTTTGGAGCTATACATATACCAAAAACTTCCTTTAGACAAACAAACACATTTTTCACATTAGATTAGATCTATTTCTTACAAATGGATATTTTAAAATCAGAAACACAAACAATTTGTAAAAACTACCCATACAAATGATATCCAGGCAATTTTTGATTCATTATTGCAACATTCAGTTTTTCTTAAAAAATGTATTTGCATTTGTTGGATTGGATATATATATATCCAAAAAGTTTCAATTATATTACTTTATATATTTCGATTATAAGTGCGTACATGCATTAATAAAGATAGGATATCTCTTGGCATCTTTTTATGACTTTAATTATGGAATATTGTTTCTAGGGGTAGACTTATAATTTTTTGTTATCTGTTACCAATCTGAATGAATGCATGCATATCTTTCAGATTCACTTACTGACTACTTTAACTGCACATGATGTTGCATAATGAAATAATAAATGTTTACAGTGTGGAGACAGTGTTTGTTTCTGGTTCAAAACCTCTGTTAATTTTTTTCCCAGTTCCAGTGAGTCCAGGTGCAGTGGCTTCCTACATTAGTGCGCTGTAAAAATGTTTTTTTTTCAAATGTATAAATAAAAGGTTACTGGAGTATATTTGACAAGAAAATACTATTTAAGTCTTTAAAGAATTAATGTTTAATTCAATGTGTTGCTTACAGTTTCTTTGTAATTATTTGTGCAATGTAATGGTCATTTTTTTAATGAAAGTGTTTCAAAGTAAATCCTACACTATTTTTTTTTTCGCAGTGTGTGGAAAAAAAATGCAAATGCATTGTATTAAAAAGTGTGTTTTAGAAAATTATTACATTTATTTAGAACACAAAAGTTTTTCTTTGCATTGTTTAAAACGTTTACGTTCATAAAAAAATGATCATGAACAGACTTTTTTTTCTGAAAAACATCCATATTGATTAATTCTCTCTTCTGAGGACTGCTTTTAAATATTAACTCGCATTGCCTACTTTTCTCTAACCTCTTTTATACGTTTAAATTTTGTTCTTCTGTAAGGGTTTGTGAGGGGCGTAGTAGGCCAAAGTTCAGAACATTTTGTTTATGTGGTTTGTGGCCTGGAGAAAACATCACAGAATGCACAAACATCCTTATCAATGTTTTTCACTCCTTACTGAAGGTTACAGGTTGGACGTGTGCCACACAGCACTGTTCTGTCCCAAACAATGCACCGGTTGCTTTTCCGTTGGCCATTGGCTGGGGGAAAAAAAGAGTAGTTCAAGTTAAAGTTCAGTTTTATTTCTAAAGCACGTTTAAGCACGGAACAGCCGTACAAGACAATACTCTCCCAACACTGAGTGAGAGGCGTGAGGAAGCCACCATACGTACGCTTACTAAAATACTCAAGGACAGTTCATCACCATTGCATTGTTTCCTGCCTATGGCTCCAACACCTACTTATTCTCTTCGGCGGCACAAGACATTTGTTGTACCCAGGAGTAAAACCAAACGTCATGAACTCTCCTTTATTCCCCGTGCTCTAAATTTGTTGTATGGATAACTTACAGGTCCTTGATTAGGATGCCTTTTCTGTGAATCTGTGTTATTCATATATGTATGTATGTATGTTTGTATGTATGTGTATATATATATATATATATATATATATATATATGTGTGTATATATATATTTTAGCAAATTTTGTATTTTTATTTATTATGCTTGTATATCAGTTATCTTTTATTTGTTTTATACTAAGTAATGATTGTCTTGGCGTATGTGTATGTTTGACACATTTCAGGGTTTTGTGCCGCAATATCCTGTCATGTCAAACTTTAAATAAATATAACCAGTTTTTTTAAATAACCAATTGTTTCGCTAGATGAGACCCTTCTTCCTCAGCTGGGATCATTTAGAGCCCTTTGAAGCTGCATTTAAACTGCATTTTGAAATTTCAGACTCAGGGGAACCATAGAAGTCCATTAAGTGGAGAGGAATCCTGAAATGTTTTGCTCAAAAAACACAAATTCTTTACGACTGAAGAAAGAAAGACATGAACATCTTGGATGACAACGGGGTGAATACATTATTTGTACATTTTTGTTCTGGAAGTGAACTACTCCTTTAAGATATGACTTGAACTCAGATAAAGTGGAAGCCGTTCTTATGTGAACTGGAAATTTGTTCCAGAGGGTGGGACCAGCCACTTCAAAAGCTCTGGATCCCTTGGTCTTTAAGTGGGTTCTAGGTATCTGGAGGAGAAATTTGACCTCCGATCTTAGTCCCCTCGCCAGAGTGTAGGGGTGGAGTAAATCAGACAAATGTGACCATCTCTGTGAAATCCAGGCTAAAGTCTCAAAATCTAATTATGAGATAACAAGCATCAAAGTTTGATTTCAACCATTCATTTCACTATGATTTCAGTCTTTGACATGGTCTTACTCAGTCAGTAATAAAGATATCAATGTTACATTTTCACAAAATTTTCTTTACCTTATGAAGGATGATTTTTTTATAGACAACAGTAAATCAACAAAAAATGACTTTAGCTGGGTTTTCACAAACAGGGTAACAAATAGGGAGGAGCTTGATTGTTGACAAGTAACAAGATTTTAAAGGGGTCATATGATGTTGCTAAAAAGAACATTATTTTGTGTATTTGGTGTAATGAAATGTGTTTATGCGGTTTAAGGTTCAAAAAACGCATACCGCATTTTCCGCATACTGTACATTATTGTTTCTCCTCTATGGCCCACCTTTCTGAAACGCATCGATTTTTACAAAGCTCATCGGTCTGAAAAGCAAGGTGTGCTGTGATTGGCCA
>NW_015548217.1:3442606-3452574 GCF_001515605.1 Sinocyclocheilus anshuiensis | reverse complement strand
CCGCCTTTCTGAAACACGTCGATTTTTACAAAGCTCATCGGTCTGAAAAGCGAGGTGTGCTCTGATTGGCCAGCTATCCAGTGCCTTGTGATTGGCCGAATACCTCAAGCGTGTGACGGAAATGTTACTCCCCTTACCGTATTGTGATGCCCTGTCCGGCCGGAGCAAAAAACATTAAAACCCATTATAAACGAGGCATTTGTTGCATCTTCCCACATCGTGACGTAGACATGTGGGGGCGTGTTAGAACGAGCCGTTTTAGGTAGGCGTGGTTGACTCTTAACTTTTATAAAGAATATCTCTTTGGATTTGAGACTTTAGTCTTTGCAACTTTACAGATCTTCATTATGCACCAAGAGCTTGTAACACTCCAAAGAGAAAGGAAAAATTGAACTTGCATCATATGACCCCTTTAAACTCAATTCGATAGTGAATTGGCATCCAATGCAATGATCTCAAGAGGGGAGTAACAAGATCTAAATTTTTACACCCCTTCAGGAATCTAGCTGCTGCATAACCATGAGATTTGAGACTTTGATATACCAAAATAGAGGGAGTTGCAATAATCCAGCCGAGACGTAATAAAGGCATGGATAGCAACCTCTAGAGAGCTTTTAGAGAGAAATTACTTGATTTTAGAAAGTGAACGAAGATGGAAGAAGCTAGAACCTAATTTGTTTATCAAATTTCAAGGAGTTATCAAACACCACACCCAGATTCCAAACTTTGGGAGAGATGAAGGAATCTAGGGTCTCGAGGTTGTGTTGATTACTTGCCGTATGTTCAGAGGGACTGAAGACAATAACTTATCTGTGTTCAAGCAAAGAAAGTTTTTGTAGTAGTAGTTAATGCAAAAATGATTGCATTGTTTGCAGCCTCATGTCATACTAAACCTGTAAAACTTTATTTATTCTGTCAGATGGTGAGAGGTACTTCCATGCACCCTTGTGAAAAAGAAGTAGCCTATACACATTAGCATACTAAGAAAGAATAATATACTTTAAAGGAATATGCTTAAGTGTGAACTGAATGTAATGGTTTCATGTTATTTACAATTCAATGAATATATATACTTAATTTATATTAAATGCAATTAGTCAAACTTTAAAGTGCTTTTCTGACCCATTTATGTAGGACATCAGTGTACATCTTTATATGTAATTTCATAATTACATCTATTGTTTTTGAAATATGGTTAAAGTCTACTGCCCAATGTTATATTAAACTAAAATATGCTTTAATGTCAATCCTATTGAAATGGATTGTGTTAAGAAACAAGTGTATTTGCTTTAAGTACACTTAAGTTGCCTTTCATTTTGTACAGTACAGTAAGTACAGTATTTACAAATATACTTTTAAGATTTAAAGTGCACTACAAGTGCACATTTAAAACAATTAAGCACACTTCTTTCTTTTCTTGATCAACATATTCTTCCTCACTAACACTCATTAATGTGCTGAGGAGAACTATGGGGGACATCTCATTTTTAGTGAATAACAACTTTTTAAAAAAATGTGTCTTTTCATCACACAAAGATATTGTTTGACTTCAGACGACTTGGAATATAGTGCAAAATTTGCTGCTTTCATGATACTTTTATGGTGGCTTTGTGTCCTTAAAAGCTTCATTCCCCATTCATTGTACTGTAAATGTATTTAAAAGCACGACCAGCATATTCTTCCAAATATCTACTTTTGTATTCCATAGAAGAAAGAAAGTCATTCAGGTTTGGAATGACATGGCAGAATTTAAAAATGCTGCAAGAAATCATGATATACTCGCACTGTAATCATATGATATTTTGCTTCCACCTCAGCAATCATTCCCTCCTTATCATTTTTTATCACTGTAGTACAGTGTATTGAGTGGGTCTCTTCCTCTTTATACGCACTGATAAACAAGATTAGGCCAATGGACTTCTGCATGTACAATGATACCAAGAGTCAGTTAAAGAGAGGTAAGGTTAATGACTGCTTGACCTGTTTTCCGCTCCGTTGCATGAATGATCTGTAATAAAATGGCAAAGGCTTTTTCACACACACACACACACACACGCACAGACACACAGCTTTACAGGTCCACTTGGCGAGGGGGTCACCTTTGCCAGCTGACTTAGTTGGACGAAGATGGCACAATCCTGTTGCACAAAAAGAGTTGAGCAAGAGTTGTCCATGCGTAACAGTAGTGAACGCTTGTGCTCACAGGCCTGCTCTGCTGTGCTTGCAGGAGCACAGGCTGTTCAATGGATAAAAGGTGAGCCTATGTTGAATTCTGGTCTTATGTTATTGCATTAAATGTAAAACTATGATGATTTATGATGTTTTGCAATTGGGGTGTGGGGGGCTCACCAATAGATCCTCTGCAGGGAATGGGTGCCGTCAGAATGAGAGTCTAAACAGCTGATAAAAACATCGCAATATTCCTGAAGTAATCCACACGACTGCAGTCCAACGGCATCTTGTGAGGCGAAAAGTTGTGTGTTTATAATAAATACATTTATCATAAGACATTTTAACTTTAAACCATCACTTCCGGCTAAAATACGAGTCCTCTGTTTAAAAAAAAAAAGTTGTCTCATCTGAATCAGGAGAGAAATATGCACAGATCAAGCACCGTTACATGTGAAAACAGTCCAAAACAGTTCTAAACAAATATGTTGGTGGATTTTGATGTGAGAAAACAAGAGTTTTTTCACTATAGAGGTTTTTATGGATTATGGATGGGTATTTTGGACAGATGCGATGGCTTAAAATTACTGTAAAATGCCTTCATGATGGATTTGTTTATTATAAACATGCAGCTTTTCATTTCAAGACCTTAATTGAAGGATTGTGGATTATTTGTGGATTATTGTGATGTTTTTATCTGCTGTTTGGACTCTCATTCTTACGGCACCCATTCACTGCAGAGCATACACTGGTGATCAAGTGACATAATACTAAATTTATCCAAATCTGTGCTGTTTGGACTCTCATTCTGACGGCACCCATTCACTGCAGAGGATCTACTGGTGTGCAAATGTAAAGCTAAATCTCTCCAAATGTGTTCTTATGCAAGAAACCAACTCATGTACATCTTGGATAGCCTGAGGGTGAGCAATTTTCTAAAACAAAATTAATTTTTGGGGTGAACTATTCCTTTTTACTTATTTTACAAGATAACGATAATAATAATTTGATAAATGTAACATTTTATAATTTTGTTTTTAAAACAATTTTTAAATGTGTCTTACGGGTCCAGTTACTTCTTTAGATAAGCATTGTGTGAATCTTAAATAAACAAACACATATGAAAAATACCATTGTATCACAGATCTTGAACTCTTTAATGTGGAAAACACATACATATACAGCATATGAAAAACATAAACAATTTCTTTATTTGCATTTTTAAAATCACAAATAGAAAACACACATCTAATTTTGTTTCTGACAAAGCAAGGATGATTTGTTTTGCAAGGAAATCAATTAAATCAAAATAAATAAAAAAAAAGATTAAAAAATAAAGAAAATCAAATAAAGAAAAAATAAAGGTTATAAAAGACAGTTACATATTACATCCATGTCATACATATAACTCTAGCTCACTATGTCAGTGGCGGTATATTGCAAATTTATCAGGGCAATGTGAATTGGCTTTTACTGCACATATAAGATTTTAGAAAACTGTAATGGCTCATCTTGGGCATTGGTGCTCACTCAGTCACTCTGTAAAGAAGAAAAGTTGTCATGACCTCAAAACTGAAACGAAATAACTAAAGACTGCATAACCATGTGATACTGTTTCAGGAACTTACAAGATCGTCCAGGTCATCCATGGCAGGAGGCTCTCCTTTGTTCTTCATTTCATTAAGCATCTGCATTTCAAAAAGAGTTATTACATTTCACATAAAAAAATAGTTTATTATCTCAACATGCCACAACATCCTGCAGGAAATGATAACAGGTGTCGCATCACACTCTTCAAACAGATGAAGTGACTTACATCCATATACTCTTCATATTCTGCCATGCCCTCTTCCTCTTCATGTTCCCAGTCCCTCCAATTATCAAAGTCTACTAACAGCCATGTGGGCTGAAAAGACAAGAAAAAAATGACCAGAGCACAATAGATAGAACGATAGATAGAGCGATAGAGCAATGGATGGATGGATGGATGGATGGATAGATAGATAGATAGACAGATAGATAGATAGATAGACAGATAGATAGATAGATAGATAGATAGATAGATAGATAGATAGATAGATAGATAGATACCTTTGCAAGATCTTTCTGGAGTCGAGGCCATGCCACATTTTCCTTCACTTTCCTTATCAAGAGATTAATTGTTCGGTCAAAGACTTTCTCCCTTGAATCCTAAAAGACCATTGTTCACAAAGTTGTTTAAGACAGCCACGGAAAACTTTGTGACATTGATGAAATGTCAAGACATTTAGCATCATTTACACATTTCACGAATCATGATGTATCATCACAACAAAATACGCCTTTAATATTTCTTCTGTTGGTTACCTCCAATAAAACACAATAATAGGTTTAAAAGTGCACGTTATATGCCATTGAAATACTACAAACTTGAGGGTTCAAATCACAAACTGAATGGTAAAATACTTACAGCTTTATATACTCGGTCATAAAATTCAATCTCATTGTAGATATTGTTGTCATCTATGTCTTTACAGCTGAAAAATAGGGAAATATTATATATTTTACACATTTGCTTACTTGTTTCTAAATACATTTTTTAGCTGATGTTATTAACTAATGTATTTAGCTAAGTAAAGCCCCCAATCTGAGAGTTTGTTTTTATATCTGATTATCTTATTATGTTTCATTCAAGTTTTGTCCCAGATATTCCAAATTTGTTCTTTTTTTTTCTTTCTTGAATTCATATTGAGCAAATCTGAGGCCAAGATCTCTCCTGACACGTGAGCAAATTTAATCTCACTGGTATAAGATTCTTTTGAAACTAACTTCCTATATATTACTGAGGAAAAACTGAGAGACACTAAAACAATCAAATATATTTGATATAATAAATATTGGAAATAATTGTATTACCTTAAAATAATTTTTGTGTCCTGGACATCTACTTGAACATCTTTTGGGTTTTGAACCACAAAGTTGATAGTCACATAGTTTTTCCGGTCGTACCACAGTGTTTTGGCTGGTTGACTAAAGAAATGAAAGAACCAGTTCAGACAAAATACATCTCATTAGGTTACAAACTTCTGCATCACTGTCTGATCTAAAGTTATTAAAATAAATAAGTCTAAGTGCCGAGTGCATTGCAAAAATGACATACCATTCAAAGACATCAGCATGCGGCTTCTACCATTTCAAACAAGCCCTCATGTTCACACCTACCAATTCTCTGGTCTCACAATCTTTGGCATTTTGACTTCTCGTAGAGTTGTTCTTGTAGTTTCCTGTGTAAATGTTTAAACGGTTAATAGATTATGATGTTTTCTTTACTTTTAGAGAAGACAGAACTGACTGGAGAGAGCTGTGGCTGTCTGAGTGGTTGGCTCTATTTTTAGGATGGATGGTATCAGCTGCTGGAGAGGAACATACTTCAACCCCTGCTCTTTCCATTTAAAGGCGGTGGTGGAACATTCAGGAAAATCACTGTAGTTTCTACCCTCACCCGGACCATGATATTCCCTTTCACACCCCCTGCCTGAGGAGGAGGGGTGAGAATCTGCCAGAGAAACAGATGCAAACCTCAACACAAATGTTTACTTGAGCTTAAAAAAAAAGAGTCCAAACACATTTCAGTTTGATAATGTGTACACAGATTTTTGTCTTACAGATCAAATCTTACAGGTGAAGCTGAAAATCTGAAATCACCATAAAGTCTTTGCATATAGGTTATCACAATCTTATCACAAACAAGTTTTTTTTGTTTTTTTTTTGAGGATATGTAATCTTGAAGGATTCTGGTGTTTCCCATAGAGCTGATGTTACTGAAACCAGCTTCATGCATGTCATTAATAATGGCCTCACTGCAAATATGTCTGCAGCGCCATCTGTAGAATTTGTGTAGCCTACGTTATGTCGACACTTTGCAATGTGGAACCAAATTCAAATGCACAAAGTTACGTCTTTGTTATAATCTTTAAATATTTAAATAAAGGACTTATTTCATAAGAACACAAAGGACATGGATGTAAACACGAGAAATACTCTTTAAAAAATACATTATTTTAAAACAAATATCAGTCATTTTAACTTGTGCAAATAATATCGAGCTAGTATAATAAATTAATCACATACAACATTACGTTCGAAATGTTTAAAACACATTTTCGCATAACATCTATTCAAAAGATTTTGTACACACAACTTGGCAACAACAATATATCTTTGCATTTGAAAAACAAAACAAAACAAGGATTCACTCTGAAATACTTAGATTTGTGTATATAAAATCCCAAAACAAGGATGTTATAAACCAGAAAGTCATCGTTTGTATTTGTACGAGTATTACTCAGAACAAGTCCAAAATTATTTCTAAAACGACTGCGTTATGTTTTTCGCCCTCGCGTCACTTCCGCTTTGGTTCGGTGTGGCGCGAGTCGCGAGAGAGTCAACAATCGGCGAGAACAGAAACACAGAAAATGATGAACGCACAGCTGCTGCATTATATCAGATAGCAGAAAACAAACATATCCGTTTGACAAATTTGTGAAAAGTACAGCGGTTGGATTCATCGAAGAGAACATGCCGCGGAGAAAGGTGAGAGAAAATGCGAGAATTAACGTTAACGTTAGGTCAGTAACGTTAGCCCAGTCGCCTCAGCGCGGGCTAACTGCTAGCTCAGTATTTATGTACGTTACATGTTTGGACAAATATAGTTTAGTTTCTTTGAAAATATTAAAATTATTTATCAGCAGTATTAGCAACTAACATTTTATCACATGAGAATCGGAAACCGCCGAAGTGGCTCTGAAATGGTTTGTTTCAAGCTGATAAGCTACTAAACTTAACGTTAGCGATTTGGCTTTAGGTGAGGATGTATACAAACACAACCCAGATTGTATAATAGCGAAATGTTTCGGTTTGCTTTTAACGCTAGATGTATGTTTTTGACCATATTTATGTTGTTGGCATCTTTAATTATTATATTTAGTCTGACTTGTTTAGACGTGCATAGTGATATAACTGTTTACACCCTGTTTGCAGAGAACAGCAGGCAGTAGTTCAGACGGGACTGCTGATTCTGATGACTCTGGAGATCACGAGAAGACCGACAGCTCCCACAGTGAAGCCAATCAGCGAAATAACACCCGTCTGACCCGAGCATCACTGCGCCTGAGCCAGAGCTCTCAAGGTAGAAACACACAGCTGCTATATTGGCACCTCATACAGTTGGTCAGTAGATAGATTTTAGGTTTGATGATTCTCTTCAAAGTGCCAGTTGTCCAAAACACTTCAGAAACGGTTCACTTTGATACACTTTGGATAAAGTATGTGTTAAAGTAACACACCTAATATATATATATATATATAAAATAAAGTATAAAGTTCACAATGTAAATTGCAGTAAGCTTTTCAGTTTTCTTTTAGAATGTAAAACAAATCAAATGAACCTCTCAAAAAATGGACCATATTTTAAGAGCAGCAAGTAAACTTAAATCATTAAAGATGAAAATAATGGAGGGAAAAAAAAGCAGAAACTAAGTGTTAACTGACTTGAGAGACGTTATTCTTCAAGGTCACATATATTCTTTAACATAACATATTACTGTGATGTATTTGTGCTCTATTATTCATGAAAGTTACTGTTTGTATTAAAATCCCTACTGCCAGGCTTTTCTGTTTGACACACACCTTTACGCATGTTTATAAGGTGTTATTTCTATTCTTCACCTAGACGCTCCACCGGATGTGAAACAAGCAGCTGAGAGAGACGAGTCTCCCCCCAGGACACCCACAGGAAACGCCCCCTCATCTGAATCTGACATCGACATATCCAGCCCCAATGCATCCCACGATGAGAGTGTGACTAAAGACCAGAAAGACTCTGGCAGTGATCCCTCTCATCGTCCAAAACGCCGCCAGAGCTCTCAAGGTAGAAACACACAGCTGCTATATTGGCACCTCATACAGTTGGTCAGTAGATAGATTTTAGGTTTGATGATTCTCTTCAAAGTGCCAGTTGTCCAAAACACTTCAGAAACGGTTCACTTTGATACACTTTGGATAAAGTATGTGTTAAAGTAACACACCTAAAAAAAAAAAAAAAGCACATTGTTTACTATATGACATTTATGCCTGCAAAATTTCACTAGTGTTACTGCAGCTTAACAATTATTTTTGATTCTTTAATTAATCAGAAAATAAATTCTAATTTTATTTCTAGTAATTCATTCAAAAAAAGTTGGAGGCTGAAATAACAAACATGAATCTATCCTGTATATTTTGCAAAAAAATAAAATAAATAAATGGAGGCATCAAGAAAACTTCTGTAGTTAATCAGAAATCCCACGATGAGAGTGTGACTAAAGACCAGAAAGACTCTGGCAGTGATCCCTCTCATCGTCCAAAACGCCGCCGCTTTCACGAGAGCTACAACGTCAATATGAAGTGCCCCACACCTGGGTGCAATTCTCTAGGTAATTGCTCTTAAGATTAATTTCCTTTTGCATCTGCTTAATAATAAAATTCAGTGCTAATGGTTTACAAGGGCTTAACTGGAAAAAACAATGCTCACAGTTTTATAAAATGTTTCAAATTTGAATGGATCATTTATAGTCAGGCTTAAAGCTAAAATCTGTATACTTTTCTTTATTTCTTTTGTACAGGACATTTAACGGGGAAACACGAGCGACATTTCTCCATATCAGGATGCCCTCTCTACCATAACCTCTCAGCAGATGAGTGCAAGGTGCTTTAAGCCCAAAGTATACTTTGCTTGTCTGCTTTATTTTCTATTATTTTTGTTTTGAATGTTTCTTGCATGGTATGAGCTTTGACAGTTAAAAGCATCATTTTGGTCGGCCACTAAATTGCAATTATTAATTAGCATGGGCATGTGTGGTTTGTCCTTTTTTGTATTGTTTAGCACTTTCTCTGTTGTTTATCTTTGCATGCTTGTCATCCCTATCAGGTGAAAGCCATTGAGCGTGAGAAACAAGAGGAAGAGTGCAGTCAGGGGCAGAACGAGGAGAACAGACACGCTACTCGACATCAGGTGCTTGCCAAACAGATGTTCGCTCAACACTAAACAAACATGACACAAGTGTGTTAATGTTTCTTAAGTGCATGCATGCTGTTGTCCCAAAAAGACACACTTATGTGAAGGCCTAACGTCAGCAGCGTGGTGCCTTCTATTTTTAAAATGAGTTATGATTGTTTGTAGTGCTGGGTGGTATACCAGTTCATACCGAATACCGGTGTTTATTTTTGTTATGATATGAATTTTTAAAATACCGCAATACAGTATTGTTCAGTAACAGCTTCAGTATGTCGCTTAAACAACGTTCGGAACGCGACACTGTTTGAAAGGGGTCCCTTTTCACTGTTGCACTGTGGTGAGGGAACAGCTGTATGTGTTACTAAGCGTGAAAGTTCCGAAACTGAAGCTGTAGAGCTAATAGAACGTGATGACACAGAAGAACTCATCCACATTGACTGCCACAAATATCCACCGCCCCTGCCATCAGCTCCCGTGTCTCACACACACACACAACTTTCAGACCCTTTTAGTGGCTTTTTCCATAGAATATTCATACGGACAAACCTAGCGACTTTTTTGGATAAACCTTAGCTATGGTTCAGTTGGAAGATTTCGCCAGTGCTGTCCCGCGAATGCGAGGTCTGACTTTCCCGGAGAAGTGTCACCTCTCTCGGCGTCTGTTCTTTGCAGTGAGCGGCAGAGAAGCAGTGCATTCAGTTGGCCGCCCCACAGCCGACTCGTCAATAAATGAGTACAAAACAGCGTTTCCTAGCACCTGTCGCTT
>NW_015548217.1:3442152-3442448 GCF_001515605.1 Sinocyclocheilus anshuiensis | reverse complement strand
TGTTGATTTTATCAGACGATGCCGCGATTATAAATGAGAGTGACTCCTGGTTAACATGTATTAAAAGGGGTCGTTTTTAGTCACTATTTAGTGTGGTATTTTTTGACAATATTCACTCATCATGACCGTAAAATAGGGCAATAGTCAATATGCTGCAGTATTTCCTCTCTTAATGAGTAGAAATGATGGTTAACACCCAGTCATGCATTAAAAAAAAATACCGTCATGTACCGTGAAACTAGTATAGTTTTGAAAAATACCGTGATATACATTTTTGGTCATACCGCCCAGCACTA
>NW_015548217.1:3432261-3442026 GCF_001515605.1 Sinocyclocheilus anshuiensis | reverse complement strand
ATTCTGAATAATTTGTAATATATAATTATTCACGGTATTTAGAAGTGCCCACGATAACAATATTGTGCATATTAATTACCGTGATATATCGCATTACCGAATACCGGCACAAGTCTATTTGTAAGCCATAACTTCTGTGGTAACCACAGTGAGGTTATGACTCGTGAGCTATCCATGAAGAGATTTATCTGGAAGAAACTGTACCTTTTAGTAAAAGTGGGGTGTATAATATTAATTTGCATTGCTCTTTCACAGGCACCAACTCAAAGACAAGTTCGATATAAAGAGAAGGTCGTGGAGATGAGGAAGAGGAGGGATTCTGGACTGACAAAAGACCAAAAAGAAAAGTACATGGTAATAGTGTCCTCTCTGTGATATATTAAAATATCTATATATTACTTAAAAAAATGGTTATCTGTCTTTTAATGAAGGTATACAGTGTCATTATATTTAATATAATGCTCGGGTGTTATTAATGATGTTTATTTATTTGATCCATCTACGTCTGTACTTTTTTGATGTATCAGGAGCACAGACAGACACATGGAACCACTCGTGAACCACTGCTGGAGAACATCACCAGTGATTATGATCTAGAGCTCTTCAGGAAAGCTCAGGCCCGTGCAGCGGAGGATCTGGTATGAACAGACATGCCTCACTTCTGACACAGCAGAGCATCACTGCACCCTTTAGCTTCATCCCATTAAATTGTAAATAAAGACAATAGTCATTTGAGATGTCATAATTTAAGTATTTAATTTACAGACATTAGGCCTATAGTGTGGTTATATAAATTACAGACATTATAGTGTGTGTGTGTGTGTGTGTGTTTTTTATTTAGTAAAAATAACCATATGATGGTTTACTGTTACTGTGATGAAATTAACTGAGATTTTGGTTTTACTGCCCAGTCCCAAGTTTTTATGTTATTTTAGCTTTATGTAGAAATTTGATGTCTAAGGTTTTGTTGTTTGCAGGAGAAACTGCGTCTGCAGGGTCAGATCACAGAGGGCAGTAACATGATCAAGACCATCCTGTTTGGCCGTTATGAGCTCGACACTTGGTACCATTCTCCCTACCCTGAGGAATATGCCCGTCTGGGGCGTCTGTACATCTGTGAGTTCTGCCTCAAGTATATGAAGAGTCAGACCATCCTGCGCAGACACATGGTATGAAATCAAACTTC
The DNA here is from genome assembly GCF_001515605.1 of Sinocyclocheilus anshuiensis. NCBI lineage: Eukaryota > Metazoa > Chordata > Actinopteri > Cypriniformes > Cyprinidae > Sinocyclocheilus > Sinocyclocheilus anshuiensis. The sequence continues at coordinate 3,440,840 of NW_015548217.1, read as the reverse complement.
CCTTAATAATCTCTGTTATGATTGCATGTCTAAACATTTAGTACTGGCTAAATCTATATGGAGATGAAGTTAAATGTGACATGTTGTCATGATCTATGCAGGCTAAATGTGTGTGGAAACACCCTCCTGGTGATGAAGTCTACAGAAAAGGTGCCATCTCTGTGTTTGAGGTTGATGGGAAAAAGAACAAGGTGGGCATTGGATGTTAATGTACTCATTTTTTTGTGGCTGTATGAATACAAAGTGTTTTGGAGGTGTGTTTTGCTTTGTGGCATGGACTGTTTTCCCTCTTATATTCAATTATAAGCTGTTGATGAGTTTGTTTGATAAACATATGAAATTTATTCATCTCCGCCCCAACAGATCTATTGCCAGAACCTCTGTTTGCTGGCCAAGCTGTTTCTGGACCATAAAACACTGTACTATGATGTGGAGCCTTTCCTGTTTTATGTCATGACTGAAGCTGATAACACAGGCTGTCACCTTGTGGGATATTTCTCAAAGGTAATTAGGTGCTTGAGGCTACATGTTGTGAATTACATGATCACAAAAACATAAGCACCAAACTGTCAACTAGGGATGTCAAAGATTAATCGACGATCGATTAATTGTCAATAAGAGATGCAATCGATTAAAGTTATTGATGGTTGATTAAGCAATTTAATTTTGGGCTGCGTGCAGCTCATGTGCAAAACACGTGCAAGCGGATGTGAGTGATGGTGACGGGACTGGCTCTTTGGCGAAAATAATTCGGTAACATACAAATTACGCTTTTAATGTGATACAAACTTTAAAAGTACATTACAACAGAAACAATACAAAGTTCTTTTGTATTGAAATGTAGTAACCAAGTCATGTTTAATTATAATTTCCCCAGATAATAGTTTCATATCGGACTTTGCGCTTTGACGGGGTTACGGACATGAGCAGGACGATCAGTAAGACTTGTAATGTTTTTTAAAGAAGTCTCTTATTCTCATAAAGGCTTCATTTATTTGATCAAAACTACAGAAATCTTGCAAAATGTTATTACATATAATGGTTACTATTTTAATATCCTTTAAAATGTCAATTTAACAATTTAACACATCCTTGCTGAATAAAAGTTTTAATTTATTTCAAAAAAATAAAAATTTACTGACCCCAAACTTTTGAACGGTGGTGTATGTTGTTAGAAAAGATTTATATTTTAAATAAATGCTCTTCTCTTTAACTTTTATTAATCAAAATCAAAGAATCCTGAAAAAAGTATCACGGTATATACACACACACACACTAGGGATGGGAATTTCAGGCAAAAATATTAAAATTCGAAAATCGCACCCCTCCCCCGCATGCGCACCAATGTTAATTTCATCAACGACATTTTTTTTCACTGACGACAACGAGAAGATAACGAACGAAAACTCTTAGATGACGTAATAGATGACGTAAATCTATTGACATTTTCGTCAACGAATAAATAAGAGATGTTAGGGAGGGACGATTTGGGAAGAGATTTATTCAGAAAGAATCTGCTGCGTGGTTCGGAGGTTAGATATATGAATCAACGGGACGGGACATAAGCTAACAAACACTTGCTGCACGTCGCATAAAACGTTAAAAAATGTCAATATGTGGGAGTAAGAGAAGAGCAGACATATGGATAAATCTGACGATGCAAGAGAGAACTCAATTCGGTCCGGTTTTCTGAGCGCAGACAATGAAGCATACATAGACAGAAAGCACGTCTCACAGAGCGCGAGTACTCTTTTGCATCGCATGAACAGAGAATTACACACAAAATTATGTCGAATTTATGAGAAGGGGTTTTATTTAATTTTAACATAAAGGCATGTTGTGTCACTGCAGTTAAATCGTTGTCTATCATGATAAAACCTTAATATCAAACCTATATAATGAGTTTGGAAATTTTTGAGAAATGCTTAATAAATGCACTAACTAAAACCATTAGATTTTAGCCGACTAAATTTACTGTAGATTTAGTCGACTAAAACTAGACTAAAAAACAATAAAACAATTCAGATGACTAAAATACGACTAAAACTAAATGGCATTTTAGTCAAAAGACTGACTAAAACTAAATCAAAATTTGCTGTCAAAATTAACACTTGATACGCAAATGCGCACACAGGCTACAGTACACTACACACCCATAAACAGAGAGAGCATTGTAGCATTTGTAGCACGATGTAGCATTTGCCTGCTAACCCATTATTTCTCTTATAAACAAAGCTTTGTACCTCACTTGTGTCATTAATACTCACATTAAAATGTTTCATGTGAGCAACCGTGTGTTTTGCATCAGCACCGCTGGTGGAAGCGGTTCTCTGACCACATGCCGCAGTTTCGTTTGGGATAATTTTATTTTAAATGCCAATAATGTAAATTGCAAACATTGCGATTGTGTTTTAAAATACAACAACGAGCACCATGAAACCATTTAAAGAGGTGCATTCAGCAGTCTCCGTGATGGGATATGAAACAGCCAACAAAGTAAAATGATCCAAAACGTAACTACAGCTCGCTCTCTTCATTTAATCAAATGATCATAATCATATCTATTCATTTTACAATCCTGCTACTAGCCTTTATTTAGACTAAAACCCCTTTTAATTTGGGTGAGGAAGCTGGTGTTTTGAGTGGCATTTGCACATCCTGTCATGCCGGTGAATATGCCACTGCAATAGAAGCGTTTTGCAGTATTAGGGTTAACGATTAATCGATTGTTCATTTAAGCGACAATCGATCATGGAAATGATCAAAAATGGACATCCCTACTGTCAACACATTTGCATTTAATGCCAGTGTCCCACAAACCAATTTTTGACTGATTTTCGAAAGCTTCTTTTATGTAGTTATCGGAGAATCAGAGGGTGTGTGCCAGAGATGTTCACAAGTCTTTAACTTGGAGTCCGAGTCAAGTCTCGAGTCTTTGGTCACGAGTCGAGTCAAGTCATTTAATGGCTCGCTAAAAAAAATCCCATTCAGAATCCTCACGTATTGAAATCTTCCTATTTACGAAGCTGTTTTATAGGCTAGACCAGTGTTTCCCAGGGTGCTTAGAAATTCAAATATTGTGACAAAATTAATTTTGTAGGGTGCCACAAGGTTGTTAAAATTTCCAAAGGGTGCTGCGACTAACAAAAGGTTGGGAAACACTGGGCTAGACAAAATATATGATCTGATTTGTGAAAAAAAAAAGAGATGTAAGGTTAATGTACATCCAGCCTGTTATTTACAGGCTATGTTTTAATCCATTGCCATGTTCAAAACAGTTTTTCTGTAATCAAATTCTATAATAAGAGTCCGATCTACCATGACACATAAGGAAATATATGGCACAGATATTACAAAACCATACAAATAAAGTATTTCTTTATGATATAAGTCAGGGGTATTCAATTAAAGTTCCAAGAGGCGAGGCCTCTATTTTCTTCCAAGCAGAGGTCTGGACAAAAAAAAAAAAAAAAGAAATTTTTACATGTATTGTATTTTTAAATTTAGATATATGCGAGGCCATGTGACTGAAAAAAATAATGTTTCTGTTCAGGGTTTTCCTCCTGAAATCTATACTGTTTTAATATTTTACTTAAAAAGCATTATCTACTAAAAACAATGTCGCTACAATAATCAAAACATTTTCATCTTGAGCAGAAAAGAAAGATAACTAGCAGTTTCAAAGTTTAAGTTCTATCCTAGCCATCTAACAAAAATTTTTACCAATTATAATTACATGATTCTTTTGAAATGTTCTTAGCCTACAGATTAATAATGCTAGATCAGAAACATCGTGTCACATCTGGTTTGAACAGTCAGAGTCATAGGTTATAGATAGATAAATAGTAAGAAAAATAACTATATTTGCAGCATTGTTTTTTTTTTCTGCTGTTTTAGTGAAAGTAACCTATGATTTTGCTGCTCACCGTGTTTCTGTTCTGTTGTTAAAATAACCGTGTCATCGCAGCTCTTAAACACGTCCGGAGAGAGAGAGAAAGTGCACGGAGCTGAAGGGCTTGAATAAAGTACATTTAGCTTTAGATAAAAATACTAGATATAGTCACTAACTCGAGTGCCATTCTCCGTTTTGTGCAGGAGAAGAACTCGTTCCTGAATTACAATGTGTCCTGTATCCTGACTATGCCACAGTACATGAGGCAGGGCTACGGCAAGATGCTGATTGATTTCAGTGAGTACCTGTGTTATGTCTATACGAGTTTGCAGATTAGTGATATGAAGATCTAGATGGTAATCTAAAAGCATGTTTAATTAATCAAAATCATTAAACTGATACATTGTAACAATTTATTAAAAGTTTAGCAAATACATTTTTTCCAGAATTTTATTTTGTTTTTTATTTTAATGTTCCTGAATTCCGTTTTATTGGTTTAATTATATTTTAATAACCAAAAAGCATGTTTAATCAGTCAAAATAATACAACTTTAACAATTTAATAATTTATTTTTTGTATTACAATCATAACGTCCGTTTTAACATTTTCAAATGTAATCAAATGAAAATGTAACAATTTTATTGTTTTGGCAAACAGAGTGCTGCACAAGTGGGTTTCTATTAAAATATAAAATTCTGGGATATTCTACGTTATGTTGTAAGTTCCATTTTTATATCTGCATTCTGCAATACCACCTGTGTTTTCAAGAACGCAGAAATCATAGGCCTCTATATATGGCATCAGTACTTAGACATCATAACCATTTACATGTTAAAACTGTAACCGTTCCCATTAATATTAGAGTTATTTCAGAACAGGTGTGGTTGTAATGTCATTATCTCTGATGCTGTTATTCTTCAACACGTGCATCACTGTCTTTGTTTGACATGGTTCTAGGTTACCTCCTGTCAAAGGTTGAGGAGAGGGTAGGTTCTCCAGAGCGCCCTCTCTCAGATTTGGGCCTCATCAGTTATCGCAGCTACTGGAAGGAAGTGCTGCTGCGGTACATGTACAACTTCAAGGGCAAAGAGATCTCCATCAAGGGTAAGATATGTTGCCCCTGCCTTGCAAGGGAGCATTTGTAGGCACGTTCACGGTGACATCCCTGTAAAATCACTGTGGGTTTAGCCTTGTTTCTTGTTTTGTCCTGTTCAGAGATCAGTCAAGAGACGGCAGTGAATTCTGTGGATATTGTCAGTACTCTGCAGTCACTTCAGATGCTCAAGTACTGGAAAGGGAAGCATCTGGTCTTGAAGCGACAGGTATCAGAAAATACGTATTTTTTTAACGGCACAAAAGTCTGCGGCCTTTGATTAAAAAAATAAATAAAAATCCTTCTAAAATTAAAAAATAAAAACAAACACTAGCTTCTCTATTCTTTTTCTATTCTATATATACCTTTTCTTTTTATTTATTATACAATTAACAAAAACAAAAAGGCCTCTAACTAGCTTGCTCTATTCTTTTTCTATTCTATCTCTATTCTATCTGTTTTTCTTTTTATTTATGATATAATTAAAAAACCTTGCTACTTGTATTGCGTTAAGCTAACTGAGACTTGTTATAGCACTTGCGTATCATTGCTCTTTTGTTGATTTTGACTGCTTTTATTGTCCTCATTTGTAAGTCGCTTTGGATAAAAGCGTCTGCTAAATTACTAAATGTAAATGTATTTTATTATTGGGTTGCTATTTCCATGGAATGAACTATGTTGATGATAATTTATTAATCTTTTAGTTATTTCTCTGCCAAAATGCTGTTTTATTTTTTTTGTATTGTAAAAAAAAAAAAGTTAATTTAGTAGTAATTGCATTGTTGTTCTTGCAGAAATATCATTGCATTGAAATAGATTTAAATAGACTTTTTGGTTCAACCAATAATTTTTCAAAAGGAATATTTAGACTGTTGTTTGCATGGGGAATAATAATGGGGAAAAATAACTGTATGTGCCTGCTCTGTGGAATAATAATGGAAGTTCAATGGCATTTTCCTAGCTTTTAAGTATTAACATTTTTTTGAAAACGTGCATGATTTTGAAAGGATATTATTACATAAAAATGTAACTTACGTGCTGGAGGAAAACACCTCTCATTTTGTTTTTTTGTGTATGCTTTTGTTTCTGAATGGCACAGGACCTGATTGATGAGTGGAAGGCCAAAGAGACCAAAAGGGGCAACAACAACAAGACCATAGACCCCAGCTCTCTGAAATGGACCCCTCCCAAAGGAACCTAATGGACTTACACGTTACATTTCGTACTGCCGTTATATCTTTTTTATGGTGTCTGTTGCAATGGCTTCAGCTGTTAGTGTCATTTTTGTCTCTTTTTATGTGCCCTTTGTATCTCTGGAATCTCTCACTTTTCTTTATACAGTGCTATTTATTTTTTGAAATCATGTTTCATTCATATTTTCTCCTGCCAAAGTATTATCTATGCCCCAGCATATATTTTGAAAGTTTTTTTTTAAAGCAAAAAATTGTTTCTCATCAGTAGAATATAGTGAAAAATGAGACCTTACAAAAAATATATATATATTTTTTTTTTAGATTTACATTTGTTCCCTGATTTCTTAGTGTTGAAAGATTTGTGATAATGTTTTCATTTAAATCAGAACTGGGGGAAAAAACTCATGTTTGATACATGCTTTTATTACATCACATTTGATACCTGAAGCAAGACATTTACTTGCTTAATGCTCCCAAATGATGTTCTCATGAATTATGTTGGTGCCAGTTAAGAGTGGAGAATAATTGTGTATTGATTCACGGAGGCTAGTGAAGTCTGTAATAGAGCGCTGGATACTGTCATCAGTAGTACTGCAGTCTGTCCCATTCCTCTCGCACATCTGCTGTGTGAACAACAACATGATTTCGCATTCATAAACTGCTGTTTTTTTCAGCATTTTTGCATAAATACAGTTCTTCTTTCAGTGTTGTACCTGCTTGTTTGTTCAAATCTCCAGATTTGTCCATTGCTGTGCTGGTCTCTGGGATTGTTTTTCTGAAATCACCTGCAGATTAATATGAAAATCCGTTTTTCACTTTGTTGCAGTATAGCAGTTTTTATTTTACATTTACATTTAGTCATTTAGCAGATGCTTTTATAAACACGAATCTAGCAAAGCTCATCTTACCTGTGCAATGACGTTAGCCATGCTTGGACAAGCTTATATAGCAACAGTTAGATGAGAGCTATGGTGTTGGTGTGCGAAACCACAATAAGGAAGTGGATAAAAATAGGCACATTCTCTCGAAGTTAATAGACCAATTTCAGTGTTTGCAAACAGTGATGACGTTTTTTGTGGGTGGAGCCTATGTGGTGGCAGAAATGACCGTTTTAACGCCTCGCACATCTGCTGTGTGAACAACAACATGATTTCGCATTCATAAACTGCTGTTTTTTTCAGCATTTTTGCATAAATACAGTTCTTCTTTCAGTGTTGTACCTGCTTGTTTGTTCAAATCTCCAGATTTGTCCATTGCTGTGCTGGTCTCTGGGATTGTTTTTCTGAAATCACCTGCAGATTAATATGAAAATCCGTTTTTCACTTTGTTGCAGTATAGCAGTTTTTATTTTACATTTACATTTAGTCATTTAGCAGATGCTTTTATCTAAAGCGACTTGGAAATGAGGACAATAGAAGCAATCAAAACCAGCAAAAGAGCAATAATATGCAAGTGCTATGACAAGTCTCGGTTAGCCTAACGCAGTACACAGCAAGGTGTTTTTTAATCTATATAATAAACTAAACGAGTAGATAGAATAGGGAGCACTAGTGTTAGAGGGTCTTTTTTTATAATAAATACAAAGAAAAGTAGATCGAATAGGAAAAGCATAGAGAAAGCTAGTGTTAGATGCCTTTTTTTTCTTTGGATAAATTAATTACTAACACATAAAAGACTGTATAAAAACATTTACTGCTGGTGTAAGAGCAGTGTAAAGCCATACCTCCTGAAGATCTCTTGCCCATCAGTCCCACAAACATGTCTCCCTTATGTCCTTCGAGGAAACAGAGCTAGTCTTTAATGCATGTTTTTAAACCAAGACAGTGGCAAAAAATCAATCTGTTAGGATACAGGGTTTTTTAATTCGCCTTCCCACAATTGCAGGCTTTAGAAAGCTTTTAAATAGGAGCAGAAATGGCATTAAATGTTGAATACACTGCAAACATGAATATCTTCCTCTATAATATGTTTGTGTTGTGTCTAATACAAATACCTAAACATCCTTAAATCAAGATAAATTTACTTGAGATGCAAAATGAAAATGTCTTTTTTTTTTACGAGTTTATGCTTAAAACATTAAATATTTTGTAAAAAAAAATGTTGTATCACGTTGTTTGAATATTGAGGGTTGGTTAGACATACTTTGTGTGAACATTGATGGTTAGACATTTGTGCTTGAAAACAACAAAATACAGTGCAAGTTATATTTTCCAACAAAGTGTTGCTAATACAGCTTGATGTGTGCTCCCTAGACGTTGATATATTTCTCAGTTCCCTTGAATTTATTGTTTTAATAAAAATTAAAAAAACACTTAAATCTAAAATGTACCTTTATAAAACCTGCAGAAACCCTGGATGTAGATATGCAAGTTATAAACATGATATATATATACACACACA
>NW_015548217.1:3429455-3431484 GCF_001515605.1 Sinocyclocheilus anshuiensis | reverse complement strand
TATAAAATATTTGAATTTATGTCGTGGTCTGTCTGAGTCCTGGATTCTGATTGGCTGGCAGGCCTGCATTAAATCCGTTTAATGCACAGGTAGTTCCAAGTCAGTTTAATAATTGTTCTATATTAATTGATGCACACAAACACACACACATCTCACGATCAATTGATAATGAAATCAAATAAATGTTATAATTAATTAATTCAAATAAATGTGATCTTACCGCAGTACTTCATCTGCGTCTGATTTGAACGCTAGAGCTAAATAATCATCATTTTTACCCTTCCGGGTCAAATATTGCGTTGCAAACATCATTACTGGCTTTAACTTGTCAATGCTGGGAAATGACCATGGTATAAGTGGGATGATGCACGGCTAGCTGTGCATTAAACGATTTTAATGCACTCACTTTGCATCAGGTGGTTCTTTGCCTCCACGTCGTGCATTAAAATAATTTTAACGCACAGCAAGCCGTGCATCATCCCTTACATCAAATGCATTCTCCATATTACATGCATCCTTTCCTCTCTTCAGATGCTCGGTCAGTTTATTGCACGAGCCATTGCTGACCATGCTATACCCATGAGCTTCCTCGACTGCTACAAAGGCAAAGTAGATTGTGACCATGCCAGGTGAGCTTGATGTGACTTTGACTGGATATCCACCAGCAGTCTTATGCTTTAAATCACGAGGCGCCTCCAGATCATTTAATGTGAGTTCAGGGAGTCACAATGAGAGTCGCATTTGGGTCAGAGTGGGAATTGCAATTGCCAAAGCAGTGGTAGAATTTGGCCTGAATTAGTAGAAGTAACATTTCATGATGCTTGTTGGTTTTTCAGTAAGGTATTGAAGTGGTGAAACGGTGCGCCGTACACTGGCTCCTAGAATGAATATGCAGTTGGTTTTGTCTGACGTGTGAAAGCAGACGGAATGAGCTGCAGCTTTGTTTCTGTCTCGTCTTCTACTCTTCCCGCTGATGTGTTCGTGTTGTGTTGTGTTCGCTCCTGATGGTCAGAGCTGCGCTGGACCGAGCGTCGGTTCTGCTCTCCATGAAGAGGGAGATCATGCGGCTTGATAATGTGTGGGGAGTTGGTGGAGGCCAGAGGCCTGTCAAACATCTCATCAAAGAGGTAAGCTGGTCTCTCCATCAGTACTGCTACACAAAAAACATCTGTATTTTTAAAATTAAAAATACGTATATGGAATAACCGTTTTATAAGGGCAATAAGCCCCATGAAGCCGTGGTTTACAGTGAATTTATAACAGATAAGGGGGTTTATATTATAACTCGTACCTAACAACGCCCCTTAGCTGTTATAAATTCACTGTAAACCACGGCTTCACGGGGCTTATTGCTTTTATAAAACGGTTATTCCATATACGTAGTAAGGTTTCACAAAATAAAACAGAGCAAATAAAGTGTAATGATATTAATAAAAACAGTATTCTTCCATCAAACAATGTAGCTCCTCAGAAACAGTTGTGGTTGCTACAAAGTGGTTGCCGAGCAACACACAAACATAAACAAAGGTGTGTGTTACTTTGTAGAGTCATTTACAACAGCTTCGAACGCGGCTCAGCCAATCAGAATCAAGCACCGGAACTCTCCGTTTTATAAATTTTATTAGATTGTTATATTTTGTTTAACCCTTGATATAAAATGATAACAACATTAAAAATTTGATGTTGATAGATTACTGAATTGATTAACACTTGATGATAATGTGTTAAAAGTCTAAAAATACATGATCTACATGTTGAATTATCATTGAATAACATGGAATAGGCTAATTATAGGTTTGTAAACATTCGGGATGTGCTCGTTGCACAAAACATGAGAGAGATAGCCTTTACGGCTAGAGAAGAATAAAAGGAGAATCAACTCGTCATTCTCTCTTTTTTCCCCTCGGCTCAGAATCATGATCCCACACCCCACACTTCTGGCTTTTTTTCCTCAGAATTGACAAACTCGCAATTGTTGTGTTGAATCAAAGTCCGAACTCCGAACTAGGAGATATAAACTTGCATTTGC
>NW_015548217.1:3416708-3429356 GCF_001515605.1 Sinocyclocheilus anshuiensis | reverse complement strand
AAAGGTCTGCGTTTAGCTTCAAATGGCGTCTTTGACGACAGTGTTATATAAAAATTATTTGCATTCCGATTCGGACATCCAAAGGCACAAGACATTTTTTCTCTTATTCCATGGATTTTACCCGTTTCCCTCCACTTGCTCCCAGTGTTTTTATGCCACCACAATGCGCACGCAGCTGCAAGTGACGTAACTGTGACGTCTACTTCAAATTGGTCTATAGAGGGCGCAACAGGATAAGAAAGGGTTTTTTAATTCGCCTTCCCACAATTGCAGGCTTTAGAAAGCTTTTAAATAGGAGCAGAAATGGCATTAAATGTTGAATACACTGCAAACATGAATATCTTCCTCTATAATATGTTTGTGTTGTGTCTAATACAAATACCTAAACATCCTTAAATCAAGATAAATTTACTTGAGATGCAAAATGAAAATGTCTTTTTTTTTTACGAGTTTATGCTTAAAACATTAAATATTTTGTAAAAAAAAATGTTGTATCACGTTGTTTGAATATTGAGGGTTGGTTAGACATACTTTGTGTGAACATTGATGGTTAGACATTTGTGCTTGAAAACAACAAAATACAGTGCAAGTTATATTTTCCAACAAAGTGTTGCTAATACAGCTTGATGTGTGCTCCCTAGACGTTGATATATTGCATACTCTGAAAGCGCTCCACAAGACGTGTGATTATATTACTGGATGCTCGAAATTAAACGGGAGACTGCACGTTTTAAACACCCTATTGTACAGGTAAGTTAATCGCCGTTCTCACATAGGCTACAGACAGTAGCTCGTACATCACGCGCAGATCGCGAGCACACAGAAACATTCAGCGCGGAAATGTATTGTCAACACTGTTCTGTGATTTCTCAATAAAATAACTTAGAAACTGAAAAGTTCAAGCGTATATTTCTTAATACCTGCCAGGTACAATTCATTCACACACGCAATCGCGTCACTAATGCATTCATATGAATGTAAACTTTACTGTGCTACTTTATCTGTATCTGATTTAGAACGAGCAGAAATCTGTGAGAAATATAACGACCCAAAGACAAAAGAACTTATAAAAATGAGCTGTTATAGGAGCAATATGTGGGCAGCGCTGTGTCATATGCCGTAGCTGCACATGACGTCATCAGCAACTAGTCGACTTCGACTTGACTTTCATTACATAAAAGTCGACTTTAAAAAATCAGAAGTTGTTCAGCCCCTTATATATATATATATATATATATATATATATTAATCTAAAGAAATTTAATTTAGATACTTGAGTGAAATTACTTCTTTGTTGCATTTTCACAGGCTGGAAGACTTCTAGAACAAGTAAGGGGAAAAATGAATATACAGTGAGTATATATTAATATCACTAACAACTGTTGTTAATATAATTTGATTAAAGAATGTGAATTACGCAAGAACAACTGAAATAGTGCACTGGAATTGTAAATATTTTTGTCAATGTTTCTGCTTAATTGTAAAATCGTAAAACTTTTTTTAGGTTTAATTTTATTTTAATCTAGACTCCACTGTATTTTGTGGTAATAATCAAGTATTAATAACTACAATACAGCAAGGTAAACAGAACATAATTCGTGTAGGTGTTTTGTACCCTGGAGTCAGCAAAACCAAGTCTTACCAGAGCGTTTTCCCATTAGTCCATAGAACTGATGAGATTTCGATCTCTTTAGTAGACTGGCCACTTGGCTGGCTAGTGTCTCCTCCACTGGTTCATCCTGTTCAAACAACCAAAGCATTTTTGATGAATGCACAGCATTACATGTTTTGGTTTTATGATGGAAACACATTTGTAATGGATAAAAACATGAATTTAGTAATCATAACCTTTTTGAATACTTCATATTTTTTTAAATCTATAAAAAACTAAAACATTTCTCACCTCCCAGTTATCTGAAATCCAGGGGTCTCTGTTTAGAGTAAAAGACAATCCTTGAACACTACAGGCAAAAGCAAGTATGGTGAGCATTAACACTGAGAGTTTCCAAATCTCCATAAGGAACCAAAATGTGCAAATAAAACTTATATTAAGTTAAAAAACAAATACTGAAAACGAGCTTAAAATACAAAAGAAAAATCTTCCTCAGCTAAGAGATTTTCTCCGTCAGTACAGTCTGTCCAGCCAGCAGGAGGGTCTTCTGAAATCGCAGGTCTTTTCTGTTGGCTGCATTTATAGCCATACGGCTGCCAACCCCCTCCCCAGCTCTCAGATCCCAAAAGCACCCTCGTCACACCATCTCTCTGCCATAAATCAATTCATATAATGCATTTATTGCAAAATGTCGTCCACTTGACTTAAGTGATCAATGACTCCATTTCCATTCCCAGGTTTTGATTAATCGACCCATCACACATCAATGAAGATGCAAAATAATTCATGAAACAATGTTTCATTTTTTATTTGTTTTTTAATCCATTATTAGGCCCTGTAAACTGGTAGATTATAATCATGGATATAATTTAAAAATATAAACAAATTATGAATTCGATGTACTTATGACAAAAGCAGTAAATCAAACTTACAATACAGCCGTATGTTTGAAATGACATTAGCAAATATTTGACCTCCTTTTCTTTGCTTGTTGTAAAACATAAATATCTAGTATAGAGGATATTACCCATTTCTAATTAAATTTCTGACATTTCAATCTTTGTTTTCAGAGCCAAACAGATTGACTAAGGTGTCTTATACTTTCACTGGGCTTGGCAAACAATCCCTTCTGTTACGTAAGTAGTAGTGACTAACGTACCAAGTACTTCATTGTTCAGTAAGTGCTATTCATATACTAAATTACCCGAAAGCAAAAGCCATTGCTTTCAAATAAGCCTGGATTTACAAAATCAGTAAACTCCTAATTGCTCAAGTCATATTTTTGCCATTGGAGAAACTGCTGCTTACTGTAACATGTCTTATTATACCACTTAGTAGTCTGTGATCTGTGATGTAAAAATAGGTTTAAATGATATATTTTGCCGAAAAATGATTTAGATGGCTTGAAGTTGTCAGTCCATATGCATCATCATTTGGCTCTGTTTTGTTTAACCCTCATGTTGTGTTCGGGAAATGTTGGTTAATGTCGTCTCACTGGAATAAAACTTACTGGCTTTGCTCACACAGGGTAAACCAATTTCCCAAAATGACTGGCCTACAAAAATGTTCGCAATATGCTTTATTGCTACCAGATTCAATCTGTTTTCTTTCAATTGGCACATTTTTTTATATTTCTTTTGGAACTGGTCATAGTCCAAGTTGGTTATGCACCTCAGCTTTTGAGTGAACATTGGCAAAATGATCCACAATCAAGGTTTTTTTCACTCAAAAACTGGTGCATAGGCTAAGCTGAGGTGCACAAGCTCAGATCATTGAGGGCTACAATCAATTAGTTCCCAAAAGAAATAGCCTACAAAATCTGTGCTAATCAAAAGAAAACAAGTTGCTGGAAAGATGTAATCCAAGATTTGGTAATAATATAGCATAATGAGAGATGTACAAGCAGTTTTCAAACAGACAGTCATTTTTGACAGGATCACCAAATTAGGCAAAAGATTTTCAAAATATAATAGATCTTCTAAACATTGTTGGCGATGAAACTTGCTTAGCTAGCAAGACCTTTTTGGTTGATAGATTTGTGCTGAGGGTTGAAATGTGAGGGTTTCTTCTCGAGAAGAAGGTTGAGAAAGGCATAACTGGTGTGACCTGATGATAGAGGCACAAGACTGTTTTGTTCTTGTTTTAAACAGTATAAGAGAACTGACTGAAAAAAGAACTGTACTAATAAAAAGAAATGACTGTGGTATTATGAAATGGTTGGCGTCAAAACCTGGAAGCGGCCCATTGGTTCCTTCGAGATTTCCCTGTTTTATGTTTGTTTTTTCTTCCCAAAATGTATAAGTAAAACAATGTTTGTGGTAAATATAAATTGACGATACTTTGTGCTCTACAACATGAATAACACCCATAATGAAAACGCAATTTTTTAAGAAGTTGTTTATTTAAAAAAAATGTAGGCTATGTTTGTAATAAAAATCTTTGGGGTGTGAATGTGTGCAGTTTACTTTGTACAACAAAATGTCCAAGTATGGTCAGGTTATGTTTACCAAAAAAAAACAACAAAAAAAACCATTGGAAAATCTTGAGGCAACCACCCATGGCTAAAAATTACATCCTTGTTACGTATTAATCCCTAAATAACACATACTAGCACCTTACAGCATCTTATGTAGTTTTGTGTATTTATGCGACTTTGGAGCCCCATATAGTTAAGTGAGTGGAATTTCCTGTCGTAAACATAAAAAACCACTGTCATAATGCAGTGGATAGCTCTACACGTGCATTTATTGCTGCCGTAAAGCAATCCGCTATTTTCGCGGAATTTCGTACCCGCTCAACAGATAGCTAGATGTTTGTAAAGAAACAGAAGCCATTCTACGTATTAGAAGTAAGCGAACCATCAGGATGATTTTTAAACTGAGGTTCCAAGGTAAAAAAAAAAAAAAAAAAACACACTTGCTTACAACTTACGACTTACATGGTGCATATTAGTACCATTTGAAAGTACTGCTCCACTGACAGTTTTGTACCGTTGTTTCTGCGAGTGCAAGAGTGTAAACTAGTATTAAAATTAAAAATGAGTGTTCGATTACGTCAGCATCTGAGAATCCTCCGGGAAAGCATTAATTGTGCTTCTTTGAAGCAATTAAAATTCACTTATTCAGAAGTACCCTACTTCAAAAGCTCAATGCATTGTTTGCGTTCGTCCGACAATTAAATTTGAACTTTTTTTTTTTTTTTTAATTCCAAATGACTAACGTATCAAGCTTCACACAAACACCTCTCATCGAACCCTAGATGACACACAGGATTTGTGCTCTTTGATCTCACCACAGGTGCTTAACAAAGCAAGAAACCAATTTTCGATAATTTCAACTGAACGCCACTCATGCGCTTCCAAGCCCACAGAGGTCTAATGTTCAGTGCTGAATCAAAAAGATTCAGAGGCTCTTCATTTGCATATGAAAACTGCTTCGTTCAATGGGGTCCGACAATGCTGACACCATATTACCATGTTATACTCAACTGTTTGGCCATATTAGGCATAGATTTATGATGGAATATACCATTGATACTAGTTGATCGGCATTATTAGAAAAATTTAGGCCTGAATTTAAAATTGTATGTATCTGATGTATTTGAATTGCATATAAAATTTCCATCTATTAAGACTGCAGTGTTTTAACAAAAAACAAATTAATAAACATAAAGCATACATGAATGGAAGAGGTAAGGATTTACATTGTTTACAACATATATTTATCATATATTTAATTTACATTTTGGCAAGAAAAAAAAAGGTTGTTGGAGATTTACCATGTTTATAATTTTTAACTGAATAAATGTTATTGATTGATTTCACAGTGAACAATCAAAATCAAACAAATGCATATAGTTTGGGGGGGGCGGGCAATGCAGAAGTCTTACCTCTTTCGTTAATATGACAATTATGCATCACATTAAGTATATTAATTTATGTCAAAACATGTCATCCGAATGGATGGAAATTTTATATGCAATTCAAATACTATTTTGAGTGGATTTATCTGTACATTTGTGAAGCCCTGTTAAAGCAAATTAAAGTATGTTTAGTCTTAAAGTAATGCTTGTACGGCGCACACACACATATGGAGCTCAGCTCTTCCTGCTCTCTTAAAGAGTGTCGTGATCTTGGTTGGAAATCGTGACTGGGAATCTGTATGTCTTGATTGCATCCACTTTGACCTCATGACATTTCCTGAAGCTCTTTCAACTTCCTTTGTGCATCATCTGATTGCTGATATTGTTGCTTTTAATGAGACATGTCTTGCTTTTTTATCATCAGTTCAACTTGTCCTGTAATTTCTGAAGCCTTTTTCAAACCAGACAGACGAAACTGATATTTGAAATCTGGTAAAGTTGAAGTAAAGAGATTTTTTTTGCCATTGCAGGTCCTGGTTAGCATTTAGAGGAGCGGAACAGCGTGTGCTTGGAACAGGTTTTGTCAGCCTTTAAAATGGTTCATGTTCAATGTCAGAATGAAGGTTATCGCAAGCTGTAAAGAAATGTATTGCAGTTTGATCTGAATATCTTCTGTTAACTCAATTTGAGTGTCACACTCTGCAAAAGTATATCAGATTTCTTTGAAATATGACGTTTGTTCATTAACCGTTTATTATGTTTTCAGGGAAATAATTAGCTACAGTCAGTTAAACAACCCCACAGGGAAAAAAATCACATGAAATGTCTTTACCACAGCCTACTGTATCATATTTGATACACAAATTTCTAATTTATGAACATGATAAAACCTGTTGTACACAATCTACTACATGCCTTCTGTTGTCTGATTGATAATTTATACTTTTTTAGCAAGTAAAATATGTTTTAGTATCATTGTAAAAATGTCAATCTTCAGATCATTATGACTTTTTTTCTTTATTGGTTTTTATAAACATAAGAATAACTTTTATATTGTTAGTAATATTTCAAGATGATTATTTACTGGATAGAAGCAACAGAAGTTGACTTGATTATCCATACATAATGTATTAAAAAAATCATCAAATATTAAACATCAGGTTTTTGATGGACATTTATTTGTTCATTTCTCAGTCATCACTGTATTTAATTGAATTATATGTTTTGCCCCCACAATAGAAACTCTGATCATAAAACTAAGAATTTAAATATCATCCTACTTAGGCTTATTATTAGGAGATATAGAGTGACAACTGATATTTAAAGCTGTTTTCTGTAATTAGTCTGCTATACAATTATACAAATTTAATTGATTTACATTGCAAGCTGTCAGAATTTCTTAACGTTTTGGCCGTATAAATATCAGCAACAGATTTTTGCTCAGTTTAGATTTTTTCCTTCCTCCTAAAAGCCTGATGTAAGAAATATGATACTCAACAAAAATACATGTATTTTATTTTATTTTAAGATTACACTGTAAAAAATGATTGTGATTTTAACAGTAAAAGACTGTAAAAATGCTACAGTAAAAACCAGTTAACTGGTTAACAGTAAGTTTCCATACTATATTCGGTGAATAAATGTAATTACATTTAATGTAATTTTACAGTAAAATACTGTTAAAATACGGTTTCTGGAAGTGAAAAAGAAAAAGTCATTGTATAATTTACAGTGAAAAACTGTAAATTGACACTCCCAGAATTCCCTGCATGACGCATCATATTTGATGTTTTTTTTGTTGAAATAACGTTTTTTCTTATCAGTTGTGTACATTAGGGTTTAATCTTACGTCTAATGTTGTTAAATTAATGTTCATTGCATTATTTCAGTATCATGTGTGTCACCATGCTGGGGTTTAGTGTTTGTGTGAATGACACTGTGCACCTTCTATATAAAAGTATTGCCCTCCTCAGCTCGTAGAAAAGCTGTTTGTGATGAGCTTCGGTTCATCATGTGACTTTCTCATCACCACCAGTTTTTGGTGGTTGCCAGTGCATTACAATGGTTCAAAACAGATATTAACACTTCAATATGTTGGTTTATTAACATTACATCAGTTAATGAAATACGGTATTTTATTGTGAATTTAAGTTAAGTCTGTAAAAGCTAAAATGTTGCTACCATATTTTTTACGGTGAAGTTGCTGCCGGTATTTTACCGTAAATGTCACAGATTTTTTTTTACAGTGTTAGGGTTAGATGTGAGCTAAAAAACTACAATGAGTAATATTTTTTGTGTGTGTGTATTTAGTGTTAAGGACAGATTTAGACAAATTCTATTAAACCATTTAGAATGGTTTGTGCTTTAAGTGAACATAATTAATTTTTAATAAAGTTCTTTACTACTTTACTTAGAGAGAGACTATTTACAGACTGTGTCTATGCAGAATAAAGACAGGAACCCTGCAGATAGGCCCTCAGGTTGGTAAATGACTTTTTGTTTTTTTGTTTTGCTCTTAAAATGCCGAATACTTCAGCTTGGTTGTGTTTTGTGGTGGTAGGTTTGCTTTTATTTGTTTGATTTGGCCAGGTACTATTGTTCACAAGATTTTTTGTACCTTTCATGGAAATCAGACACCACTCAGATGCAACTTTTGTGTACGAAGCCAGGATTGTAAACCTTTGCTTGGGGACAATTCCTGTCTGACAAGTTTACTTGGTCCTTGACCTTCCAAGATTCCTGAGGTCTCCTCCCATGGAGTCATCACATAACCAGGCTGAACAGTCTGAGTAGCTTCAACCAATACCTTTTATCTCAGGTGTGATCTTACCAGGGTGAGGCCAGTATCTCTTCAGAGATGATACTTCATTTTAGTCACGCAATTTGTTATTGTCTTGACTTGTGCTTCAGTAATAGCAGCCGTATTTAACAGTGTCGAACACAAACTATTGATGTCTTGGATCATGTCGTACATGGATTACATTAAGTCATATAGAAAGGTTGGGTTTCCACATTTAACAGCATCGCTATTCCAGAGTCCCACAGGGTTCAGTACTAGGCCTTTTTTATTTTCTGTTTGCACCAGATTACATGGTTTCACCTGCTCGGAGCAAACTAATTAAGTGTTTTAACTCATGAACTAGAGATCCCTATTTTCAAAATATATATGCTTATATATGCAGTGTACATCCCATGTTTTTGGCTAGTAAATCACACGTTTACTGTTGTTTATTGTAAGGTTTCCTAAAGAGCCTTTGTCAATACTAATAATTCAGCATTTCGTTGCATTAGTCATACTCTGTTACTTTTGGTTATCATACTTTTGTTTGAAAAATATTGGGTCACCACTTGATCTATAAACGGGAAAACGGGATGAAATTTGAACTAAACAAAATATAACTACAGTAGACTTTCAAATGGCAGTGCATTTCAGGTCACCACATGCAAATTATCCCCTCCATGCTGAAATTCTTAGTTTTATGAAAATCTCCCTTGCATGCATCATAAAATAATTATAAAAACATAAATGAAAACTCTGAAAACATCATACTTGCCTCTCAAACATGCCTATACATTTTTTACCCTTTCAAAATTGAGCTGCTCAGAGGTGACAGATTATCATTCTGCCTTTAGAGGGCAGTATTGTTTCATTGTGAAACATTAAAAGTGTCCTGACAGGTTCCTGTTTGCTTCTTTTTCCTAGACAAGCCATGCTCTGTTTACCAACATTAACTTGACTTTAACACATTTAACATTTCTTTCTATCTACAGTTGCAAAGTAATGACCAATCATTATCTTGCATAAATGTTAAGGAAACACTTAAAATTAATTTTGCATTTTAAAAGAAACACGCATTGCATGTAATTACCTTTGGCTAAAGTATAACTACTCATGTAATTCCCAGTCAACCTACTTCTGTGACAACAGTGGCACCGTCCCAACATTTTGATATATTAGACGTTCATGTTTGGACTATCTCCATGATGCCTGTAACTGTTAAAGTACGTGTGGAAATATTGAAGACAGCTTTCATAAGAAAATGACTACAGTGGCTGTACAGTTTTGACTGTACAGTTATGGCTTATTTGTGGTTGTTTGTGATTTTACTGGCTCCATAGCATCAGCATATTTTTGTCCTTTCGCAGGCCTTTGACACAAACACTAATATACTTGGCAAGAGGCTAAAATGTGATGAGTATAAATGTAGTACATCCACACTTGTATGTAAAAAACAGCTTACTCTTAAGACTCATTAGATCTTTTTTGTTTTTAAAGACCCAATTCACGCTGTTACTCACATTGATGTAATTTCACATCAAAAACTGCTTTCAGTGTTTCACCCCATGGATAAAAACGACATGATGTTATGTCAGATAATAGTGCCAAAATCCTCTCAGCGCCATGTTATATAACATTCTGGGTTGCTAGCATGGCGCAGACAGACTCCTGAAATAAAGTCTTAGTAAGTCACAATAGTGGGCGTAACATGCAGACTCGCACAGAGCTATACATTGTCAGCGAGAGAGAGTGTTCTATTGCATATTTGATCCCAAAGGCCTGATTCTCATGTTCCTTGAGTCATTTTTCTGTGATTTTGAGGCCCATGGCACATTATGTGGCCTATGAGAGCAGAAGGAGACTTTGAGGCAGTAACTTTGGTTTTTTATTTCTATTTTTTTTTTTATCTCTTCTCTCATACTTTCACCAATGCAAGCCACAAAACCTCCAGATCCTATGAGACAGCTGTCATTTTTTATTTGAATTTTTGTCGTCACATGAGACTACAACTTATTGATGTTGCAAAGCACAAAAATACATTGTGCCTGAAAAACATTTGACTTGCATGAAGCAGATCCAAGACAAGCAAGCACTTTCTTTTGATAATAAATGGCATTATGTAGTAGGCCTATATATTTAGTATACAGTATAATATAAACTATATTGTATTCTATGTATAGGAACACCCTAAAAAGGGGATATGTGTATTGCAGGAACACAGGTTCACAGGTTCTTGGAAAGAATTAGCTTTTGCTTTGTTAAACCTAAACACTGAAAGAAAAAAATATAATGTAACATAATATAAAAAACAAATCTAAAAATAAGAAATAATTTTAATTATACATTTTTATTTTAAATCAATAAATGCAATGTATAAATGAAATCCATCTTAAAATGAGATTAAAATAAAAATGGTTTATTGGCAATAGTTATTTTTACATTAGTATTTATATGCCCACCACTTTATTAGGTGCCAACCAGCATTTTATGCAGTGAACGGTTGCCAATTCAAACAAACATCGGTCATGGACACAATGACATTTTCTCACAGACCTTGTGTGTTGATGTGGGTCCCTTATAAACAATAACCCACATTCACTGATATACACACTCGTAATTAACAGCGAGCTCTTTTGCCAACAACATAACGGTCATCACAAGCAGTTATTTACCATTTTAAACAGTCACTGACTTACATTTGTCAGGAAAACTCTTAGTAGTGCATTTAGTTCGCCTGTTAGACAGCTGATCACACGGCTGCACGCAGAAACCAAACCTGCAAGCTTGTTATCATGGTTATGTCCTAACATTTTTCCTTTCAACAGTTTGAAATTACAACGGCATACATAATGAATGCAGTAAAATGTTTTTTTTTTGGTTTGTTTAGTTCAATCTTGTGGCAACACTGTTCAGAACACCCTGTTCAGTGCTCTGCTTTGCATGGTCAAATTTGCTTACTTTGTCTTCCAGCCAATATCTAGCTCCTCTGGTGAACCACAGAGGTGCAAAAGCCAAGAGCATAATGTGTAGACTGGGAGCGTTGGACAACTGGACAAATGTCAGCGAGGAAAATGGCAGTCAATTCGTAATGTGGCATTTTGTCAGTCATGTCAGAATAGATTAGGATTTGACGTATCCCTCATGTCTATTTGTCCTCCTCTGTAATTATCAGATCTAGTGTGCTTTAATGCGTTCCTACAGTTACTAACGCACAACAGCAGTTCAAATGAGCCTGCGTGCATGTCACTGGTTTATACTTTAGGATCTTCTTCTTTCATTTTGTGTTTGTTTCATTTCATCTTCTGACACTTTTAAAAAGAGGATTGATTTTGGAAATAATATACTTAACTGAATGTAATGTTTTTGGACACGTGTTTGCATATTTGCAATTTAATGCAAATGTATTTTATATTAAATGCAATTAGTTGAACTTGAGAGCTCTTTCGATCCACTTAAGTAGTTTACATATGTTTTAGTATGTTAGTCAGCACATCAAAAATAAAAGATTATTTAAACATAAGTATTTAAAATGTACGTTTAATTTGAAAGGACTACAAAGTGCACTTTTTAAAGTGTATTTAAGTGTTAAGTACACTTAAGTGGCCTTTTATTTCATTAATAGTATATTTTATGCAAGAACAGTTTTACACTACAAGTGCACGTTTAATACAATTAAACACTTTTTCAGCATATTTCTCACATCTTTAGCAGTTAGAGTAGCTATAGCTTTACTAGGTAATGCTAAAGTGTGTAAATTGTGTCTTGACAGCAGTTAGCTATACTCGCTTCTATATTAATAATAACTAGTGTCAACATAATATGATTGCAGTGTTTGTCTTGCTGCTAGGTGGATGTTGCTATGGACTATTTAGTCTATTATAATAACCTGGATGTATGTCACAGATGAATATTTGATTTATATGCTGTCTTTTTACTTAAATATGTCAGTTTCACACTGAAGTTGCAGTTTCTATAAATAGATACGTCCTGAAACAGTTTTTTTTTTTAATTTCAAGAAATGGTCAGTGAATGGAAGCAACCTTTAGAAAGTATTTATAAAGCCTACTACTACATTTTATGATCTATTGGATAATATTTAAAACCTTGATTAGTGTGCTTATGTAATTAGTATTAAACATTAAATAAACATCAAATTACAATATAAAAAATTATGATATATTATAAATCTAAAAAAAAAACATTTTTATTATAATTGATACAGTATATTATATTTATATTATTATATTAAATTATAATATAATTTAACAGTGTTAGTAGTTGCGCTTGATGAATGCACACAACAATATTTGTAATATTTAAAAAAATATATCCTTCAGAAATCATTCTAATATGCTGATTTGCTGCTCAAGAAACATTTCTTATTATTATCAATGTC
>NW_015548217.1:3414331-3416650 GCF_001515605.1 Sinocyclocheilus anshuiensis | reverse complement strand
TAAAATTTTTTGGGAAACCTTTTTTTTTTTTTTTTTTTTTTTTTACGATTCTGTAATTAGAAAGTTCAACAGCATTCATTTTCAACAGCACAAACATTTGGTAGTGTATCTAGGATTCCACAAAATATTATCCCGCAAAAACTGTTTTAACACTCATAATAATAACAGATGTTTCCTTAGCAGATCAGCATATTAGAATGATTTCTGAAGGGTCATGTGACACTGAAGACTGGAGTAACGATGCTGAAAATTCAGCTTTGCATCACAGGAATAAATTACATTTTAAAATATTTTAAAACAGAAAAGATTTTTTTTGAATTGTAATAATATTTCGGAATAGAACTATTTTTACTGTATTTTTAATCAAATAAATGCAGCCTTGTTGAGCAGAACAGACTTCTTTCAATAACATAAAAAGTAGTGTAGAATGACCGTCTTCCCAATATTACGTAGAAAGAGTCTAAATTATAGTCTTATACAGATGTTTGTGTTTAAAACGAGCTATACTTTTCATGATGTGGCAATGGTTGGATAATAGATTATCTACCATATCTAATAGTTCTGACTAATAAAAACAACCAGGACACCAAGTGTACTGAAAACTACCTGATAGCTAGCTATCGCTCACAATCGCACAGAAACTCTCACAGAGTTTGATGCCGTTGACTTTACGAGGCTTGTTTAATACATACAGTACATTTCTTCCCCTCCTCCGCCTGCTGTATTTGCAGGCGGCTTTAGCGCCAGACACCCTGAGGCAGCGGTAGCGCCAGTGAGTCTTCCCACCTCTGTTTTTGTGGTGGGAGATGACATGTCGAAGCTTTGAAGAGCTGCAGAGGGAGGGAGGGAGGGAAGGACCGAACACATCACTCTGCGAGAGCACAGAAATGTCATGTGGCCAGCAGTCCGCCCAGATTCCCTCACTGTCTAAGTGGGCCGGAGAAATGTAGACAGGAAGTACAACTCTCTCTCTCTCACACACACACACACACACACACAAACACAAACACACACGCACATACACACACAATTAAAAACTCCTAAACGCTGCACTGCCATATTTCCGTCATACCTACCCCGTCTGAGTTGTGCTGTGCGATGCTACAGTCAGCTCAAAGCTGTGCCAGAACCCACACCTAACGTTCAGTACTGCTGCAACACATCACAGTTCCTTTAAGAGAGAGAGAGAGAGAGAGAGAGAGAAAGAGAAAAGAAACACTTGGAATGTTGAGTCTCTTTAAATACACCAAGCAAAAAAGAGACACAGCACAAACAGACCCAGACGATCCACCCACCCTGCAGCACCTACACCAAAATAAATAAAGACACCAGGACAAACACAAATTCTTCTTAAGTATAGCACAGTGCTTTCTGTGTGTGAGCGTGTCTGTTTGTCGCACTTGTGAAGTCATTGTTTTGGCTATTTCTGCCGTTTGCTGGCGTTCTTGTGGTTAGAAACGGCACAGATGCTCAGAAAAATGATATAACGTATGGCCTCTGTATAAACATGTATTTAATGTCATCACAAATAAGGTCCTCCCTCGGATTGGGTGTCTATTAACTATCCGTTTATCTACATACAAATGATATTAATCTAAAATATAACTGCTTACTATATAGTGCATAATAAAACAAATTGGATATATAATGTTACCTCTTTCATTTGATAAACTGTTCATTAATAACTGAACACCATTACATTGTTTTTTAACTGAATTATAGCAAAAACATGTAGGATAAGTGCAAATTCATGGTGAGTAAGCTAAGCTATCAGGCTAATTGTATGCTAATCTGTATGCTATGCTAGTACGTAGGCTAACTAAAACAGACATAGGAATTCTAATCAGGCAATAGAGTACCCATTAAAAGTTATTTGAGCTAGTGGGATCGCTTGGGGTCCTAATGGCAATTTTGATGGATTTTTTTTTTGTGGCAATGGCTGACTGGAATACTTGATTCTAATAGGCTAATCTGTATTCTGCAGGCAAATATTTTTGTGGCACTAATCTGACTGCTGTCTCATGCAAGCGGTTTTTAAATGAGCTGTTAGAATGGGTTAGCCAAGTAGTGTTGTTTTGAGACTGAAATGGCTACAAATCTAGAAAAATGCAGATGACATCACGTGCTTATAATAAACTGAACATTATCATCCATTGGTGTAGTCGGTAGTTATTGTTATAGTTATCATCCTTGGTGTGAATGGCCTTTTATACTGACACCTAGTGTTGTGGATGCAGCATTATGCAATAGCTATATATATATATATATATATATATACACGTGGGTGTGTGTGTGTGTGTGTATATACGTACACACACA
>NW_015548217.1:3398776-3405104 GCF_001515605.1 Sinocyclocheilus anshuiensis | reverse complement strand
TATATATATATATATATATATATATAAAAAAATATATAATATAATATATATAATATATAATCAAAATAATAAAACACATGATAAAATAATAAAATGAAATAATATTTTAGACTGAGTTTAATATAATATAAAAAATATAATATATAATCAAAATAATACAACACATGATAAAATAATAAAATGAAATAATATTTTAGTAATACAACACTGAGTTTATTTCACGGTACTGATGAGCTGATTTTAGATCATCTCTTTAATAAAACTGTATTTCTACTATATGAGTGTAGAAACATGCATGTTTGCTTGTGGTGAGTTGGATGTGGGTACACCTGTACGCCGAGACACTAGACAGAGAAGTGCACCTCCCTCAGCTGTGCCACCAGCGCACCTCCTGCAGGGTTTATGTCCGCTTGGATCTCCTGTCTGAAGTGCCGACCTTCATTTAGAGACAGAGATTAGAGAGGAAGCCCTCTGCATCCCTCCTATAGAGATCAAACAGTGCCAAACTCACGTCTCATGCAGCGAGGCAGTCGGGGTTACAAGGAGTTGGTGCGCAGTTTGAACCGCACACTCCTAGACAAATAAGCCACCAGACGTTTGTGCACAGAGCAGCAAAGACTCAGAAGGCAATGCTTGCATGCTGCATACATTTTGTGCATTTCACTTCTGCTGTAGTTTGTGTTCTGCTTGATTGATATGATAAATTGCTTGTAATGTTCCTCATTTGTAAGTTGCTTTGGTTAAACAGGTGAAACCGAACACATTATGCAAAGATACATTTTAAACCGTAATATGCTAAACTACAGTCACATGACCTTGTCACTTTGCATTAATTTTTCATTAATGCAAAGTGAGTGGCGCTAAGAACCTTTTTTTTCCAATTCATTATGGTTTTCACAATACACATCATTTCAGAGAAGCTTTACAATCATGATGCTAATGTTTATAATTTCTTAATATCTTCATGCCTTTTAGTCACGTTTTGCTTATTAGAGCTTATATTTTGCAAAGATATAAACAATCAAGCAGTTGAGTTTTGCTATATGGTATATATTCCAACACACTCATATGGAAATTCGCAACTATTTAAGTTTTTGGCAAATTGGTGACTAATTTTGTGTAAAAATGTCAAATGTCTTAAATTTTGTTAGTCTGAGAGAATGTTAAAAAAAATGTTGGTTGATATTACTTCCGGGTTATTTGTCACATAAATGAAAAAATATATGAATTGCTGGCTAATTTGTATGAATTTGTATGGTTTCATATGTATTCATACAATTATGCCTCCCAGATTAGTGGCGGACCTTCCCAGCAAACAAAAACATCCCAGCAAAAAAAACATTTTGATAATGTTCACATTAAAGGGGTGGTTGACTGTTTTTTTTTCTAGGCTTGATTGTGTTTATGGGGTGCAGTCTAAGATGTGTTAATGCTTCGTTTAAAAAAAAAAAGCACTATTTTTCACATAATTTACCTTTATTCTACATTCTTTATTCTTCTCTATGGAAGCCCATTTCCGTCAGGTAAGAAAAAAATTCATGCCTTAAAAAGTCGAAATATTACTAAAGTATTATTACTTAAGTCATTACGAAATACTTAAGTCATAATTACAAGATGAAAAGTCAAAATTATGACTTACTAAATCAAAATTATGACTATGAAAGTCATAATTATGAGATAAAAAGTCAAAATTATGACTTAGGAAGTCATAATTACGACTTCGCAACGCGCTGAGTTGTATATATACTATGTACAGGCAGACTTAGGAAGTCATAATTACGAGATAAAAAGTCAAAATTATGATTTAAAAAATTGACATTATGAGATAAAAGGTCGGATGAACCCAGGAAATTAACACAATGCACTGAATTTAAGCGCTTTCCTCCCATAGAAAACTGTGAATGAACGCTTGCGTTCATATTGCGAACACGTGTTCATATTCTGGCCACATCTGCCTGTACATAGTAAATATACAACTCAGCGCGTTGCGTTCATATTCTGGGGTATATTCTGCTTGTCTGTAAATGGTATATGCTTTATTAATAACTTGGTCCTCCAAACTGTTTTAAACCAAGTTAATTCGCTTTAGAATGTCCCGTTTATCATTAGACCATTATCCTGTGACCAATGTATTTATAAAGTCATTAAGTCAATTTCAACTTGTAAAGTCATAATTTTGACTTATCTCGTAATTGTGACTTAAGTCAGAATGTTGTCTTTTTATCTCGTAATTATGACTTTAGTATGTCATAATTTCGACTTTTTAAGGCATGAATTTTTTTCTTTCCTGGCGGAAATGGGCTTCCATACTTCTCTTATTAATGCTCTGATGATTTCCTGGTTTTATGAAGCCCATCCCTCAGAAATACACAGTGGGCTCAGATTGGTCAGCTGGCTCAGTGTGTTGTGATTGGCTAAACCGCCTCTAGTGCAGTTCAGAAATGTCCCGCCCCTCACATCAGCAGCATGTGCTCTGGTTGTATTGTAAACAATGGCGTCGTCAATATTGCTTATCAATTTGAGCCCGATTGAGACCCAGAGAATATTAGTGTAGAGGATCGCACAGAACCTGTGCAAGCACGACTCTTACAGGACGTTTCAGAATGGTATGTTTCTTTGTTGTTGTCTCATACTTTTAGATACGCTGTTGTTTGTAAATGCTACTGCTTCTGTTAGCTTCTAATATACTGTTTCATCCTGATTAAAGCTTTAATACAGCAGAATACATGATTGCGTTTTTGTGGCATTTTTGTAACAGTAAGAAGTGTGTGCCAGCAATTATTGCTCGCTACCATGGCAACCACGTGTGCGTCCATGTTTAACGCTTCTCGTAGCTATGTGAAAAATATCTGTCTATACATAAAGTGTTCATTGATGGAGCTGTGATGAGCTTATGATCTGAATCAGATGAGAGAGAGAGATGCAGAGCAGGGGGATGCGAGGAACAGGATTAAGAACCGCTGCTTTAGAACATTGATTTTGAAACTTGTGAATCCATTAGAATCGTTAGAAGACAGAATTGCGTTTTATATATGAATAGATTTTTCGTGCACCACTAATTTTGACGGCATGGCAACAACTCTTCCTCTTCTCTAAAACAGCACAACATGGCCCCGTCCCCTTTGTCGCATGTTCCCGGGGGCGGGGTTTATGTAAATTTCAGGGTTTGTGATGTCACCAACCCAGGAAGTATCTCGTTGTAGTCCCTTACGAGCCGTTTTTGTAGGCATTAAACTGCCAGAATTTTAAAAGACTATATCTATGTTTGCATTAAACTTTCAGCGTCGTAACTTTTCAGATATTGTTTATGCTCAAACAGCAACAGCTAACTAAAGTAAAAAAAAGTGAAATCGCAATCAACCACCACTTTAATTTATAAAAATGTTTTTGAGAACAATATTAAAGACCAGAGAACTTTTAATGAATCTCCTATCAATGTTACTGGAAGAATGTTTGTTCATAACTTTGAGAAAGTCTTGCCAGAACATTCTGAGAACATTTCCTCTTAGCTGGGTTCAGTTTTTTTCTGAATGTTTTCATACAAATTACATCATATGAATTCACCACCTCGTTAAATAGTTAGATTTTCTCATCAAATCAAGGTTGGCTATTCCAAACACTCAATATCTGTGTTAACAAAACACCAGAGAAATCCTACAGTATTGGAAAACGTCTGTGGAAATATGTCATAATCAGTTTCTGATTTACTTCAGATACCTGTTTGATTAGTTGTGGTTTAGTGCTGCTTTTATTTTGATTTGGCAGTGAGTGATTAAGGCGTTCTATTGGATGACCTCCAAACTGTGTTGATTAGATTTTGATTGCCATCACCATCAAACATTTTTGATAAGCTGCCAAGAGGAGGCCGGGAGGTTTGTCATCTCAGCGCACCGTCGACTTGTTGCATTCGAATTTTGCATGATGGCTCCATCAGTTTCTTAACTGACTGAATCACTCTTTGACTGGCCACAGAATCCCAGACTGCTCTGTCTGCACCTGCAATTACTGTGAGTCTGAAGGTTCTTTAATCAGGATCTGGAGTGACCTCATCTGTAAACTCCATCATAAACAAGCCTCGTATTTAAATTGACTACTTCATAACAGTTTATTTTTCTTGCAACATTTATTCTAAACCTATGCCTACGCAAAAAGCTCAGACAGTTCATACAGCTGTAAAGTCATGAACCGCTATGAAACCTTCAACAGTCTGGCCATGTTAAAACAAATATGTTACACAAACCGAATGGTTCTTGTCTGTATTTGTTTATTATAAAATCTTTCTTTGTTCTCAGTTGTTATCAGAATTTGTTATTTATTTATTTATTTATTTATTTATTACAAACTAATAGCATTCTTTTATTTATTTATTGAAGTTGTTGTTGATATTTATTTGCTTATTTATTTATTTATTTATTTATAAATTATTTATAAACTACAAGCATTATTTATTTATTTATTCATTTATTCATTCAGTCAAAGTTGTGATCAGAATTTATTTGTTTGTTTATGTATTATAAATTATTACCTTTCTTTCTTTCTTTCTTTCTTAGTTATGAGTATTTGTTTTTTTGGTTGTATGTATGTATGTATTTATTTTAAGCTATTAGAAGCCATTGTCTTTTTGTTTTCAAACTTTATTTATTGAGTTATTATTCAGTGTTTATTTTGTTGTTTATTATAAATGATAAGCTTTACTTTCCTTCTTTTCGTATTTATTTATTTAAATGGCTTTATAACCTAACATCATGGTGGAGAGTTTTGCATTTTTGGCAAACACCATTGACAAATTCAAAATCATACTTTTACGTCATTATTCTATATGCCAGATTTAATCCTGGAGTGCGTATTGTCGTAGCATTGCTGGAGTGCTCTGTTATGTCATTAAAGTGAAAGGGCCGTAGTAAATAAACATATTAAACACATCATTAGAGTGAAAGGCTGTCATTATACGACTGAAAGTGAGGTGGGGTGTCAAAATCTAACTCACCCACTCTGCCAGATCAGCAGTATGTAATTTCATTAGATAATTATAGCACTCAACAGCATAACTATGACATACTATGTCAGTTGCGCTGAACGCGGCTCTCAGGCAGGCTACTTTACATGTCGTCCAACGTGACGGCGCACTGCGTTTGGTTTCGGTTTGGCTCAGTCAGGTGAATTTGCCCATGAATGGAGCACCTGGACAAATGACTCAGCTTTAACGGCAAAACGCGGCCACAGCAAACAAAGAAACCAAATAAGCAGAAACGACAGTTATAGATTCCTCAAGGGACGGCAGGCTTTAACAACGTGTTAAAACCTTTAAGAAAATCACAAGCTGTCAGAAATGCTAATAAAATGAATTATTTATAATGAAAATAACCCCTCGCGAGGGGGGTTTAAAAACCTCTGAAAACAAAATAACACCTACACCTCCCTCTTTCTGGTCTTTCTAGTTGCGTCTACATTTTCCATGGCTGCCTGCCGGCTGCTGAGAGAGCTGTTCCTTGAAGCCGCAGTGTATTTAGAAACAAGGTTGAGGGAGAGCGCTCAGGCTCCGTGTGGCAAACACAGGCCTCACAGTTCTGAGCTGAGGCTTGGCAACGGACCTGACCAGAGAGGCCAGGCAGCCAACACTCCCCACAGCATGTGAGAGCAGGCCAAAGAATGAGCCGTGTCTGTGTGTGTGAGGGAATCTACCTCGGGGCAAGAGCTGCATCTAAGGTGTGCCAAACAGCAGAACCTGTCTGTCCTTGATTTACGTTTGCATGCATTAGTTGTCCGGCTGATCTGCATTCGGAAAGAGTGACTGTTATAACTGATTAAGTCTTTGACCTGTACACTTTACCGTAAAAGAATCATAATTGTCTGAAAGTGTGATGTGACGTGCGCGTGAACGCATGCCTGGCATTTTTGTCCAGTTGTGAGGTGTTCCTGCCCATGTTTTTGTCTCATATTTGCTGCCTGCGTCAGGCGGTTATGGTTTCTCAGTTTTTGTCGTTTCATCTCCATATGCAGGGGTCTGGTCGTTGTAAAGCTGGAGGAGGGTCCAGATGTTCGCAGATTTGACCCATCCGCACAGGAAGAGGAGAGGGGAGCGTGTGAAATTGGTTTCATACGTTTCGCTGACAGTGAGGTCATTACACTGCGTTACATGGGTAGTCGGGTGGTGGGGGAATGAATATTCATCTTCAGAGACGGTGTGGTGGCTTCAATACTAGAGAATTTGGGTGCTTGCCAGGCAATTGCTATGCATTTGTTAAGGTGTTCTTCATGGTTGCTTGCAGGGTCATTTCCACTATTCAGGTGCCTCAATATGATTGTTTCAGAGTCAGTGATGAATAAG
>NW_015548217.1:3398235-3398472 GCF_001515605.1 Sinocyclocheilus anshuiensis | reverse complement strand
GGTGTAAGCATCAATTAAAAAGTAATTAAAAAAAAATTTTTTTTTCAAAATTATTTGCAAAGTTTTTATTTACAGTTATAGAGTATAAACATGTATGCTCATAAATATGTTTTTTGGCACCACAAAACAAAACATTGTGATTTTTATATTATTGTAAGTAATAATATAAAAATAATGTAACAGTCTGTATATATATATATATATATATATATATATATACAGTGGGCAGGGAGAGTA
>NW_015548217.1:3367189-3398065 GCF_001515605.1 Sinocyclocheilus anshuiensis | reverse complement strand
GCTGCAATATAACAAAGAGTGAAAAATTTAAGGGGGTCTGAATACTTTCCGTACCCACTGTATATATATATATATATATACAGTATATGTGTGTGTGTGTGTATGTATATATATATATATATATATATATATATATACAATATGTGTATGTGTGTATAGATTGATAGATAGATAGATAGATAGATAGATAGATGATGGATAGATAGATAGATAGATAGATAGATGGATAGACAGATAATAAAAACAAATAATAAAAGATTATGCCTAATTACTTAATATTTTTAATGAGCCTTTTTTTTTTTACATTTTAATGCACTTTATGCCCCCACAAAATTCTCAAAAATAATTTTAATACAGAAATTAAAACACACTCATCATAGAAGAAGTGTGTTCAGGTTACTGTATTTGTGATTTGCAGTTTATTTATTTATTTATAAATAATGGATAGGTCAAAAAATTAGTCACATCATTGACCCTGCATTATAAGTAGAGATATTCAGTCCAATTTATCATATCCCCAAGTAGATTGCTTAGAAAGAGTAACAGCATATTATAGACTATACAGTGTTTGTCAATGTTTGTCAATACAATAAAAAAATAAAATGTTTGTCAATACAATAAAAGCTACGAGTAGTGTTTTTTTGTTCAGTGCCAGTATTACCCATTGCAGCTTAAAAAGATGAGTAAGGGTATTTGTGGATGTAACCTGCTGCTTTGTGCAGGAAAATACTAATGTCTCTACCTAAGTCTCATCAGTGTTCATTGCTCTTTAGACATAAGGGAATGACATTAGTGTTCTCTACCTACACCACAACGTCAGTCAGCTGTCAATTAAAAAAAATTAAAAATCAGCTGTCTAGTAGGAATATCCTCCCCGGGGCCTGTATGTCTGAGCCGCAAAATGCAAAACCACTGAGAAGAAATAAATACAAATAAATGTTCCTGATTTGTCTTCTGTGCCTTTGTCTGTCCAAGACACTCAAGTCCTCAGAGTGCAAAGCTGAGCATCTACATTTGGGTTTGGCTGTTCTTGTCTGCGAAAACCACAGGAAAAGGAAATGTAAAACATTGAAAAACATTGGCCCGAGTAAAAATGGCTGTAAAAATGGAAACATTCCGTTTATACTAACATTTTCAAATTTTAACATTCAGGAAGACTGCTTTTTTTTTTCTTGATAATGTGTCCTCTTTTTGCATTTGTTTAGCTCAACTCACTGTTTTCAGAGATCATTTACTCACCCTTTTTGATTGCCATGATTGTCTTTCTTCTATGGAACACAAAAAGAGTTATTTATAGCTCCATGAAAGTGAACTTTCACCACGACTATTAAAAACATTGTCAGGGCAACATATTGGCTTCAGAAAAACTTATTATAGTTTAATTAGACATGTTTTTTTTTTAAATAGTCCCATTCATGTATCCATTGCATGGAAAAGAGCAGCACAAATATTTTTCAAAACATCTTCTCTTGTGTTTCACAGAAAAACGTAAGTCATAACTGTCTGGAATGACATGAGGATGAGTAAATGATGACAGAATTGTCTTTTTAGGGTGACCAAATCATGATTTATTCCTTACATGGCTTAATCAGACGTCATTCTTTTGTGTTTCACACATAGTTCCTCTCACGCTTCACACATGTCACATATAGCCTCGCTTTGTGTTCCCAGCTGTATTGAGTGTGTCTAACAGTCTTTGTGAATGAGTGTAGAGTCTTCGGGATGCTCCAGCGAGGTGGGCCATCTGGTCACTGCCGCCGGGCCCTTGAAGTGCTGTGAGAGAAGCCGCTGCGGTCGGCCATGGCGACTGGAGGTTTGCAGCACAGCACTTCCAGGCCTTGCGCTGACCTCAGAAAAGGAAATCTGGGTTGGAGAAACAGAGGGGTTGCTCCTGAGCTATTTCCAGAGCGCTCTGCCTATCCAGTGCCACCCACGAGATTCCATATGACAGAGGAAGAGTCTGAGTGTGTGTGTGTGTGTGTGTGTGTGTGTCGAGTTTTATGACAATTTATATGTACGTACACTTGCATATGTACATCAGCAGAATAAGATTTTGAATCTGATAAACCTATAAAACAAAATTTACCCAGGTGGTTTATAAAAAAGCCAGTCCAATTTTTCATCAGTGTTGGTATTTTTTCCATTTATTTTTCCCATAGGGATTTTAAAGTCTGTTAAAGTGTTATAAGCCCTAATCCAAGCCAACCAGCTATGAGGTGAATCACAACATTACAAAATTGTATTTGAAGCATGTTTTTATTTGCACTTAATGACTTTAATGAGGGAAAAACTACAATCCCATGAGGCTTTGCGAATGACAATCAAATAAAAAATGATGGAAACATATAAACCTAGACATTTAAAGTTGTTGATTATATTTTAAACAATTTATTTTAAGTGTATTGCTTTATATATATGTATATGTATATATGTATTAGTGGTGTCAAACGATTAATCCAAAATAAAAGTTTTTGTTCACATAATATATGTGTGTACTGTGTATATTTATTATGTATATATAAATACAAACACATGCATGTATATATTTTAAGAAAAATATGAAATGTTTATATATTAAATATATATATATGTGTGTGTGTGTGTGTGTGTGTGTGTGTGTGTGTGTGTATATATATATATATATATATGTACAAGTTTTCTTTAAAAATAAATTTCCCTAATAAATTTTACCTTTTTTCTGACATTGTGTCATTATAGGTGGTGACAACTGTCTTTATGAATGAGTAACTGAATCATCGTCAACTGATTCATTTAAAGACAGATTCGTTCATCAGTAACAAAAGGGTTAAGGCTAGATGGTATATAGATTCATCTACTGGGCATGCTCACATCAATACAGCGTCATTTTTGTCACACTGTACAACAATAATGATTGTTTTTGTATTATTGTAAAGGGTAGGTGTAGACGTTAATAAAACACAATCTAATCAGGTAGAGAATTACATTTATTGTTAGCTTCCAGTTTAAGCTGTATCCCTTCTAGCCACAACCTAACAAAAGCTGTGAGTTCTTAATTCGTCTAATCAACTGATTTAAAACACTGATTAATTCAGTATCAAAACAAGTATGAGTGAATCATTCACTCAACCAATTTGTACAAAAACACAGATTTATTCAAGAAGGGAATATCTGTATTGTGTGTTGCTTGAAGGGTGTTTTCATGGTCAGAGCAAAAACTAGCAAAGTAACTAATCATGTCTAAAATGTAAGTAGCTTAACTTCTTGTTCACTGAACAGTGCATAAAAGCAAATGTCACTCTCAGTCACGCAGTATGACTGTGATATTTTGGAACAGAAGTCTTGCCAGTTAGTGGAATATTAAGCATAATGCAAAAAGGTTGGTTTTCTCTTACATAAGGATATCCCAATTGCACAATTAATATCATTTGTGAGCACACATAGTTATTAAAAATTAGTTAGTGTACGATATTTTATTCATATTCCCATTTTTACCATCACCCAGTAAGTTCTTCTAAGCGTATGTTGTCATGCTCTCCATGCTGAATATACTGAGACTCAGTCCTCTGTCGTTTCACTCAGTTACTTGCACATACTGTAACAACTAAACCACAAAGTGAGTCTCGGCTAGCATAAATCATAAATCACCACCTTTTTTGATGCCACGTTTTAGTCTGCATACCTTAACATAAATTTGTAGGTTTGTATTTTCTTTTCCACGACTGTATAAGCAGTCGCTGGTCGCTACTGTTGATGGATATGCAGAAGGGGAGATCAAGAAGAGAAATATGAGGCTTCAGTGCACAAGCTCAAGATTCAGAGAGGCACAACGTTTGGTTCAGATGAGCTCATGGGCATCTCTGTTTCAACAGACATCAATCGTATTCTGTGGTTTTGTGGTTACTTCTAAGAACTACCTTTTTATAATCAGAGGCAGTGTGACTGTGAAGCTGTAGTTAAGAGACTGAAAAGGCTGCGTATGCTTTTTGACATAAACGTGGACTAAAGTGACATTTGAACAGCAACTACAGCGCAAGGGCCATCGATCGCAATTATTCATTTTTAAATCAATTCTTAAATCCCAAGCTTAATATTTATGCTGCTTTCAGTTTACATGTAAACAAAACTTTGCTTTGTTATTTAATATGAAACAAAGTCTCTATTATGAATCTGTCAATTTTATCATGCATGACAAACAATAAATGTCGTTCTGGTGCTCTTTATACCACTGTATGTAGGTTTGTTTTGTTTATTTATTGATTTACTTTGAAATTTCAGTTTCAAAGTCA
Organism: Sinocyclocheilus anshuiensis; assembly: GCF_001515605.1. Taxonomy (NCBI): domain Eukaryota; kingdom Metazoa; phylum Chordata; class Actinopteri; order Cypriniformes; family Cyprinidae; genus Sinocyclocheilus; species Sinocyclocheilus anshuiensis. The sequence goes on along the minus strand of NW_015548217.1, from coordinate 3,393,797 downwards.
TTCTGATGGTTCACTTACTTCTAATAAGGCGAATGGCTTTTGTTTCTTTCTAAACGTTTGTGTTTGTAAGTTTGGTGAGCGGGTACGAAATTCCGCGAAAAAAACGGATTGCTTTATGGCAGCAACAATGCATTTTCTACTGTAATTACGACTGTGATATATTTACGACAGTGGATTTCACTCTTTTAACTGCAGGGGGCACCAAAGTTGACAACCCTACATACAGTTGCTTTAATGAGTCGTAGCAGATAGCGTGTCTGTATCTCTTTCTCATTTCTATTAGTTACCAGTGTTGCCAATTTAGTTACTTTGTAGCTAGATTTAGCGACTTCCCCGCCCCTATGGAGACTTTTTTCAAAAGTTTAGGGACAAATATAGCAACTGCTTGGACAAACCTTATCTAAGTTCTCATCTTGCCCACTGATCTACATTCATCTTTATATAGATCAGTGAATTTGCCGTTATGATGTCATCTAGTGACATTTAGCTACCAGTTTTAGCTACTTTCAATTGAAAGCAGTTGGCAACACTGTTAGTTACAGCACAAACATAAATAGGAATGAACATCGGAAGCTATGTAGAAAGAAACAGTACAATAAACTGAAATGTGTGGTGTCTCATGTAATCGCTCAATTCGTGTTTAAACAGCGTAGATGGGTCAACAGCTTTTAAACAATGCCAGGTAATGTACCTCAGGAAAGCCAATGTCCATAGTTCAATAGTTAGCTAGAAAAATAACTGGAGGAGCCTCTTTGTTAAATATGTACAGTAAATGACATTCATTATATATATTTTTTCCTTTGTGATGTTTTATATGATGTGTTTAAATATTTATTTTTAAAGTTTTTATGATAGCGCCATTTATGTTTATATTTCAGCAACGAACTGGAGTAGGCCTAGTATAGAATCGTATCATAAGTTATATTATAAAAACTGCCTTAGGTGCAATTTAAACGCTCGTATACAACTCGGTTTTTTATTTGAGTGTTGATTATTAAATGTAATATCATAAATTGAACTTTTAACCTTTTAATATTTTAGTAATGTGCTAACTGACAAGGTTCCCTGTATAGTTTACATTGTTAGTTGAGAGATTATTTTCGTATAAGAAAAATCGGCATGTTCTTTAGTGGATCCAAATGAATCAATATCGAATCAGATCAAGAGCTTGTAAGTCAGAATTGAATCAAATCATGAAATCCTTCTCATTTCTCATTAACATTTCTAATAAAAGACGCTAGCATAGTTTAATATATAGAGATTTAAGAGAATTTCACTGGGTGAATAAATGGTTAATAGTTGGCAACCTATATAGCGAATTAGATTTCAAATAAATGAAAACAAGGCTGTGAGGGACAGACCTACAATTTGAAAACACTTCAAAAAAGAAATTTTCAGTTCTTCGTCAGCAGAAGAAAATGTTTTTGCTGAGAGCCAGAGGTTATTCTTTTTATAATTCAGAACCTTCAGACATCCACAGACGTCGCAGTAATGTTTCATTTAAAGTATCAACTTTGTCTCAAATGTTGCTACTTAAAATTCTGTGGAAGATATAAAAATTGAGTGAATTGTTGAAATTTAAAACAAGTTTTTGGGATGTATAGATATTTTAGAGATTTTCTATCTGTTTATTTGTTTTTGCAGTGTGCAAGTCGGCCACAAACGCATGGCAATGCTCCTGGAATCATGGAAATCATGGAAACCGGAGGCTTTTGGTTTCTAAGCATCTGTATAGTCAATCAGGAGTCACCTAGCAGCTTTAAAGTCCTGAATGAAGCAGGCAAGCCACCCAGGAGGACCTCCAGGAAGCCCTGTAAGTCTCCGGATGGAGATTTTTAGGTTAAAGTTATTTTAGCTAGCTTTGCTTTATAGGAAATTATAGCAGCAGTGGTAAAACGAAGAGAGAGAACAGGACAGGCGGTCAGAAAAGTGTATAATTTTCTCATTTCTCTCATGGAGGATGATGTATTCCTCTAGCCCAACCCTCTGACCCCAGATAAACAACGTTGGTCTTCTTTAGGCTGTATGTGTCTCCTGCTGTAACCCTTTCTGCACGCTTGCGTACATGTTATCTAAACTTCATCTCGTATTGTAAAACTGTCAACACTATTCACCAGTGCAGCCATTTCCATGGAAAGCTTAGAGGCCACAAATGAGCAGTTAGCATCATGTTAGCTCATAGAGTCATTTTATCATCAGTGTACTATCATTTTATGCAATGCTGCACAGTCATGCAGCCTGCTGCTAACTACTCTCAAGAGAGGCGTGAATGCATTTTGAATTTTGGCATAATACTTTTTGCCACAAGAAAATAATTTCAGCTCACTTCTGTGAGCTAAAATCACTGTTACAGTAACACAAAAATAAATTCAGTACGTATTTCTGCTTTTAAACCATGCATGAGTCAGTTTACATCAGTGTAAGTGCCTTACTGAAGCTGCCACTTTTGCTTTTGTAAAGAAAGCAATAAGACAAGTAGAAATAATTTTCATAACGTCATAATGCTCCAAATGTTGTTGCTAGAGCTTAATTTATAATGAACCTGGAACATTCCTTGAGCACTTAGCATCATTATGCTGTCTCTGTGTCTCTTTCAGCTTTAATCATAGCCTTTACAGGGTTTTACGTTCTGTCTCTTTTTCAGTAATGTTATGCAAAAGCGGGTTCTTTTTGGAGATTTGCTCCGATTTTTACTCAGGTTTTGCTTTGATCTCTATGACAGCTGGAATTAAACTCTTTAGGCTCTTGAATGCCACTCTAAGAAACATAAATTTCACCCTTAATCTAAAAGAGAAGCCGGGCATTGTCCATTTGTTAGCACACATGTTCAGAAACGTGAGCCTTGGTGCTCATGTAGGCCATTTGAATTCTGCTTACAACCGTTCCTCCTCTTATGCTGATGAATTTGTGGTAAAATACAATAGATAGCATTTGTTTGGTCGCACAGCCAATGACATCGACAACAAAATACAGAGGAAGTATTTCATCTTTCCTTTTAAAAATAGATTTATTGCATATTTGATTTTATAGTTTGTTGCATTTAATATGAGCATATATTGTTGCTTCTCAGACCAAAACTATGACACATTTTTTGGCCATGACACACCAGTTGAGAACTATTGCTGTAGGAGATGTATGAGATTATGTGTGCTGTCGAACTCTGTTTCTACAATGCAGAGCAGTGTTTTGGCAAACAAAAACTTATAAGCAGTTATGTTAACGAGTCTTTTCTCCACCCCACCACACACTGTGCTATGTGATTCCCAGTAGCACATCTATAAAACAGCAGTGAATGACATTAATAATGAGTACTGCATGTCTTTGGGTTTATGCCAAATCTAGCGAGCTGCCTTCGACTGATTTAAAACATTCTACATAGGCAACAACTCAAATAGTGGCACATGAATAGTGCTTTTCATGTGAGGCTTGACTAACAACTTAATTCAGTAGAGTGGTGCAAGGATGGCGTACAGCTGTAGGCCTAAACCTAGAAACGAGTTACGAGTTTAGTGATTCTAGTTCCATCGTCAGATTTGCTTAAATGTTTGAAATAAGGTCTGTGGTTAACACAAGCTCAAGATATTTTCACATTTTATTTTATGACATAAAATTCACCACTAATTCCCCTTTGTGATTTTTTAAAAGCTTTTACTTTTCTTGAAAAAGCCGATTGATAACAAGCAGCTAAATGGAACTTCAGAGGTTGTCAGAGACATTTAAGGGGTAGTTCACCCAAAAATGAAAAATTCTGTTGTTCTAAACCCATCATCTTCGGAACACAAATTAAGATATTTTTGATGAAATCCGAGAGCTTTCTTACCCTGCACTGACAGCAACACAACAACCACGTCCCAAGTCCCAGAAAGGTAGTAAGGACATCGGTAAAATAGTCCATGTGGCATCAGTGGTTCAACCTTAGTTTTATGAAGCTACAAAAATACTTTTTGTGTGTACAGAAAAAAAAAATGTCTTTATTCAACAATTTCTTCTCTTCCGTGTCAGCTGATACACGGTCATAAGAGTACCACAATGCAACTTCGCATTGCACCTTGTTATACACATTCTTATAAGCATAAAAATAAAAAGAGTTCTGGGGGGGGATTTATTCTATCATTTTGAAAAATGCCTATTTTCCAGAATAGGGCTGTGCCTTTACAGCTCGTACCTCAGATATTCTGCCAAAAAAATCTGTTTGGTTTTGATTATCATGTCTTTTGCGCTGAAATCATGCGTTTTAAACCATATTAGTTCAAACTTCTGATACACACATCTGAAGCACATGCACAGTCACACGGCATGTGAGTACTAAACTAAGTTCTCTTTCATGTCTTATTGTGGTTTGTTATGTCTGTGAAGGTAAACAGCTGGGAAATAAATTAGTACTAAACTAAGTTCTCTTTCATGTCTTATTGTGGTTTGTTATGTCTGTGAAGGTAAACAGCTGGGAAATAAATTGCATGTTTATTTTAGATCTGTGTGGCAGTAGTGTAATATACAGTAAATAAATCAATAAATCCACTGCTCTCTTGTCTCCTCTGAGGCTTGGACTCTAAATAGTGTTCTGTGCTTGTCAGTACAGCCAACGACAGAACAGTTAGCATGCTTTGCTCAAACTATCGCCATGGAAAACACAATGGTAGCATCGTGGTTGGAAACTTGCAGCTGACCAAAAAAAAAATAAAAAATTACTGGGTGGTTCTTTTTAACATTTTCTAGGTTGCTAGATGCACCGGGGACCCAATTATAGCACTTAATCACAGAAAAAGTCCGATTTTCATGATATGTCACCTTTAAAAAATAAAAAAGCTTCTTTGTGAAGATTACATGCAAAGTTGCCTCAGATTTGTCTAAAGCACTTGTATGATGCCTTCAAATGCTGCCTATGTAGGCAGCTCACTAGGTTTTAAAACAGAGATGAATAAGCCCCTGCTGGAGGGATCATGGAGAGAGAGAGAGAGAGAGAGAGAGAGAGAGTAGGGGATAGAGCTGTGTAATTATGGGCCCTGTGCTGCAGCTAAACTGGCCTGGGCGGTCTCTGGAGCCAGTGGGTCTGGCACAGGGAGGTCTGGCCACAGACCCCAGCGGTGACGGCACAGAGTCTGGGACGAGTCGCAACACCAGCCCGGGGTTGGAGCATTCCACACATAACCCTCCTCTTTTCTCTTCTCTCATCCCAGCCCTTCCCAGCCATACCAGACAGGGAATTCTGCTGCGTGTGTGTGTGTGTGTGATGATAAACATTTATGTGTGTGTTTTGGCATGCAGGTGTGAATGTTTTTATGTGTGTGTACATTGTTTTTTTTTTGCATGCCTGTTTTTGAAGAATGTGTGTCACATGTTTTCTTGGCATTTAGATCTAGACTTGCCTGAATTTTATGGGGAGTTTTCTGTGACAATGGTAGAACAGACTGTACAAGTCAACATGAAATGGTATTTGCATTTTAATTCAATGATGTGAAATATGATAAAATGTAAGCAGGGGCCTTGTTTTATTTATCTGGAATTTTTTGGATGGTAAAAAAGATGGTATAGAAGGGGAGGGGCTGAAAAGGCCTTGGTGGCACCAGCTGATAAGAATTTTATTTATTTATTTATTTGCAATAACTTACTCTAATGGACCCTTTTCACAGACTGATGGCATGAAAGTAACATCGTTAATCTAGCTACGTTTTTTATGTTTTCATTTTTAGAAAGATTAATGTATATTTATAGCACTGTATATTGTTTTATAACCTTGACGAATTACAGAAAACTGGTTAACGCTGCTGTGTTGTGTGACTGGTGTCAAGATGTCAAATTTGTCGTCACTCCCTCAATGTAATCAATTTCTTGTTTTTATTTATTTATTTTTTGTTTTTGTTTTAGAAAGTCATAGAAACGTGTGATAATTTTCTCTTGCTATTGGGGTAAATGAAAATGCTAAAATTATATTTGTTGTAGTTTTCATTTACCACGATTGAAGTTTACCCAACTATGGCAACTTCTACCGTTCCAACATAAGAAAACATTTCTGGAATCTGCATCTGAAATAGCATTTAGATGTATTCACAAAGTTTAATGTAGCTCAGAGGGAACATGGGTGCATTAAACCTGCAGTTACAGATGCATAAATAATGTTTTGTTTTTAACATAAAACGTTGAATACTGATATTTCTGTGTGTGATTTGGTGATATAGCTTACTTGATAATGTCAGATCGCACATCATTACAACAACACTTACCATATTATCGCAGAAGATATACCGTATATCGCACACCCCAAACTCGACTTGAATGGAAAATGAAATCAACCGCGGTTGTGTGCGCGCTTGTTTGCATATGAGCAAAGTTGTTTTTTAGGAGTCTAACTTGCCAGACCACTGATTCGTCAAACCTGTTTTCCTGCAGTCCGTGTTCTTCTGGCTTTATTTTGTAGTAAGTAACGAATATGCTTCAGGGAAATGTATCGGAGTAAAAGTATACATTTTAATTAGGAAATGTAGTGGAGTAAAAGTAAAAGTTGGCTGAAATATAAAAACTCAAGTAAAGTACAGATACTTCCAAAAAATACTTAAGTACTGTAACGAAGTATTATTACTTCCTTACATTACACCACTGCTTCTGAGAACCCTGTAAATGTGAAAAGGGTAGCAATAAGACTAATGCTGCATCCACATAGGCACACTTGCCTAGTATAGTAAGTGGAAAATCAGTGTGTGAAGAGTGCTTTGTCTGAATTCACAATATTCTAATCAGCTATGATAAATAAAAAGTAAACAGGGACAATATTTAACCTTAATACTCTCATGGGTCTGTTGCTATTTTTATATATAACCTTGCTGTGCATGAGGCCATATAGAATAAGTCAGATGTTTGGAAATGCATATATTTCATAATTAATTTTTTTTTTAATTTTCACAAATGATTTTAAACATGATGAAGTTCAAGTGTGTGTGGGCTGAAAATGTAGAGTGCAGCAAACCTATGTGGCAGGTGTGTGGGCCATGAAGCTTGGTTTCATTCTACACGCCAAACACAAGATCAAACATGGCGGCCCGTCAACAGTTATCTATGCGTGCACAGCTCAGAGCATTCTTATCAACACCTTCTCCATCCCATAATACCAGCAAACAGACACGTTGTTCATCTTATTCTTTAAACGTGTAAGCCTGTGGGAAAAGAATACACCCTATAAAACTCAATTCTCAGGTTATCTGAGAGTTTCAGGAGGTTGTGGTTTACCAATTCTGGATAAACTTCAAGGCCGAGATCAAAAATCCCACCAAAAGCTCTCCACTGGATCTTCTGGATGGGCTTGTCATCTTGAATCTTTATTAGGGTTGTGGCAACATGGTGTAGCAAAAGAAAAATATTACAGTTCATGGTGGGAGAGTAAGAGAAAGCGTGGATAAAACTGGGCAGATATTATCTCACAAACTTTCCAACGTGTTTCGTACTTTGTTGTTGTCGATGAGGGAGAAATGAATAAATAAAGCAAGCGGCAGTAAATTGTGCACAGCGTACAGCTCAGAATACACTGTCCTTAGTCCAAGCACATATTTATGCGGGTTACACCAGCATGAGTCAGTGATTCATATCATTTGTTGTGGCAGCAACACTACAATCCTTTCAGTAATATATTTTGAGCTATGGGGTATTATGTACATATAAATATTCTTTTTATTCAGAGCCTAGTACATAATACAGAGAGAGAAGGGAAAAAAAAAAAAAAAACATTTTTACACTAGAGCAGCATTTATGAATTTTTTTTGTCTTAGGTACCCAAAAACCTTTATCCGTAAGGCTCCAGAAATGTGTTCGTTTTAACAAACAGTATTCTGAATATAATTTAGCTTTATAATTTATATGATCAAAGTCACTTTTAAAGGAAAAAAACACCTGCCGAGTAGCATCATTTCCTCCATCCCATCCATTTTCCAAACCTGTTGTAATAGATCAAATAGATAAAATATACACATTACACGTTATTTAATTTTTCTTTCCTTCAGTTCACCCAAAAATTCTGTCATCATTTACTCACCCTCATATTCCAAACCTGTATACGTTTTACTTTTGTTGAACACAAATGAAGATATGTTGGTAACCAGACAGTTGAAAAAAAAGATTAATTATTACATATTTTTATCTGTTTATTTTTCTGTGTTTTAGTTTAACAAGGCAAAAGTACCCCTGAAACCCACCTAAGAACCCCTGGTTGGGAGTCACTACACTAGGCAACAAATGAAATGAGACCCCACTGATGTAGTCACATACCTTTTCCTCTCTCTGCACATTGTGTGGTCTCACTGATATGGAAAGAGGTCGGAGCGGAACAGTCACAAGGCTGTTGGTAAAATGGATTCCTTACCTCATAAGTAGAGGAACAGCTCAGTTGCATTCTTGAAACAACACTGGAAGAACTGCATTGTGCTAAATCGCACACTGGCTGCTTTCCCCGAATGCCTACAGTCATTATAGTCATTAGATAATCTATTGTAAATGAGTAAACAGTTAATCACTTTGTAAAATATCAGACAATGCATATTTTGTTTTCATCAAGTCATGCAAATTAATTAAAAGATGTCTGGAGTTATTGGTGGGGAAAAAAGGTCTCTGCTTGCCAAAAAAGTTCACTGTCGCATGTGTTTTTGGATATATTTGCAGAAGGGATGAATTTAAAAACAATATGCTGCTTCCTGACTTCTTACATGGCCTGAAACTTCAGTATTGATACATTAGGCCTTATACAGGAGCTGTTTTACTCAACAAAGAATCCTATTTTGCTTAGAAACAATTAAGACAGATCTTGTCTTCTCTATCCAAATGTAATGAATTATTGAAAAATAAAAAATGTAGGACATCTTTTTTTTTATGAAAAATATAGCCTACGTGGATGAATCATTTAGAATATCTATAACATGCATTTAGAAAATTATTTCCCAATCAAGTCCTTATAATTATATACTGTATATATATATATATATATATATATATATATATATATAATTAAGCACATTTCACTCAAAATTACCATAATACACAATTTTTTTTTTTTTATTTGGTAATTTTAGTTATTTTTAAAGGTCTGTATACTACAGTTTTTATAATATATCAGCATTAAAGACATTAGAAGATATATTATAATACATTAATTATTTAAATAATATGTGTTTTTTAGCATTAATGTAATAAAAATGACTTGATTGGGGAAAAAAAAAACAAAAGCCTGTTTTTAAGATTTGTGACATTTTCAAGATAATTAAATACATTTTCCTCCAAATTACCATAATACACGTTTTTTTCCCAGTTATTCTAAAAGGTGATTCTTGTGTCTATATACTACAGTATTTATAATATATCAGCATTAAAGGCATTAGAAGATATATTACCATGATGTATAAATACTTTATAAATGTAAATAATATGTGTTGTGCGTTTATTTGTATATTGACGTCTCTTAGTAACCGAGCGCATCTTTTTTGAAGGAAATCAGTCTGAGGATGATGTATAGGTACACAGCACACATAAGCAGCCAAAATAAACCCTTACACTGGCAGGCGGATGCCACAAAAAAAGAGTCCCTGTTTCTTTTTTCATAAGGTCCTTTATTTGGACAGGAACAGGAAAAATGGGTATTTATATCCCTGGCTGTGTGCTGTGGCCTCTCCACAATTACAGACTGTTCATCCCAGACTCTGAAGAGGGAGGGAAAGAGGGATGGAGGGAGGTGCAGCGAGATGAAGGGAGGGGGACAGCGGGACATGAGGGGATGCTGTGGGGACATCAAGGGACATCTCAGAAATACATTGTGCATTAATGTATTTATTGACAAAACAGCATTTTTTAAGTGATAATTCATTCATAAATAAATGTACTCATTTACTCAGCCTCGGTATAACTTTGTTCTGAGATACAATAGGCACATTTTGGAGAATGTACTGGTTGCTCTGTTTAGTTCAAGTGCAACTAAGAAATAAGAGAAGACTAGAGCTTTTAAGTTTTGAAAAGGACATAAAAATATGACAACATATACTCCATATGACCTATATACTATATGCTAAATCATATGGTAGAGTTGTCAGCTTGAAATTTAAGTTGCTTTTCATTGATAATCTTTCTTTTCCAGCGAGCATTTAACTGAATGAGTGGGTGAAACCATGAATAAAAAAATAAAATAAAATTGTTACAGTAATGTCATATGGCTTGAGAAGACTGTAATACAGTATATGTTGTATAGACCACTTCATGATACATTTATGATGCTTTTGCATCAGTTTTTGAAGTTTTAAACCTCAGGCTCCATTCATTGCAGATGCATAGAAAAGAACAACCCGTAAAATTCTTTACAATTTCTCCTTTCGTGTCCCATGGAAGAAAAAAAGTCATACAGGTTTATCAAGAAAGGTTGATTTGCTGTGCTGTTTATTAATAGCAAAACATTTCTTTATGAGGCCTTGTTTACAACTATTTAATCCTCATACACACTATGGATTGAGGACTCATTTTACAAGAATCTGCTTTACAAGCCTGTTTCCAGAAACAAAATATACTTGTAAAACAGGGTACACCTGTAGTTAGCCTGTGAAAATGACCAGTCAGCACACCTCTGGCAGATAACAGCAATGAAATACTCACATCATTCTTATTTGATTTTTGTAGAATAATATGGTAACTCAGTAATAGAAAATTTTAGTTTACTACAGACTTGTATTTACTTTTTTATTTAAATAGAAATGTATTTATGTGTTCTTTATAGACCTGGGCGATAAAACGGTATCGATATTTATCGACGGTACACCTTCTTCGATATCGATAGAAAAAATGTTCGATATAGCGCACGATATCGGCACGTGCTATGAGGGACGCAGACAGCACACACTGGAGGTTTATTCCTTTTCACTGCGTCTCATATGTTTTTAAATGCAATTTGAGTGAATGGCGCTTCGGCTCTTTGGATTAAGCAATGCATAAATACATGATGCTGTTTTGTTCATAATTGTTTATGCAATTTACGAAATTATTTGATTTTTATGAGTTAATTTAGACATAATGCTTGTTTTTATAGAGTTACTTGCTAAATGCGCTGCATTATTTTGCTCATTGTGCCCTCCTGTGGCCTCGGGAGACAATTAGACCTATACAATAAAGACCTATTTAGATATTTGTTAAATTTTACAGTGGTTAAATAAATAAAAAAAACAATTCTATTGCTTTTTGTTTTAAAAAAGGTTATAAAAATTTCAATAATTATCGATACCGAACGATATGAAACATTATATCGTTGATAAATATTTTAGCTATATCGCCCAGCCCTAGTTCTTTATTCTTTTATTACGTTATAAGAATTGTCCTGTGGCTGAGGCCACCCCTCAGGTTTGCTCTTTGAAGATTGTTGCACGTCTTGGACTTTGGGATTCGGCCTTGGTTTTGTATGATGGTTTTGGGGGTTGATGTATCCAGCACGCTTGATGTTTTTTTCAGGGGGCTGGGGTTTTGCGGTTTGGTGGGGGTGCCTGAAGCCAGGGTGGTGTCTGAACCACCTTCTCTCCACTGGCCATGTGCCCAGTGTCCCAGCTTCACCAGCGGCACTCCACCTCAACTATGTCACTGCAGCCAAGCCCGTCTAGGGCAGCCAAGAAGATGGCATGCAAAGCAACAGGAAATACAAGACAGCCTTGTTTAAGAGTACAGTGTGTGATGCCATGCTGCCTGCACTGGACCGACTGGTGCCTTTGAGGCAGACATCTTTCAGTGCTGCCTGTAGCGTCAGCAATCGCAGCTGCAGCGGGGATTACAGAAGACCCAAATTTCACCAGTAAAAGTTGTAAATGTCCTTAAAGGACTGTAATGTGTTTTATGTAGAGCTGTTGAGTTTGTAGTCCTAAAAACCCAGAAGAGAGTTAGCGTTTTTGAGCCAAGGGTTCCCTTGGGAGTTTCTAATGGCTTTTTAGAATGGTAGTTTTCAGTTTATGAGCACAGTAAGGTCCATATTGAATATAACTTGAAGAGGCATTGTTGGTTTGTTTGAGTTTACAGTTTTATTTTCTGTGCTTCAAAAATGTAAGTTACTAAAATATGGATTACAGCTACCACAAGGATGTGAGTTTACATGCTTATTGAGTTGGACATCAGTTGTAGTTACAATGGTTTCAAAACGTTTTGTACGGAACTTCATATCTCGCAATGTGACTTTTTCTCACTAACAATATGAAGAAGTCAGTATGAAATAGAAATTGTGATAATTTTTTGTGTCATATCCGAGTGAAATGGTTTCTGGAAGAAGTAGAATGTAGGGAAGGAATAACACTGCAATATTTTATAAAAGAATAAAATCAGTTTTAAAAATTTATGGTGATTTCAATATCTCACGACTTTGTACTCTCACACTTTTCCTCTAAATTGTGACTTTGTAACTCACAATGTAACTCCATAGAAATATCACAATGTGGCTTTTCCATATTTTAAACTAGAAATATTATTTTATTTTATTCTAAGACAAAATGGGCTTCCATACTATAAGTTCGAGATATGACTGTGTATTATTTCTTTTTGAACTAAATTAAAGTCTCTTCAATTAATGTCTACAATATGACCAAATTTTACTTCTAAATAAACTAAATAAAATTAAAAAAAATCAGAGGAAGCAAATTAACCTTATGATTAGCCTACAAATGAACTCTCTTGAGCTCTATTGAATTGTGATTATCATGACTTTGAAAAAATGATGATGACTTTAATTTCCTTGAACTGCAGTTAAAGCATGTGAACATTTTGTATGCTTCAGCAGTTTAACTATACGCTCGTGTGATGTTAATGTTCTTCCTTATTCTGAAACCGATATACAGAACGACTCTATTGGGAGTCTGTCAAAGGCTTAATGGGGAGTCAGGTTGCTTTTGATATCACTTTCTGTTTGTGAGACGGATTGCACTTTGCGGAACATGTGTTTATGTTGATGGATGTCTCAGCAGTCTGTAACCTACTAACGGTGAAGTGTTGGCACAGCAACTCGGACTATTTGCTCTTTGGCTCTTTTGCAATGCTAATATATTGTCATCTTGACACCTACAACTTTGTTTGCTCATCTTTCTTTGCAGATACGGTTGCCATAGCAGCATTAAAAATCATTTCAATGTCTGCTAGTCAAAATAGGTGTCACACATTGTTTAAAAGGGTCATCGGATGCCCATTTTCCACAAGTATGATTCTTTAGGGTCTTAATGAAAAGTCTGTAACATAGTTTGGTTAAAATTTCTCAAAGGTAGTGTAAAACAACACCGTTTTTACCCTGTCAAAAACAGCTCTGTCTACAGTACGCTGTTTTTTTACATTCCGCTTTAAATGCAAATGAGCTCTGCTCACCCCACCATCTCTTCCGAGCCGCTCTCTGAGAGACGGTAAACTTTAGCCGCATTCATCGTAAAACTAGCTAACTAGCACATTATTAGGAAAGGAGATTTGCAAAGATTCATTAAAAAACCTTACACTCACTAGTGATGGGAAGTCCTGTTCTTTTCCGTGAACCGGTTCTTTCGGACAGTTCGTTTCAATGAACCGGTTCAAAAAACCGGTTCATCGGTTCTTTTACGCCCTAACGTAATGACGTCATTCGCGATGACGTAATGATATCAAGTCTATCATCCCGGGCCGGGATGAAAATACACATTCAAATATATAAAGTAAGTAATCATAATTTCAGTCAGTTAAAACATCATAATCATGTTCTGAAAAGTTTACAATTAAGTTTTGCAACTAAGCACCCAAATACAGTAACAGGCAGTGATGTGCATACAAGGATTTAAGTCTGGAAGATATAAAGTATACTTCTGGATATTGGTTTATTTCGGCTCTGAGGGAGTGTCAGCCACGTTAAAAAAGTGAATAACTTAAGTAATTTGTGGATTAATGCTTACTGGAGACACGAACCGTTTCAAACGATTCAGGCCGATTTGGTGAACTGGTTCGTCACACTGTGTGACGTCACACCGACAAGAAGCTGAGAATGGCTCGATTTGAGAAAGGGGAAATGATTTAACAAGATTTTAAAAAAAACACAGGGTCATAGGCAGAGCGTGTGTAAGGCTGGGTAAGGCTTAGCCTTCCCCTGGCCAGAGACAGTGTTGCTTGCGGCATTAAATTAAGATCTGCTCATGTTGCACCGTATTTCATTTTAGGCGTTTTTACAGTGTTGCGCATTTTAACCAATCACACACATATCTGTTGAGCTGTTAGGAATGCAATGGCCAATCAGAAGCGTTCAGATGAGTCGTCGTTTAAACTCATCGGTTTTGTTGAGTGTGCGCGCGTTCACTGACTGAATTCCGGACTCTTGCAAATTCTCTCATGCAGATGTACGTACAATGTAAGTAAGAGATTCGTTTCACAGTGTATACAGCTTCAGTGATTATAATGATAGTTTTGTTTTTTTGAGAGTGCTTAAACTCGTGATAGATCAATGCTAGTGATAATGTCACTTTCTATATATAATTTATTCGCTGTTTGAATAACAGCGTAAAGGAAACGTTATATAATTATCCATTTTTAACGTTTTGATTTAAATTGCAATCACATTAAATACAAATTCAGTCCCATTAAACATTTTTTTTTTAGCCTACATGACACCCATGTCTGGTTCTTACCTAAAAAGACAGGTTTATGATGTTTAATACATTTGGCTGCTTTTAGCCTTACCCTGGAGTTGGTTCACCCTCCGCCTATGCACTGGGTGGATCTTTATCATTATAGGGTGGTCGTGTACACACACTGCCAACACACATTTCAGTTCAAACAACTTGTAAAAGTGCATGTGGCATCGATCCCTTTAAAGGTACCGCATCATAGTTTTAAAACAGAAAGAAAATGTAGCATTGTTTCTAAATTGAACAACATTTTTGGAAGTTCAATTTTGGAAGAACTTCTTTTAACTTTTGGAACAAAGTTTGCAACTTCTTAATTGAAAAAAATCTGAAACTTTAATGTTGTAACTTTAACTATAATTTTGGAACTTAAACTAAATGAAACTAACTTAACTAAAAAACTTTTGGAATTTGAAGTTTTCAACTTCTAAATAAACAAAATTAACTTAATTTTGGAACTACTTGAAAAAAAGTTTTTGGAACTTGCAACTTCTTAATTGAAAAGTCTTGGAATGTCAGTTTTGTAAATTCTAAATAAAAAAATAGAAACAAGTTTGCAACTTCTAAATAAAAAGACCTTTAGAACTTTAATTTTGGAACTTCTAAATAAAAAAACTTGAAACTTAAAGTTCACAACTTGAAATAAAACTGTTAGAACTTCAGTTTTGCAATATCTAAATTGAAAAAACTTTGGATTGTCAATTTTAGAACTTCTAAAGAAGTTTGCAACTTCTAAATAAAAAACCTTTAGAACTTATTTTGGACCAATTTTGGAACTTCTAAATTAAAAAGAAAAGCTTTTGGAACGTCTAAATTAAAGGAACATTTAGAAGATAAGGTTTGAAACTTCTAAATTGAAAAAAAAAAACGTTGGAACGTCAAATTTGAAACTTTTAAAATAAAAAATATATATAATTTTAGAACTTTTTTTCAGTGTGGAAGTGAGCATTTACCATATATCATGCAATAACAACCAAATGCATCCCATAAGGCCACCATATTTAGAGGACAACACATCGTTGCTCAACAACTTGACTTGACGACAAAGTGTCTGACCTTTAAGATGTGCATTGTCACTTGTTTTTTTCTCTCTTCCAGCTCGCTCTACACTTGAAGCAGATCAAAGGCGGCACATCCTTCACCTGTCCATGGAATCCACCTCCTCCTCCATCCATCAGCATGTCTCCTCTCCCAGCGCATGGCAGCAGCCCAGGCCGGATCAGGCCTCGGGGAACTCTTTGTGATGGACATGTGGCACCACGATGCCGTTAGAGCTATGTGCATGTGTGTGTGTGTTTACTTGTGTGTATTTGGGATGGGGCTGGTTGGGAATGGGGAGGGGATGAAGCGGGAGAAACCAGGGTGTGAGCCTGTGCAGTCAAACAAGTCACAGCTTTGCTCAGGTGGTTTTTCTGATGTCTGCGGTTTAGACAGGGCGTTACGCGACGTGAGGAGAAAAAACAGAAGAAAAGAGAGGGATTCAGCATGCGTCAACATGCATACCTGTTGCCGTGCAGAGAAGGCCCTGAAGGCACGATGGGAGTTTCTCATGAGTGTGATGAGCCAAGCCCAGACAACAGGCCTGCGAGAGCACTGTGCTCACCTGAGCCACACTGGCTTAGAGTGGCGTCAACCACCAACACCTTCACATTCTTCTAGGTTTTTTTTTTTCCCTCTCTGCATCATGTTTGTGTGGGCCGCCGCTGACTGCGGCTCACTTTAGACATCTTGTTTTTCTTATGAGTTTGTGGGTGGTAGTTAGAGAGGCAGGTCTTAATGCTCTATGATGTCTGTGACTATACTGTATTCTGCATGTCACAAAGAATGGATAATACGACTGGCACCAAGCACTCACCATGATTGTCACCTTCATAATAGGATATGAGATGAAGGCTTACAAAAGTCCTCCAGTCAGATTACTGTGTTGGCTGTTGGGTCAGTGACGTAAAGTTTTATTTGCTTTTGCAGACCTTTTTTCCATTTTATACAACATTTTCTAAAACCTGTTAAGTTATTCAACAACACACT
Organism: Sinocyclocheilus anshuiensis; assembly: GCF_001515605.1. Classification (NCBI taxonomy): domain Eukaryota; kingdom Metazoa; phylum Chordata; class Actinopteri; order Cypriniformes; family Cyprinidae; genus Sinocyclocheilus; species Sinocyclocheilus anshuiensis. The sequence goes on along the minus strand of NW_015548217.1, from coordinate 3,377,154 downwards.
ACAAGCGTTAAAAGCAGTTTTGATGTTCATTATTGTTATGTGTGTGAGGGACCTACAGTTAAAAAAGTCTCATTAAAAGGCTGACAAAAGCAAGTTTGTTTTTCAAGCATTTGAATTAAAAATTTAATTTAAAAAAATTGTGATTAAAAAGTTAAATGTGATTACATTTTTGGAGTGCAAATTCATTGACATAAAAAAAAATCAAACTTTGAAATCTAAGATTTTTTTAAGTCAGATATTTTTTTTTTTTTATTAAAATTATTGTATATAAAATATTATAATATTGATAATTGTACAAGTATTCTGTAAAATACTTAGATTTTTTTTTTAAATAATAAATATGCTAAAGACTAGTACACCAGCAGCCAGTGCATATTCCAATTATATTTTCAGTTACCTGTATTCAGTTGGCCGATTCATTTATTCAAAGTTACTTACATTACAGGGTATACTGTTACAAAATATGCAGGAATTCTGCAGAAATCAAACCCTTGACTGGTGTTGCTAATGCTATTTGAGTTTTCACATCCACATATTTTCTGTTAAATCTGCATGAAATCAAAATTTACATTATTTACTTTGGCAGCGCACATTTCTAGTCTTGAGGTGAACCGTTTAATCCGTGTAAATTAATCCACTGAAAAAAAAAAAAAGTTTCCTTGGTAATCTTTAATCAAAATCTGAACATTTGCTTTCGCTCTATTTGGCATTTCTATCTCTGATGATGTCAGTTTGACGGCTTGGACAAAACATCCTTAACTACTCCCCTCCAACTGTTAGTTTGCTACGAGCGAGAGATGGAGAGGAGGAGCACTAAAATAAAACCCCGCCCTCTAATCAATATTCCGTTTCAGTTAGAAATACGTCACTATACTGAAAAAAAAGTCGGCAGCAACTTCCATTTCACACGGACTTTAACTCTTTGCATTTTGTGTACACTGCACTGTAATTATTCAAATTAGAATCCACACCCATTTACTACTGTGCACAGAAAAAAAAAATGTGATTAGTCACTTTTCCTGTTGGACAGCTCTTAGCCAATCTGCAAACTGGACCAGACTTTATGCCAATACTTAAAAGTCTGGCTGCAAAAATCATATTAACAAATGACTGCATTGAAGGGAAAAAAAAACACCATCACCAAAAAAAGGGCACTTCGGAGTGTAAGGGCAAAAAGGGCATGTGCTCTGCACAGCTTGAGCCCTACCTGTGCACGTGCCTGACTGCGTGTACGTTTTAAGAGGTCACATATGCAAACGGAGTGCTGTGCTGGCAGACATTCCGAAGACATATGAAAATTATTAGAGGCCTAAATTAGATCAAGCACAAGCTCAGATTTTGTTATGTAGTTTATAGCCATAAAATTTGCCATAATTCATACCAACGCTAAGCACATAAACTACTCTCTAGTAAACTGCTGGTGCAAAGCCACCGCGGCTTACAGCCTTACAGCTCCATCTGCAACTAACAGCGAATATTCTGTATCATTTCCGCATCCCGGCCGACATCAAAGAATCATCGCTCTGTGAAAGGTGAAGCTCAGAGGCGTTTCGAGTCTGATGTTGCGTGACACACAATGGGAATGATTGCAGCCGTCTGTCAAAAGGTTGCACAAGACAGACCGAGACAGAAGGAAGAGGCCGCTTGCACATTCCTGTACTTCTCTTTACCTGCTTTGTTACGTCTGGTCGGTCTTTTATTCCACCGACAGCTAACAGACAATGACAGCTGCGTTTCACAATGCTGCGATAGCGATCTAACAAATGAGAAAAGGGAAATGAGAGCCAGTACAGTAGGTATTGGCAAAAGTGTCTGGAAGGGGGACAATAATTAGTTTTAGGTTACAGGCCCTATTTACCAGTTTTGTCATTTGAATCACAAAAGCTGTAATTAGCTTGTAATTGCCTTGCCACGAGTTGTCAATAATTTACATTAGTCTGTGTTTTGGCGCATGTGCATGAATGCGATGGGTGCATCCATTAAAGTAAACCCTAATTGAAGGACAGCTGATATGATAATTAAGATAAGCTGGTTACAAGGCCCCAGGTGCCAGTTTCTGTGTTAGCACTGTGATACAGCAGGTTCTTCCAGAGCTGAATAAGTAGAGATATCCCAGAGGATAATTGCTGACACTGTCATTTCAGGGGGGTTCTAAGTGGCGAGTGGGGAGTGAGCAGATCGGTCAAAAATGTACAAATTTTTACCAAATCGTAAAACACAAATTGTCATGAGTCTGTTGGATTTGTTCAATGACAACAGATAACTTGGCTGTATTCGCTAATTCCGCAGTCCTTCAATGACGCCTGTCTACTGGAGAACCAATAGGAGCACAGTAACTGATGAAACCGGCGATTTCGACCAACCTCATCACAATGACGTTGGAGAGAAAGAGCTGAAAAAACTTGTTAAATTATAGCCAGACAGACAGCAAAATAAATATATAAATGTGGGTAGATAAATATTCAGTCAGTGACTAAAGTAGCATGCAATCTGACGTGAAAGATGTTGAACAGTCTGTCATGGCTTTCTCATCAGAGTCAATATCCTACAAACTGGCAAGCAGCAAAATAGGAATTGTACATCATTCACCTGGTTTTAGAAGTATTGTAAATTAAAAAGTGACCCTCTTTATGTACTTTCTTATTTCTATTGTACAGAACTTCGTTTTTTAATCACCTGACTTCATTCTGGGCTGCGTTTTACTGAAAGCATCGAAAGTAAATCGTAGATACCACTGGCACCAATACTGAAATATTCACGATCCAATTCCCAATGGATCAAATGAAGTCCCATCCTGCACTTTTTTTTTCTTGCAGAATTTACAAGATAAGATTATGGAAGTATAATGGTTTGTGAAAGGTGTTTCATGTTGACATTTACCTAAATACATCTGCCAACCTAACATTGTCTCTTAAAGGGGTCATATGATGGTTCTAAAAAGAACATTATTTTGTGAGTTTGGTGTAATGCAATGTGTTAATGCGATTTAAGGTTCAAAAAACACATTATTTTCCACATACTGTACATTATTGTTGCTCCGCTATGTATCCTGGGTTTGAGACTTTAGTCTTTGCAACTTTAGGGATCTTATCTATGCACGAACAGCTTGTAAAACTCCAAAGAGAAAGGAAAACTTGAAATTGCATCATATGACCCCTTTAATGCATTACTTTTGTAATTGTATCTGGTGGTAATACTATTGTGTTATGATGCATGCCATTGAATTGAATGATTGTCATATTTTCTACCATAGTTTTCCACACTACCGGCTTCTCAACAAAGACAGTCCGCATTGAATCTTGAGATCGAATTCAGCCTGCCAGAGCACTTTATAAGTGCCAAGTCAAAACACATGGTGAAAACTGTGCATAAAAATGAAACGTTGAAAGTGCCACTTGAGTTGGGTGTCAAGAACAACAGCATCAGTGTTGTCCTGCTGTCTTAAGTTTCCAGCGTGCCGCACATGGGCACCGAGCCATAAAGTTTCTCTCACGCAAACAGTTGGCTGTTCCACATGGCTCAGCAGCTTAACAACAGGAGCAGGGTGTTGTGGCATTAAACATATCATTACTTCACTTGGAACTATCAGGGTGTCCTTACAGCTCAGTGCTGCAGCTTCATTCATGCCAACTACAGTTTGGATTTCCACCATTCAGGCATGTGAATTTAGGAGCTACTTAAAAATTTATATCTCAGATAGCATGGCTTCGGTTTCCATTCGTATAACTTTCTACAGAGTTGTCAGACAAGCAGACAAAAATATATATTTTTTTTATGTCACCAGTATTGGATTCAAAGACCTTGTTTTTCAAGATCTGCTGTGACAGAGCACATAAGGTCAGCCCGGTGGTTGTAAAGAGCATCACTGGTCAAAAAGGTGACGCACTTGTCTTGTCAAGGCTCCGTAGGTGTTCATTGGCTTGGGCTCTGGTGTGAATAAGCATGTCGTGTGGGTATTAGTCACGCTCATGCTGCTGGTGTCTATAATTGATGAGTGGTTTATGGCTCTTCCAAGACAACTGGAGGATTTATGCCCTCCCAGAACGGGCCGCTGCCTCACATGTTAATTAAGTAAATGGAGACAAAGTGCACATGAGAGCTTCTGAACAGGACCGATTCCTCTCCAGCACTTCACTCGTTTCTTAATATGTCTCCACTTGAGCGCTGTCCTGTCTTCCCATTTTACTAGACCCTTTTTCCTTCTTATGATAGCTGTGTGTCTGTCTTGGAGTGATTTGTGTCATTCTGTGAAACAGAGGCTGGTTTGAATTTCTAGTATAAGTCACTTGTAATATGCTGGGATATAATTATGGTTTGAGACAAGGTTATTATATTATATTAAAATTATTTTTGTCACTAGAAAGTAAATGTTAACTGAAAATATATGTATAAAAAATGTATTTTGTTTTAGCTATTAACTTGATCATTTTCATTTAATTGAACTTGATGTACTAAACTAAAACCAAAAAAAGAGAAATGAATAAAAACTATATAGATAGATTAAAAAAAAAAAAAAGTAATAAAAATGACAAAAACCAAATTACTAAAACTTTAAAATTTTAATGAAAACAGAAAATACTATAAATTGATAATATGAATAAAAACTATAATAGTATTTCAAAAATATGAATGCAAGTAACAGTATGGACAGTTTTGTAGTTTCATTTGACATTATGAGCTTTGTGCTTGAGTTTGTAAAACTGCAAAATTCTTCCTCGAAAAAGTGATATTCATACTGATATTTCTACAAATATTCACTTTTCAATTTTAATTTGTTGACTATATAAAAGCATTGTAACAGGGTTGATATTCAAGATTGACTCTTTTTGAAAAACTTAGCAAGGATGTTTATGCCAAAATATTAATATTATTTGGAGAAATTGGAAATATTGTTATATGGGTGTATGGTATATAGGGTTAAAGTCTTTAGAAAATAAAATGTCTATATTAATGTATCTGCTTACAATATTGACCAAATCAGAGTGACAATGAACATTTAAAAAAGATCATGTTAAAGTCCTTGATATAGGCTATTAGGCATCCTAGAGTGAAGAAAACGTGTACTTTAAGATATCACAGAATAGTTGCCTGAATCTTCCTCAGTTCTCCGGTGAGGTAAGGCAAATTCAAGATAAATCAGAATGACTCAATTTAAGATATTTTCTCTGAATACAAGAGAGAACGATACACAGTCCATGCACCTGAAGTAAATGCAGTAGTTTAATTTTTCCATTACTTGTCTTGTAGTCATTATATATTGTTGCTTCTCCATAGTGTTGACTATCCAGTGTGCCAGAAAGACAGCAAATGAGAGGTGTAAGGCCAGAGGTCTCGAGCAGGGCTAATGGAGAATGCTGTAGTGGTCCAGTGTTACTGTGAATTATTGAAGAAGATCAGGTTTCCTGTGGTAACACTCTCTCACACGATGGAAAGAAAGCCAACACCACTAATCCCGGCACTTTGTGTGTCGACTTCACCTTGCACAACTTTGCGTCTGTGTTTGCTTTTGCAAGTTTGTGCACTCCAGTGTTTGTTGTTTCAGTGTATGGCAAGATTTAACAAATCTAAACAGATCCGATTGGGGTGGATTTTCCCGGTGTATGCTAATGCTAATGCTAATATGTTCTTGTCGAACTTAGAGTGGTAGTGATTATTAATGTGATTAGGTTGCATTTGAATTATTAAGCATCCTTTGGGCATCAAACTCCCTCTATGAATAGACCATAATTACAGCGTCTGCTAACTTTAAGTCATATCAGAGCAATCGTATTTACGAAATGAGTAAAGCATACATTTATGTAATCAAGAGTTTATTTGAGTACTGACTTTCAGAGTTGTGGGCATTTCAGTTAAAAAATCATAATCATAAGTATTGTTGATATTAGTTATAATACAAATTAGTCAGGTTAGACGCCATATTTAATTTTACGGGGGTGAAAACGAGGCTGTGAGGTATAGACACTATTTACAATGGCACACAATGTATCATCATTTAATTTTTAAAACTGTTTTATGGAGTTTTTGTCTATTGGATTTTTTTTGTGTGTGCTGTAAATGAGGAATAGTGATAAATAATACTAATTTAACCTGTTTATGAGGAAATGTGGTTGATTGACAAAACTACTGCTGCTGTACAGAAAAAAGCTTAATAACACACCTAATGAGCATCTTTATTAGCAGCTTTAAAAAAGCAAGTAAATTAAAGAAAAGAATGCGAATTTTTTTTCAGACCACAATCACTTTCATTTTGTCATCTTGGTGGCTTAAAATAACACATTGTTCCTGAAAGAAAAAAAATGCTACATTTCCCCTAAACTTCACTGATTTGTAGGCTGTTTGATGTTGTTTTATTCTTAAAGGGGTCATATGATGCTTGTTTAAATATCATGCAACTTCAGGGATCTTATCTATGCACAATCAGCTTGTAACACTCCAAAGAGAAAGGAAAACTTGAAATCGCATCATATGACCCCTTTAAGTGTTTTGTTGCATTTCGTTTAGCTGATGTGCGCGATTTTATATAACTCGGCTGATAATCCGTCAGAGTATTAGTATTGCCATCTCACAGCAATTCGTACATATTTTACGAGGTGGCTAATTTGTACGAATTCGTACGACCTCACTCGTGCAAATTCATACGATTTGTGCTAAATCGTACGTGTTTTACGAGTTGCACAAGTCGTATGAACTTGTACGAATGACCTGCACCTAACCCCGCCCCTAAACCTACCCGTCACTGGGGTCTAGACAAATCTTACAAAATCGTATAAGTGAGGTCGTACGAATTTGTACGAATTAGCCACCTCGTAAAATACGTACAAATTGGTCGTGAGATAGCGTTGGTATTGACATTCCCACACACCCATAAGACAAGTATGCAAATTCTTTGCAGCTCTTCAACTCTCCCATCGTTTACTGGCATCACAGTCTACCGGGAAAACACTGGCATCGATTTTTCCTTCTGTCCACCATCCTTGTATTTTTAAATAGTGATGTGTGACTTACATCTTTGTCAGACTTGTTTTGGAAAATTAATATTTTAATTGCAATGCAACTTTCTTTTTCCAGTTCTACAAACAGACATGTTGAACATGAAATCCTAAAGGATTACAAGGATTTCCCTTTTGGCTGTAAAGGTTTCTGACTGTAATTCAGCCGAGCTCTTCTTTTCATTAGCATGCGGTGTAACAAGAGGTTCTGAGCATTCTCACACCACAGCGCAATGGAAAATCCCATCCCATTCTATGTGTTTCCCTTCCACTGAGGTCATCTCACCAGCCTAACCACAGCTCACCCACTCCAGAGAGTGACAAGAAGCAGAGGAGCACTATTTACTCTTTTTACTTTTTTGAGGACAGACCGCTTGGTGGCAGTGTTGAGCCAGTGACAGTCTGAAACCCAAACAGCTGCATGCACAGCAAAACCACTGGAGAAACCCAAACTCTTCTTTTGTACAGCTGGGGATATTTGCAGGGTGTTTGTGATTTTTTTAATTTTTTAAATTTTTTTGGAATAGCATAAGTTTTTATGACTTTTTTTATATTCCTGTACTTTAAATCATTGTCACTGGTCCTATTGTCATCCGGCAATCAGAGGAAGTATTGTTCCTGTTCTTTCAACCAGACTTACTTGTCACTGAACCGTATCCTGTGTTTAGCTTCTGGGACAGGGTTGAAGGATGAGATGTCTCGAGAAAATATAATCTCCAAAGAGATAAATGATCAATCATCGGTCTGCCAAACAGGGATTCACTAGTGTTGATGGAGGGTCATCATCGCCTCTGGGAAACTGCTGAAACAATAATGCTTCCTGATGGGAAACAACTGACTCATGTAGTCTACACACAAACAAATACTGTACCAATTGTATTTAAAAAATAAGCTCCAACTATATTAAATGTAAGTGCCACATATCAAGAAGTCTGAATATCTAATCTAATCTAATCTAATCTATTCTAATCTTGTGAAAAATTGCCTGAAATTGTTCATATAAAATGTAGTATGTTATAATATTTATACATATTTTTTTTCTGAACAATATCAATAAACAATCATTTGTATAGTCCAAAATATTGACTGCGTAGTTAGGAAAGAATATAATAGAATATAATAGAATAGAATTTTATATTAGAATATTTATATTAAATAAAAAAGGCCTGAAATTGTTTAATAAATATTTAGTGTGTTGTAATATTTATACAGCTTTTTTCCTAAAAAAATTCACTTAACTATAAAATGTGAAATATCATATAATATCCTATAATACAATATAATATAATATATAATACCTGGAACAGAGCCAATAATAATAATAATAATAATAAACATTGTATAGTCCAAAATCTAGACTAGTTGGCCACTGGTCGGCACACGTTGAAGTTCTGCTTTAAATTATATGTAATCCCTTAATTTGCTTTCCTAAATATTTAAGCACTCATGCGTGTTTCTTTGATATTAGTATTACCAATCATTGATTTGTTTTTAAATATAATTATAGCAGTCTTGGCGTCTTCTATTGGTATTTTGTGGAGTTGTTGACTAGTTCTCGCTGCACCGGTAGGTGTTTTGCTCGAGGGTAATATGTTTCCACCTCAAGGGTCTTTTGTTCCACCTGCGTGCTGAAGGAGTCAAAGGTCAGCTGCACCCGAGGCCAGGTCCAGTAAACAAAAGAACATTCTTTTCTTTTCTTCTTTTCGTTTTCCAAACAACCACTTCTTGTCACGTGCACAGAAGACGGGAGCACAACGGTCTGACTGGAATGTCACAACAACTGAACCTGCAGGGTCACTCAATATGCATTAAGCCTTGTTTATGGCTTATGACTGTTTCAGTGTGAGTTCTTCGTTCATTCATTAGGACGCTTAGAGGTATCACCATTTCGGGCTCGTCAGAAATTCAGTGGAGATCTTTTAAAAGGCGGCCCATTGTTTTCAAGTCAATTTCACCGCTTACGCAATTTTGGAGGATTTCGAATGCTTTTGGACGGGTTCCCTTGCGTTTGCACCCATTGAAAGGAGAAAAAAAAGCTCCTTCCTCCCGGCCTCTTCCTGGTTCGTCAGCTCTGCAGTGGGTCTTCTGCCCATCTGGCACCAAGTCAAGGCCAGCAGATGGGAGTCTTTATCCCTGGTGTTGTGGGTGTCAGGCAGTTGGCCTGTGGAGAGATTGGCCCCTGGTGAGAGACAGAGCCGTTGATCACAATGGGCTCAGGTTGTGCCTGTTCAGACACGAGTCCACCAGGTGAGGTGGGTCTCAGCGGCACAGCAGGTATTGAGCCTGGCCCCCGACCCTCCTCACATAAAACCTTCCACCTGGGATGGGAAACAGCAGGTTCCTCACGCTTCCCACCCTTCTGTTCTCAGAAATGTGTTCACAGGAACTCCCGCCCGCACCGGCACCAGCTGCGTACCTGCTCAGAGTCCTGGGAGAGTCTGAGGAAGAAGATGAGGAACATCTTTCACACAGTTGTCCTGCTAGATTTATATGTTGTCATATCGACAAACCTCTGAAATTGCATGCGTTATTATAATATGCAGACAGGATCCAAAATTAAACCTCACCACGTGCCAAATGCAAGTGAAGTGCAGCTTTGGCGAGTAAACAGAACAACAGAACACAGATCAAACTGAAAGACGTAACTTAAATGAGGCGAATGATAGAAATCAAAGACAAACTGTCTGCTGAAGAATACTTCTACACCGACTTCATGCATTCAGTGGAACTTTAGTGGAAGTTGATCCAAGATGCTCAAGTTTTTTTTTCTCCCCTATATGTGATGCCACATGTGGAATGTTTCTTGTTTTAAGGCACCAACACAAATACACAAACCACTGCTTCATGTATTTATGACAGCTTTAAAGAGAGAATGAGACAATCTCATTTTATGTATAATTCTGTGATTTATTACAATGACACAAGCTCAACTAAATAATTAAATTGTCATAAAAATAAATTTAAAAAAATTATATA
>NW_015548217.1:3355904-3367105 GCF_001515605.1 Sinocyclocheilus anshuiensis | reverse complement strand
TATTTCAGTTAATGTTTATTTTATTTCAAGTAACGGAAATGTTTTAATGGTTTTAGTTAACTATAATAACCCTGGTTCAGACCTACATTTTGCTATGCAAGCCCAATTGTTTTTACATTTGGCATTTTATTCAAGTCAGCAGAAGATAGCAGTGACGGCGGTGGCCACGCTGAGGCAGGTTCAGGAGGAAATGGCTCTGTGTATCTGGAGGTCGTTGGGCTGGGATGATGCGTTTGGCCAGCGTGACTCAGCAGCACATGACATGTCAACATATTTACGAGGCGTTTCCAAAACTCCTGTCTGCTCTGACTCATTTCTTAACAGCTGCATTGCTAGTGTCATATCAGGCCTCGGCCGTCTTTCTAACTTGAATTATGATAACGTTAAACCCGGGTTTATTATGAACCTTTAGTTTAACGTTTTCCCTGTGTTTAGACCGTCACACCTAAACATTTCCAAAAACCTCAGTGCTTGGCACAGCATTTCTTCTCCTAAATAATGGTGCCCTTGTTTGTGTGCATTGGTTCTTTGCTTGCAGACTCCGCACTAAGTCACCTCCGCTTGTGGTTGTTCAGGGCATCGTTGGCATCCCATGTCAAAGCTGAAGTGTTTGTTGTTTTATAAGACTTTTTTTTAAGACTCTCAAGGATTAAAAGTAAAGAGCTGCTCCCAGTGTGCCGGCAGCCTCAGGCGGGACTGGAGCCTTTATACACACACACACACACACACACACACACACACCCCAGTCACGCAAGCCGACACAACAGACAAGTACCAGACAGTGCCAGAACAGCTCCTCTTGGTATTTTGTGGTTACTGGCTTTCTAATAATATATGTTGAAGGCTATTTTGAACTTCTGATCGATAATTGAGTCCTCAGTGACATAATTATATGAACATTACACACATTTATGCTAATTGTTTGTGCTAACATTGCTGTGGCTCCATGTAACCTTGCCTTTGATACTCTTTTTTTTAAAGACAAATTATGTCAAGTCAACCTAAAATCAAAATTGACCTGTTTACTTATGTAACACATTCCGAATATATCTATTCACTATTGCACTATAAATAAGCAAATAAAAGCAGACTTGTTATATATAAATATATACCTATATTTGATATATCAAACATTTACATTTATTTATGACACAACTTCAGTGTCATGTAAATGTATATAATAGTATTAGTTATAGACATAAATACATACATTGAAATTATTTGGTTATATAAATATGTGTAATATGTAAATAGATTAGTGCTATGTAAATAAATATAAATATTTTATATAAATGTATTTTTTCCTGGTTAAATATCCTATTTCACTCATAAATGCGTGTTACTAATAAATATATATATTTTATTTTTTTATGGTTGAATATCCTGTTTCACTCATGAATAATTGTCATTAAAGAACTAAAATGGTTGTGAATAATGTATATACAATATATTTATTTATTTCTATAGCACAAATTCTGTTACTAATTAAACTACTAATTACTCTTTAAAAGTGTAGCCTTTTATTTTGAATGCTGTATCGGAATCATTCCACATCAATTTAACCCTTGGTTATCAACACATGCCTTCCAAACACCTGTTAAATACAGACCATTAGTCATAGATATGGATAATATCATATCTGCATTTTTTCCTGGTTGAAATCCTGTTTTACTCATGAACAGGTGTCATTACGGAAGTAAAATGAGCTAATATTTCATGTTGACTTGACATGAGTGAAAGTTTTGAATGTGTAGTTCTGTTATTAGTGTTTTGGGAATGTTTGACCTGTCTCATTTAATGCAGTATATTTTGGGATCAAGATAGATCCACCTAACCGTTGTCTGGTGAAATGATGTCTCCTGTGCTCCAGAATTAGGCTTGTGTTTGTAAACATGTGGGAGGTGCCGCCATAAAAAGAATATGGGAGTGTTAAAGGATTTGTTACTATCCAACAAGTGGCCTGTCAGTTGAAGCTATTATGCTGTCATGGAAACATATATTCTGTCCATTTTGTTGTGGCACTTACTTTATATATTGTAGCACTTTTGAAAAATTATATTTTGCAAACAGAATGTAACTGAGCAGGAATGTTTACTCCCATATTTGTGAGTCAATAGAAACTGGGCTGGTCGGGTTCCTGAGACTACAGATCCTAAACGTTCTTTGGAACAGAGCCGGGCTGTGAGTGTGTGCCAGCCGCAAAGTTTGACAGCAAAGAAACAGGCTGGAGGGCATTGCTGAATGAGAAATATGAAAGACGCCGGCCCTTTCACCATGACTGCCATGACACGTCGTAGAATAATAAGAGTGTTTGTGCTCCACTGCTGTTCTGAGCTTGCACATCTCTCATACTTACCACTGTTTCATCTTAGTATCATTTGTTTACTGGGTCAGTGACATTTTTCAGTCTTGATCTATCTATGAATTAATTCAGAAATGCACGAACATGCAATTCATACAGTAACTTGAATACACATTTTCTGTGATGATGAGCATGCTTTTAATTTCTGATTTAAAATTAATGTTGATTTTTTTATTTTAAATTTTTGCTTGAGCATAATATAAAATTTTTTGGCTCGATACAGTTGTCCTGATATCATAAAAATAATGAAAAATCTTCAAAATAAAGCCTTTTTGTAGTTTGCAAAAGTTGTTTGCATAATCTTTTTTATTGGTTCTTAGAAACAAAAACTGTTTCACTTCTTATTAATATTTGAAAAATCTTGTTTGCAAAGTATACTGCAACCAGTTTTGTCATGTGGTCCAACCAACATGCAAGAAAAAAAACGAAAAAAAAAAAACAGGTCAGCAAGTCTCTAATAATACTTAATATTAGGCTAAATAATTTGCCTTTTTATGAAAAGGTTAGGTTAGTTCAGGTTATAAAATGTCATGTGGTATGACTCTGCCAAAATCAAATGATATTTATGAACAAATAAATAATTCCAGATATTTGAATGAATGAATAAATGTATGTGTGTGTATATATATATATATTAAATATTACTTTTTTTTTAGTTGATGGTCACATCAACTTACTTATTTTTAATAGTCATAAAACTAAGACCTTTTTATATTTTATAGATATTTTTTAAACCAACAGCAAAGAGTACATGTTAAGAATTTGCCAGATGTATTTCTATTATTAAAATATTTATTCTTGTTATTTATTTTGGACATGCCCTATTATAAATCATTTTACTTAGCACAGAACATAGAAGACCCATTTTATTTTATTTTTATTTTATTGTTTTTGATTCTCGTTTATTTATTTATTTATTTTAATTAAAACAGTTTTTTATGTATTATATTTGATAGGGGTGCTCCGATTGATCAGCTACCGATCACTATCGGCCGATAATCACGTTGGGATGATTGATCGGCGGTCTATAAAAAGGCCGATCCCAAGCTGATGATGCTTCCGTGAGAGGTTTGGCATGACATGCAGCGGCACCGTCTCAGTCTCTGTCCGGCACGGGTGAAATAATTATAATATTTCTTCATTAAATAACTTATATATAATAATTTGAAAACCTTGTGTGAGACGTAATTTCACAAACAGCGTGAGTGTATCACCGTGTGACACATCGTCACTAAAGTTTATAAATTGCATTTCTTTTTAATTCTTACCATTGTTTAACCATTCAGCGCTTGCACACTCTCCCGGAGACCGTGCGCTCATGCACACTCACAGCGCACACACATAACGCCAGGTACACATTACTCCGTTTGCAGTGCATAGTATTTTTTCCGCTCTCATGTTTACGGATTAAAGCGTTTACTGCACACGGTTGCGGTCCGGCGCACCGAGTCTATTTTTGCTGCGCTGCAAGTGCTGAATTAAAGTAACAGGTTTACTTGTTTACTGCAAACAAGTTTACTGCAAACTTGTTTGCAGTAAATATGAACATGGATTGACACGAAAATGTAGTAATTACACCATAAATGCATATTTGTTTCACAGTCAACACATATGGCTTTTTGGCTACGTTTAAAGGAAAAGAGCACTTTTAGATAAACAAGGCAATAATAGATGGCACTCGTGGAGGTAGGAAAACAAAGTTCTTTATGAACCGCAGGACTGCTTGTAATAAAGATTTCAATGCAAAAGAAAAGGCAGTACTTAGTTTCTGTCAATGGTAAGTTTGTGATAATGTAAGAAAAGTAGTTTAAATGTTTTGCCACTTACTTGAGCAACTTAATATATAAATCTAGAAGTAAATGCATTGAATAATGTTTTGCTTATATTTATTGTGTTTAAATATGCCTGTGAAAGATTGTATTACTGTACTGTGTAAAAAAAAAAAAAAAGAATCGCAATGCTGAAAAAGCATTTTCAGTGACAATGTTTGGATTTGAAATCAAAATAATGGATAAATGTTGTGTTTGTGGTAAACAGCCACGGATCAGTAGTAGACTCCTGTGTGAAAGCTGCTTCTCCTCTCACAAGAGTCACCTAAGAGGGGAATTCCCCCCATTTTCAAAAATGAAATTCAGGCCGTGAATAAATGTCTAAAAATCCTGATTGGTGTATCACTATAAATAGTTAAAAATGATAAAAAGAAGGCTTTAAAAAGATTGGTATCGGTATCGGCAGATACTGCTTTCTGTGATCGGTGATCGGCCTCAAAAATCCTGATCGGAGCATCCCTAATATTTGATATTCTTCACAATGCGCTGTTGTGGTTTGTGTGTTGAGTTTGTATGAAGAACCATATCCGTGTATACAGTGCATTTTAATTGTAAAATAAGCCTCTTTCAGTGCACTTTTTTACATTTTTAGTGCTGATTTGGTGTAATTCAGCAGAGTGGATTTGAATATTGTAAACCGTGTTAAATGGAGTTACACACTCATTGCTAGCTGAAAGTAACATCAAATCAGCTAAAATATGTATTAAACAAACTTGATGCATATAATTTAGCAAATGACATATATAAAGAATAGCCTCCAAATATTGGAAGATTGCCATATTTCTTCATCCTAGAACACCCAGAAAGCTGTAATGGGAAACAACAGTTTATGACCCTTGGTAACTAATGGATTCAGGAACATTCTGCAAATCCTGCCTATGTAGATCTCGTCACTCACTGAGAAACAAAAGGTTTTCTGTAACACTCATCGGCTACACCCGTTGGCTCTAGAGAAGTACATGAGCACCGACACGCCGTGCCAACTGCCCAGCCATCATCACGCCACTGACAGACTGAATCCTGGCCTGAAGTCAAAAGAGCAACAGCGCTTTGTGGAATGACATAAGAGCTGAGCATAAGGAAGTACAGAACATAAATCCCCCGAATCGCCGATCCTTCACGGGCGAGCCAACAGGTTGTCCCTGCTTGTGCCTCTCCCATTTGTGGAGCCAGGTTTATCCCTATTTTAAGGCTTGTGAGAATCTCCTACATGCAATTGGGTTTGCATAGGTAGGAGCCGGTTAACCTGAGGGCTTGAGTTGAATGTAGGGCAGAAAATTCTCCACCGATACCCGAGCGAGTCGGTGAGGGGTTGTAAGCGAGGCCGCTGGTCTGCACTGAGTCAAGGTTCCCAGAAACAGCATGTCGCTTTTATGATAGACTGCATTGCCCAGAAAAAAGTCAAGGTGAGAACCCGACACAGTAGGAGGAAGTTGCCTTCAGAACACCTCGAACCTGTCGCGGCATGCGCAGAGCATGAACCTCCATCAGGTTTTATAGTGCTTCGTGAACTTTGGTGAGCTCAAATAAACAAAGCCCGAGACCAGTGGCGCCTGCATCTGTAGAGCTAGCCTGAGAAATGTTTTCAATGCGATGATCTTCAGCAATCATGTGTACTGTATCATGGATTTCCGTCGACTGAACCAGTGATGACGATCATTTGTGAATTAATGAGTCAATTCGCATTAATTTGTCTCTCTACACACTTTCCAAGTGCAAGCACTGTTTTTCAGTTGTTTTCCTGTTGAATAGTGCTGGGTTTGGACACAAATTTCAGGATTCGATTCAATTCTGATTCACAAGCTTGCAGTTCGATTCGATTTCCGATTCGATTTGATATAGATTATTTTGGATATACAATACTGTGCAAAAGTCGTAGGCCACTAGTATTTTCACCAGCTAAAAAATGGTTTAAAGTCAGTTCTTTTTATCTTTTGCTATAGTGTAAATATCAGTTTACATTTCCAAACATTAAATTTGCCATTAATTGTAATAATCCAGTGAGATTTTTTTTGCAAAAATTTTTCAAGGAGAAAAGAAAATCTCTCAACTAATGCTGTAAAATATACACGAGAATCAGTTGGCACTACATTACTATAATATTGAAGGCTAAAATTAAAGGGGTCATATGATGCTGCTAAAAAGAACATTATTTTGTGTATTTGGTGTAATGAAATGTGTTTATCTGGTTTAAAGTAAAAAAAAACACATTATTTTCCACATACTGTACATTATTGTTTCTCCTCTATGCCCCGCCTTTTTGAAACGCGTCGGAAGAGCGGCAAAATGGTATTTATTGCTTTAATTTACTAATAAAATGGACAGAATTTGAAATCTGAGACTTTTGTTTCATATCAAACGTAACAAAGCGCAAAGATTGGTGGGAGGTGCACTACAATGTTCTGTTCATTAACTGAAAGCAGGCTAGCTAGACTAATTGATTCTTGGGATTTAAAGAATCACTATCGTTTCATAAAACTGAGAATCAATTACAATCGAGAAATCATTGTTGAACGTGTTAAATGGATGTCTTTGACCATTTTGTTGCTTTTTGCCATTTTTGGTTTTAAAGTCGTTTCAAGCTTGTCTAGAAACACTTTGTTCTGCTCAGGTGTACCGTTTTTAATCGCTTGATCCGAAAACTCTCAAGTCTTGTAGAAATGTGTTGTAGTTACATGAATGCTGAACATACTCAAGAAAGTAAAACTTCTCAAGAGTTGAATTTTTGTCAAACGCATTGAATTTTTGTCAAACACATTGAATCGACTGAATATGAATCACATTTATTCGGACCGCTCTCTTTCTCTCACTGAATCATCTGAAGCGTTTTCTAAGTCAATAAAACAAACCGTATCGATATACTGAGGAGAACAAAAGAACTCTGGATTTGTTTCAAACAATTGAAACAAAAGGTTAATTTTTGAGAGGTAATTTTGAACATGCACTAGATGAATGTCTTTGACCATTGCATTGAACTTTTTGCTTTTTTGAAGTGTAAAAATAAAAAAAAATGTAAAAACATCTAGACACCTGCATTCTGCTCAGGTGTACCATTAAATATATAGTTCACTCATTTACTCACCCTTAAGTTGTTCCAAACATGAACAATGCTGGTAAACAAACAATTACCAGTAGCCACTGTCTTCCATAGTATGGAAGTCAATGGCTACCGGCAACTGTTTGTTTCCCAACATTCTTCAAAATGTGGTATTTTGTGTTTAACAGAAACTCATACAGGTTTGGAGCAACTTGAGGGTGAGTAAATGATGCCAGAATTCATTATTCACTATCCCTTTAAAACCCGTTCACACCAAGAATATCAACTAGAAGGTACAACAATGATAGCTATATTAGCATCCACACCAATGCATGATAATGTTCTGATGGAGGTATGGCGTCTCGTTGTTCATCAGCTGAGAAAAACACAATTTTGAAAGTGATTCCAACAATATTGTTTGTTAAAGTGACTCTGCTATTTTTTAAATGTAAAACTATTCTTAAAACTAGGCTATATCTTAATCGTTATCATTGTACTTATTGTCTTTTCATGAATGGGTCTTTACTTGTTTGGTCCAAAGAGCCTAAAGTCTTATAGAATAGCATACTATACATGAAACTACATTGAAATTAAAACTTTTTTTTTTTTTTTTACTTTTTAGTGTTGTTTTTGCCCAAAAATGTCCCTTCTCTGTGTAAAATCAGATGAAATCCTGTAGGCGCCCATGCCTAAGACTGCCATAGAGCACGTAAAGCCTGGCTTGGGCATCCGTCCACCCCCATACGGCGAAGTTCCCAGCACTGGAGACGGCAATCGAAACCAGACAGCAATTAAAGGCTGTCTTGCTCGGTCCTCGGAGATGTTCAAGGAATCAGCCACAACACCCTGAAACCATGGGATTTGTGCACCTTATCGCAGCCTCTATCTAATGACTTGTGGAAGGTAGTGGAGGAGTAACCACATCTAATGGCCTCCCCCTGCTTTCCCCTATGTGGCAGTGCAGCAGTTCACGTACAGTGTGCAGGAAGTGATTAAGTGGGCGAGATCAAAGACACTGGACACGATAAACATTCCTCCCCAGGACGAGTCGCTCGGGGCAACAGCTCGCTTCCTCCTCTCGCAGACTTCCACCACAGCGCACACATTGTCACCACATGACCGTAGAGGATGTGTGGAGCACCTTTGTTGGTGCGTTGAGTGTTTCAGAGGCAGGGGATGTGAGTGTGTTTTTGTGAATGGGTTTGAATGGAGCGAAAAAGGCAAAAATACTGAGGACAGAGAGTCTTATCTGAGGGATACGCGTGGGTCATCGATCTCAATACACATGACTTATCTGCTAGGAAGATCTAGTGATGCTTAAGACGACAATATTGTGTCCATTTTAATGGTTTATAGTTTTGTAATGAATATTTCTATTTGATTGATTATACAATTTCAAGAAAAGTAACAGGGTGGAACGTAGTTAAAGTTAAAGTAGGGCCATATGAAATCTGTTTTATTTTTGCTCAAACTCCATTTTATTTATTTTTTCTAAATTCTTTTTTTTTTTATTTTTTTGATTTACATTTTTCTGGATTCCATTTTTTTTTCCTCATTTTAATTATTTTGGATTACATCCCCACCCCCACATTTTAATTTAGCTGGATTTTGTTTTATATTTTTAAATTTTAGCAATCAAAAAGCATGTCTAATTAATTTAAATTATAAAACCTACACAATTTAGCTAGTTTATTAAAATTTTAACAAAAATGACATTTTTAGGGCCCTACGAAATCCATTATATTTTTTCACAAATTTCATGTTATTTTTCCCAAGTTACGTGTTTTTTATAATCTTTTATAAAAATTTTATGATAATTTTTAAATCTTTTTTGATGGGTTATCATGAAAACCTTTGAGTTTCTGTGTGTATCTGATTTTTTTTTGACATTTTGATTATATCATACAGATTTCTGTAATTGCGTAAAACAGAATGGAATGCTTTAAAGGGGTCATATGATGCTATTTTAAAGATCATTATTTTGTGTATTTGGTGTAACCGAATATGTTGACATGCTTTAATGTTAAAAAAACCCATCATTTTTCAAATACTGTACATTATTGTAGTTCCTCTATGCCCCGACTGGTCATATGATGCTTTTTTAAAGATCATTATTTTGTGTATTTGGTGTAACCGAATATGTTGACATGCTTTAATGTTAAAAAAACCCATCATTTTTCAAATACTGTACATTATTGTAGTTCCTCTATGCCCCGACTCTCTTAAACGCATCGTTTTCTACAAAGCACCTCCTTCCGACAAGCACAGTCTGATCTGATTAGCCAGCTGACCCAGTGCATTGTGATTGGCACTTAAACTATTAAGAAAACATAGTTACAGTAGCTGATTCAGAATAAGCGCCAGATTGTCATAGCAAAGTCAAATTGACCCATTTTTTTTAGAAATAGCCTTTGCATAGCCAGCCTTGTAGGCTACTCTCCGGTTCACAAAACTGTCGTCCATAAAATGCGTTGCACAGATTCGAACATCTGGGTTGTGCTGTTCTGTTGTAAACAAATCTTAACAATGATTCCTCACGGCATCTACTTTCAGAAGGCCAAATAAAGTGCTTTTGCTTTCGCACAGAAACACAGCGTCTACCTTATATGGCTACATCAACACTACTGCGGTTCCTGAAGCCACGCCTTCTTTCTTTGCGTGAACATTTGGGCGGCATTACGCAAATATTTCTACATTGTGATGTAGAGATGTGTGGGTGTGTTTGAATGAGGCATTTTAGCCCGGTCTGGATCAGCCTTCTCTTTTAGATAGAATAAATCCTTTTGCAGGAGACTGAGCTTTGTAACTCTGCAGATCTTATACATGCACAAATATCTACATAACACACTAAAGAAAAGGAAAAATAGAAATCGCATCATATGACCCCTTTAAAGAAAAAAGGGGAAAAGCAACTGATTGCATAAATATCACAGAATATTAGATCCATAATATTTAAGCTGTAATTTTCCTGCAAGGTTGTCACTTCCTGGAGAATGATGTCATTAAAGGAACATGCGTTCTTCATTAAAAAGATTCGTTTATGGGATATTGCGAAAGACTAACAGGATGGAAATTGAAAATGTATAGAGACACATCTGAAAAGCTTTTGAATTTATTACAAATTTAAACAATATTCCAAAATAATATTTACTAGAATATTTCTTAATAATTTAGCATTTTCCATGCTACAAATAAGTTAAGGAAGTAGGACATAGCAAAACATTTTTTTTTAATAAATAAATAAAAATAAAGTCCAATCAAACCAAAGTAGTAAAGTCATTTAAAATTCAACTCTTTTCCATCTTACAAATACTTTATTCATTGTATGATTGAGTACTCCTTTGATAGCAATGACCTAATGAATGTCCCCTCTAGTCCAAATAAACCAGGCTTGGTCTCAGTTTATAGGGATATGTGTTAGTGTGTGAGTAATGGTCGTGTTAGGCACATAACAAGACCTGTAGCATGCTAATTTCACACATGGTTCTGTTGCTGTTCTACAGCTGGCCTGTTAACGGACTGCCATTGGGAGTTTATTAATCAGACCAGCTGCAGGTGTGTATGTGTGTGCATGTATGTGTGTGCATTTGTGCGTGTGAAAGCGCATGTGTGTGTGTGTGTGTGTGTGTGTGTGTGTGTGTGTGAGCTGCTGAAGCAATTGCAATGAGGGGAAACCTCTCTATTCAGATGACGTCAAACGTTTGGAGGTAAATGTTATCACAAGTTGAAACTGGAATCCTTTGTAGGTGCAGTGCCGTTGGTTTGTGTGGGTATTAAACCGTTTGTAACTTCTGTGCATTGGGAAAGCGTTTGTTTCGTTTAGATTTTTTTAAAGTGTTATTTATTTATTTATGTATTTATTGTTCAATTAAAGGGGTCATATGATGTTGCTAAAAAGAACATTATTTTGTGTATTTGGTGTAATGAAATGTGTTTATGCGGTTTAAGGTTAAAAAAACACATTATTTTCCAC
>NW_015548217.1:3355223-3355828 GCF_001515605.1 Sinocyclocheilus anshuiensis | reverse complement strand
TTTTCCACATATTGTACATTATTGTTTCTCCTCTATGCCCCGCCTTTCTGAAACGCGTCGATTTTTACAAAGCCCATCGGTCTGAAAAGTGAGGTGTGCTGTGACTGGCCAGCTATCCAGTGCATTGGGATTGGCCGAATACCTCAAGCGTGTGACGGAAATGTTACGCCCCTCACCATACTGTGATGCCCTGTCCGGCCGGAGCGACGAGACAAAAACATTAAAACCCATTATAAACGTGGCATTTGTTGCATCCAGTGGGGACATAATTACGGATTATAAAGACTTATACTGTCTTTTCACACGTTGCGTTGCATCTCGCCGCGTAAACATAATACCATGTCTGCATTTGTGATCGGAGAAATGACAAACAACAAGTGCTACTCTACACTGCTCAAAACTCGCGTTTGAATCATCAGTGGCAAATTCTTTAAATATGAAAACGTACTTACAGTCTGTTAGTCAGAACAGCCGGCATTGTAGTCTACTCTACCAGGATCAGAAACAGTCCTCCATAAATTGTACTGCACACATCGGAATATTTGGGTTGAACTGTTCTGGAACAGTGTTGTAAATACAACTTAACCACTGAGTTCTAGTCGTGT
>NW_015548217.1:3348235-3355003 GCF_001515605.1 Sinocyclocheilus anshuiensis | reverse complement strand
TTCACGAACAGCTTGTAACACTCCAAAGAGAAAGGAAAACTTGAAATCGCATCATATGAGCCCTTTAAGGATGAATGCAGTTTTAATAATTATGTTACAGAAAAGTAATTCAATTATAATTAAGTAGAAATTATATGAATAAATTATATAATTATATATACTATAATAAAATAAAAAAGTATAATCCATAATTGTATACATTGTTATAATGTATAAAATGAATAATTAGAATTATATAAATATAAAATATCTAAATATATTTTTAAATAAATTCCTGGGCTCTTTATGTAATATATGTAAAATACTATTATAATGTAGCAGTTTAAAATATGTGGCACTTGCTATTAAATATATACCCCTTGCAATTGAATATATTAAAACAATGATAATGGTAAAATGGTAAACATGTCCTATCCATAAAACATGCTGAATATAACACTAATTAAACCTTGAGGAAAAAAAGGTCTTTGATTCCTTATTGGTTTGTGTTATGTGAAGTGGAACTCACATCCACCACATGCGAAAAGAATCCGTCATTCCTTCAACTTCAGCGGATGGAGGATCACACAAGCCCTCAGTGACCACTCCTTGTTTGTGTTATGTGAAGTGGAACTCCCTCCATCCACATGCGAAAAGAATCCATCATTCCTTCAACTTCAATGGATGGAGGATCACACAAGCCCTCAGTGATCTGAAAGAGACAATTATCTACAATTGAGCTCTGTCAGGAAGAACAAACCTGCCCTTAATAATCCGTGTGTGGGGGTGCTTTGCTGTTTCAGATAGTCGAGTGTCCTGTCCAAAGACAACGGCCCAGGTAAGTGACGAGCTTGCCCCTTGGCTAGGGTCCTGAACCCCTCCCCTCTCTCTCTGTCTCTCTAGCTCTCCACTCCACATGCTTGGGTGATCACAGGTAGAGGTTGGTTTTACTGGGCCCGAATCCAGACTGTCCTCTCACCTGTGTCTGTTTAATGAAGAACAGGAGGACAGTGTCTGTCTGATCTAAATGACCCACAGCTCTTTGTAGGAGCATATCACTTGACCTTTCCGCAGCTTTTCAAAAGCCTCTTTTGTGCTGCACCGAAGATCATTGGGAGCTTCTTGGGCTGCAGGATTTTGGTGTAGGTTTTTGTCTCTTGCCATTATTTGCCTTTTTTATACATATAAAAGATTTAATGATTCATGAAAGGATAGAAGCAATTTTATTCAATATAATTGCGGTACACAAATGTTAATATATTACACTAAGATAAAAAATAAAGTGACAATAAAAACATTTATAATGTTACAAAATATTTCTATTTCAATTAAATGCTGTTCTTTTGAACTTTCTATTTATATATTTTTTTAAATCCTGAAAAAAAAAAAATATTACAGTTTTCACAAAAATATTAAGCTGCACAACTTTTTTCAGCATTGATAATTATAAGAAACATGTCTTAATCACCAAATCAGCATATTATGGTTTCTGAAGGATCATGCAACACTGAAAACTGGAGTAATGATGCTGAAAATTCAGCTTTGCATCACAGGAATAAACGTATTTAATTTATAATATTTAATTTAATAATATTTTGCTTAATAATATTGAATTTATTATTACAAATTAAAATACATTTCATTTTACATTTTAAATTTTAAGAATATTTCACAAATTTACGGTTTCACTGTATTCAAATAAACAAGAACATTAACATAAACATGTCATTTTGCATTATTTTTTGAAAGGTATATAAGAAATCATAAATCTGTTCACTCAGAAAAACAATACCACACCTCAACAAGTTGTATGATTCATGTCCGTAGCACAAGCAGCTCAAGACAAACTATGTGCTTAAGTGTAATACTTCTGATCAGGGGTTTACTCATGTATGAGCATTAATAATACTCATGCCTTCACAAACATTACCACTTATTCGAAAGAGTCTATGTTTTTGACTTGTCTAACAGCATTAACACCTTCATCGGTGCAGACTGCATTTGATATTCTCCAGTATGATTCAGAAGAACTTGGCTGTAGATTTTGCAAAGCAGAACAATTAGTTATGGACATTGTGTCGCAGGAGACGCAATATTTCACGGTCTTTTCATGCATTATCAGTCCAGTTTAATTAAGTGTGACATGATTTGGACCCAGTAATTCTCACATGGTCTCTATTTCATTCTGGAAGGAATAGCACCATGACTTTTTGTGTCTTAGTTCCAGTTTGCCTTTCCTTGACATTTTCAAATGTATCCCTCAGCTTCAGATGGAATAAATGACTTGGCCCTAGGCAAGAACACTAAGAGTTGGACTTTGTCTAACACTACAAAGCTCTGCTGTCATTATATACAATGCATCTGGAGAAACAAACAACACAGATTGCACACGGGCCCCCGTGAGGCAGAGCGGATTACAAATTAGAGCTCATTTTGAATGATTATCAGAGCAAATCCACATATGGCTTCTAGCCGGGCCCTCACGGACTTTCTCCGTATGCCATTAAAAAACATTTAATCTGATAGATTCATTTGTCTTTGTGTCTGGGCCGACAAAATCAAGGGCAGGCCGGAGCGCTTCGATTGGCCGAAGGATGCATTGACATCAGCAGGGTGAAAGGTTGAGCCAGGACAAGCCTACAGGTTCTGGGGTGCCAAGTTTTGCGTTGAGACTTGCCAGGTGTGAAGGGTTCTCCTTGTTGTTCTTGGGCTTATTTGAACATCTGTGCCGGACTACCGGTCAGGCCCGGCGCTCTGGAATGAATTCAGCCTGAATCTGGCTGCAAATTCCATTTAAACAAGAGGGTAATTTAGCAGAAGAAAGTTTCAGGGCGGACAAGGAAGGTGATTTAGGGATTGGCTATCGGAGTCCCAAACGCAGTGGGTTTCCTCTTCACACCCCATCAAACCCTAGATAGAGATCTGGAACCGGCCTTAAAGTATTACGCCTATGCTAGTTTGAGAAATCCAGCATAATTGCTATGGAAAAATAAACATGCCTACAAAGAGTCATTGTATTTTTATTTAGAAAAATGTCATGTACAGCTTGGCGCGCTGTTAAAAATACAGGTTCTTCTTTGGCATTTATGGTTCCAGAACCTTTAAAGTGATAGTTTGCTCACCCTCAAGCCATCCTAGGTATATATGACTTTCTTCTTTCAGACGAATACAATTGGAGTTATATTAAAAAATGTACTGCTTTTCCAAGCTTTATAATCGCAGTATGTAGTGGTCCAGAAGCAAAATAAAGTGCATAAATCCATCATAAAAAAGTGCTTCTGAAATGAATTGATGCATTTGTGTAAGAAAAATATCCATATTTACAACTTTATAATCTGTAACCTCTAGCTTCCGCTAGCTGTTGCACGCGCGTTCACAAGAGAGTGGTGTCCAGCGGATGACGTATTATGTAAGTGAACAAGGTGACGAACACCGGTCACAAATTCGAAGTACAAAATGAGGATTTGTAAATACAAATGTCGGAGGATTTTGATATAAGCCAACAGGAGACTGGTTTTCCTTTGCTGTAAACAAAACTTGATTCTTGTGAGACTTGCAAATTCTCACTGGAGTTTACGCTATGCCTGCATCCTTCGTCATCTGCTGGAACGCCACTCTCTCATGTACAACAGTTAGCGGAAGCTAGAGGTTTATTAAGTTGTAAATATGGATATTTTATTACACAAACAAATTGCTTCACTTCAGGAGGCCTTTATTAACCCCCCGGAGCCATGTGGAGCACTTTTTATGATGTATGGACGCACTTTATTTTACTTCAAAATCTGAACCACAATTCACTGCCATTAAAAACTTGGAAGAGCAGTACATTTTTCAATATAACTCCGAATGTATTTGTCTGAAAGAAGAAAGTCATAAATACCTAGGATGACTTGAGAGTGATTAAATCATGGGGTAACTTTCATTTTTGGGTGAACTATCCCTTTAACACCCATAGAACCTTTCCATTCTATAAAAGTTCTTTATAGTGGAAAAAGGTTATATTAGATGTTCTTCACAAGAAAAATGGTTCTTTCAAGAACTGTTCAATAAAAGGTTCTTTGGGGAACCAAAAATCTAGCGTATTGTTAGTTCTGGCAGGTCACGTTAGTCAAGCTCGCATCAGCTGATCCCCATCAACCTATAGGAATACGACACCTATCTAAGCATTCATATATAAGGTCCCTCAGTATTATCAGCAGTTTTCGCATTGCTCAATAGCTAATTACCCTTCTCCATCCCCAACTCCTCCTCTGTCAGTCAGGATTCAGCCTTCTGATTCTCCTTTGAATCAGACTAATTCTAAAATGTGTACATAAAATTATTGAACTTTAACGATATATGCAATACATTTATGTTGGTTCTGTTCTGTTTACCCTGGGGGGGTTATCACTGCTCTCCCTGCTCTCATCCATGCTAGGCTGTGACGATAGTGGTCCTGACATAAATGAGTTCTTCTATGGCATTACTGTGAAAACCCCCTTTAGGAACCATTGTCCATATTTTCCCCAGGTTTTCAAGGGCATTTTTTCCTTTTTAAGGACACGTTTAATTTCTAATGTATAACATCATGCTCATTTATGTCAAATAAATGACATAAAAACAGATTTTTTAGTTCTATAGAGGGTTAGCTTATTTTTAGCTTATTAAAATGTTTTTCTTAAAAGTAATGGTTCTTTATTGGCATCTGTAGAGGAACCTTTAATATCCATAGGACTTTTCCAATGCAAAAAAGGTGCACAAACACTGGGCAAAGGTTCTTTAGATTATTACAATTTTCTTCACACTAGGAAAAATGGGTTTTTAAGAACCGTTCAATGAAAGGTTCTTAAGGGAACCAGAATTGGTATTTCTATGGAGTTGCTGTGAAAACCCACTTTTTAGATTGTGAGGTATTTTGCAGTGATGTGTGCTGAAGGTGTGGAAGCCATTTCTTCTGGATTTGAAGGGATGTGGTTTTGTGCCACGAACGCTATGTTCCATCTGGACATTCAGTTTTGGCCAAGGTCAGAGTTCATGCTCCTGAAATGACAGTCCCCACAGCCCTAAATTGGCCCATTTATTTTTAGTCTAAACAGGGCAATCCAAGCTATTAAAAGAAAGGCCAACATGAGGCAGTGTGCTAATTGCAGCTGGTCAGACAGCACTTTCTCTCCTCAATTGCTGCCATATGTTCCCATCAAGACGTCTTTTCGATCACCTTCTCTGCATCCAATTCACTTTCGCTATGGAATATTTTGAATATTGTCAAGTTGTAAAAAATAAAATCTAGATCTAATTCATGAAGTAAAAAAAAAATCTTGATATGATAGGGGGAAAAAAGTCTCATAAAATGAATGAAATTCTTGAAATGATTTATTTATTAGAAAAAAAAATATTTTAACAAAAATTGGTTCGTTGCTTATTTTATAAATTTTTTTAAAGTCTGAAACTGTCAATATATAATAACAATTAAAATATAGACGTTACATTTTTAGAAGTCGTAGTCATTAAAATTCATAATTAGTTTTGATAAAATATGAACATTTCTAAGATCTTGGCATGTGTGTTTCTCTTTTCTTTTTTAATTCCAGACACTCTTATATGTCAACCTTTTGCTTGTTCATTTGGTTATTTGTGCATCTCGCTCATCTATGTAAATGAGAAAGCTTTGTTATTTCTACACTGGCTGTGAAGCGGAATATACAAATAAACCAGTTATCACGGATTTAGCGCTGGAAAGTATCAAAGGATTGGGAACGTCTGTTTTTGGACAAGAAAAGTAATTGGTTTGATTAGAGCCTGGTTTTGGACAGACTAAGGGTGTGTTCACACTTGTAGTTCGGTTCGATTGGTTCATTTGGTCCAGACCAAAAAGGAAAATGATACATTTGGTCCTGGTCCGCTTAGCGTTCACATTGGCATTTTTGACAGCGCACCTAAAGATACCGAACCTAAAGGCATAGTGATACGTTCACAACCTGATTGGTCGGCTTAACGTATATATCGTGACGGAACTTACCGAACACCCCAAACAAAAGGTGCGTTAGACTTAAAGACTAAAACCTAATGCCGTCTGCTGGACTAAGCGCGCTCATTCTTGCGTGCATATCATTTTATTTTCACCTCCTGCAAACTCACAAGGAGCTCATAAAAGGCACTTTTCCTCATCGTTGCTCCACTTTTGCCCTCTGCTCATTACACCGCGTCATCAAATCATGTCGCATAGCATCGCATCTTGTCATTACTTCCTGTTTTTGGTTCGTTTAGAAGGATTTGGTCCGTGTTGCGTTCATATTTCATTCGAACCGCACCAGAGTTCGTTTGGAAGCAGACCGAGACCCATCTTTTTAGCGGTCTCGGCCCACTTGTTTGGTGCGCACCAGGGTTCGGATGGCAGCGTTCACACTTACTCAAACGAACCGCACTAACAGAGCAATCGCACCAGGATTCGTTTTAATCGAACCAAACATGACAAGTGTGAACGCACCCTAATTAATTGGTTTGATTCAGAACTGTTTGTGGTCAAAGTTAGAGTGAAACAAACAGCATTATCAATAATGGATGTGGTTGGTCGAACACAAGGTGCACTCTATTTAATCTATTTAACAGATATCCAAATGGATTTCCACAATACTGGAGCAGTTGTTCTTCAAGTTCTAAGCATCGCCTGTCCCATTTGTGGTTGTTTATTAAATGTCTTGACTAACTTGATTATGATTTTCCACAGAAATCAACATAAAAGGACTTTAAACAGACCTTTTATCACAAAATATGACCCTGGACCACAAAACCAGTCTTAAGTCGCTGGGG
>NW_015548217.1:3347287-3347619 GCF_001515605.1 Sinocyclocheilus anshuiensis | reverse complement strand
GGGTCTGGCGGTAGCACTTTTAGCTGTAGCTTAGCATAGATCATTGAATCTGATTAGACCGTTAGCATCTCGCTCAAAAATGACCAAAGAGTTTCTATCATTGTGTATCATTGTGTTTCTATCATTGAATATCATTGTGCCTATAACGGCCTAGAAAATCACAACTTTTAATTTTCCGTCGGTCTTAGTACACGATGTAACTACAGAAGTGTCAAGTTTTAAATAGGAAAAATATAGAAACTCTTTGGACATTTTTGAGCGAGATGCTAACGGTCTAATCAGATTCAATGATCTATGCTAAGCTACAGCTAAAAGTGCTACCGCCAGACCCG
>NW_015548217.1:3322935-3346048 GCF_001515605.1 Sinocyclocheilus anshuiensis | reverse complement strand
CGACTGTTTAACTCTAGGGGAGTTGGAAAATGAGCCTATTTTCAAAAATAGTGGAGTGTTCCTTTAAGACTGGTTTTGTGGTCCAGGGTCACAAATTTGAGATCTTCTGTCCTGGAGACATCAAAAAGAAAGTTTACACTTGGTTTAGTGGTTTTTGAACTTGCGCAGCTGATGTTATCTTCTACTTTAACTGCTTAATGGCTTTTATTTTGCGCAGTGTAATCACAGGTTTGTTCACTTGACTTTAACAGCCAGGCTTTCTTTCAAAACTTGGCTTTCCTCTAGTTGGCCAGACATCCTTGCTTTTCTGTTTCTGTGCACTTTTCGACTCGTTCCTTTTTTTATATGAAACAGTACCGTTGTACACCATGTTTGTTTCAGCACGTGTGTGAACGAACATCTATTTTGAGTGTTTGCATGAGAGAGAATATGACTTAAACTACAAGCTCTGAGGTGCTCTGGTTTGTATCAGGCCGGTGATGGGTGGACACCTCCAGCCCACCTGCCTTGAACCCACCTGATTTGACTGATTTTCCACCTTACTTCCTCATTAGCTGTTTTCATCTGGAAAGCAGCCGTTCCAGACATGATATTTATCATTGCCAAGTTACTCTTGCCTACGTTTTGTAGTGGTTTCCTTCACACATGCAAAATAAATGGTGCTGGTTTATTTCACAGACATTGAGATGTACAAAAAGTGCACCTGCAAGAGCTACACTTCTCATTCAAGCATGCAAGTGTGTTTAGTCTTTTTCCTTTTCTTCTAGTTTAGTACAAATTATATTATTAACAAAAATTAACATTATTTTGTGTATGAGAGAAAGCAATAACTGATAAAGTGTGTACCTTGAATGCAACACAAGTCGTTTTGGATAAAAGCATCTGCCAAATGCATAAATGTAAATGTAAGAAGTTTTTATTTTGCTTACAGAATCAGTTGAGCTAACCTGAGAAAACCTGATGATCCATTCATCCAGCGTGATTTGAAAATGTTAACACGGTCAGTGTCACAAATTTGCTTACATTTGATTGGTGACCTAGAAAAAGTGCAGAACTTAATGGTATGCTTTTTCAACACTTTCTGTTTATTTCCAGATTGTGTTATATTTTAAATGGCTTATTTTCAATGTAGTCTCATACTATTGAACTCCACTCTATATGGCGCATTATGAAAATTCCCCTCTACATGCAGTGAACTATGGATCACTGAACACTGAACTTACATAATTGCTGAATTGCTTAGTAACGAACGAACACCGGCTCATGGGAATTGCACAAAGGCATTAAAGCATGGTGAGTAATCTAATATTTCATGCATAAGAATCTAAATATATTTGATAATAGTGCTACTACTCATTAAGCTGCAGTCTGTTTATAATAGTGGCCACATTCAATGTGTTTATTTTAATATAACACATTAATATGTATTCATTAATAAAATGACAGTTATTTTCTGTCTTCACTAAAACAAACAAAAAAAATTATTACTTGAAGTAAAATTTAAAAACCTTAAACTTTTTTTTTTCAGCTAGTTCAGCAAGGTTAAACTTACTATACTAAAATAACAAAAACTAAAACGGAAATAAAAATGAATAAAAGCACATTTAAATAAAAATTAAAACAAAAACATTAACTAAAAATAAAAGTAAAGTATTAAATAAAAATGTATTCAAAATATTAATAAGGACTAAATAATATGTCATCATAGTAAAATAGCATTGACATGAGATAATGACTGAAATTTTGTATAAACTTCAATATTACAAACAATATCTCACTCGTGCTCACGCATTGACTGCCTAAAATCCTAAATCCAAAAATAGCTCCTGATTCCGGAACCTTTTTCCCTCATTAACCCTTTTCCTGAGAGCATAATATAGGTGTTTCAAGATGGTGGTTTTGGGCAGGGTCGGGTGGGTGGGCTAAGGGTCTGCTATTAAACTGCCAGAGGCTGTGCCCCCACCCGGCTGTCAGTCAGGGTGATAAAGCCCAGACACCCCGTGTGCCCCGTACCATGTGGTCCCTATCCCAACACCCCTATCACTGCACAGCTCTATGACTGAAATTTAGTCAGGTAATCTCAATGCGTTTAAGAGAAACAGGTTTCTTCTTTCTTGACTTTGCTGACTGGGATCTAATTTCCTGTTTGTTTATGTGGACCACGGTCTACGGAGTCATTTTTGTTGTTGCTGTTGTTTTGTTATTTCCTCTGTAACACAGTTTGATTTTACTGGAGGGCGATGCTTGAAATGTGGCGTGCACATGTACCTACAGTGTAGACACGGATCCAAGATGCTTTCCCACCAATCCACATTGCACATTCTTACTTACGTCCCCTATATGTTCCTTATGTCCTAAACATAATGTTTGGTCAAAAATAGTTTGAACTAGAAAATACTTCAATAAAAATACTTTTGAACAGTTTTGAATACCAGAATTTGAATTTTAAAGCCATCATTCCACATGCTAAGGTTAGCAGTAGACTAATTCTCAGTCTAGGGAGCCACAATTATGATCATGATGTTATTTTTCAGCACAATGATTTTATGATTGACAGCTTGGACATTAATGTGAAATATCATTGGTTCTGGAATTCATAAATACATACATATTTGATTTGAGAAACACAGCATTGACAACGTTTTTCAGTGAATAATGATTTAAGTTACAGTCTGCTGTTTACACAATACAGTCATCTTATTTGTCTTATTTCTCAAACGATCCTCCAGAAATCATTTTAATATGCTGATTTGTGCTTACTTGGTACTCAGGTTTTTGCTACTTAGTATTTTGGTTAAGAATTTTTTGACAAATAAAATGTTCAAATGAACAGAAATCTTTTGTAACATTAAATTTTCTTTATTGTCATTTTTGATCAATTTAATGCATCCCTGCTGAATTAAAGTATTTTATTTTTTTAAGTCTTACTTGCACCTATAATTCAAATGGTAGTGTATCAAAAATATGAAATACTGAAAAAAAGTTTTCATCATTGATATGCTTATGCTTATCTATGATGAAAAGTTTTTTTTCACATTAAAATGAGATCATGTGACACTAAAACTGGTTTCTACAAATTCAGCTTTGCCATTACAGGAACAAATATAAGTATAATAATAATTATTATTATTATATATATACTGTATATATAGAGAGAGAGAGAGAGAGAGTTATAGTTTTTGTTTAGATAATATATGTATCTGTGCTGTGTATATTTATTATGTATATATAAATACACACATGCATGTATATGCAGTATTTCAAAAAATATGTTATGTTTATATATTAAATATATTTATTTATAATATAAATTATATGAATATAAATATAGACATGTAAATACATGTAAATATTTTCAAATTGTTGAAAATATTGTATTTATATATACATAATAAATATACACAGAACACACATATATTTTACAAACAAAAACTTTTATTTTGGATTCGTTTAATCGCGATTAATCATTTGACAGCACTAATATATATATAAATATAAGTTGCAATAATATTTCACAGTATTACTGTTTTCACTGTATTTCAGTCAAATAAATGCAGCTTGGGAGAGAAAAAAATTATGAACGAATGAACAAAATGAATGAACGAATCCAAACTTTTGACTGGTAGTCTATATTGCAACATATTATAATACAATAATTCCAAATATTGTTGGACTTTAAAAAAATCCTTTATTGTAAAAAAAATTATAATAATAATAAAAGGATAAAAATCTCATCAACACTTCATTATTATTTTATAAAAACATAGCTTTTTGATTACATCAGGGTTATTTATTTAAAGTGGATGTCACTAATGAGTGTTTAAATTAGGCTCACCCCTCATATTTACGTAAGAAACAGCTGGAGTGTTTGATAGGAGACTAGCACCCCTCCAGTTTTATAGCTAATCTCCCTGAGAACTCAAGGAGTGGCAAAAACACAAAAATCAGGTGGCTCTTCAGGCATTCCCGAGTCCGCAGGGGGCCATGGGTTGGGTTAGAATGACTGGCAGGCCTAGATTGGTGATTCGGGGACAGCATTGTTTGAGAAGGGGCGGGTACACGGGTGGGCAAGTCGTTGTCGTTATTGTTGACGAAGCTCAATAAACGTTCCAGCCCTCAATGCTGGAAGGTAACAAGATGGCCGAGCGGGGGAGGAGTGGAAGAAGCGGGAGAAAAAGTCAGGCTTTTAAATCTCAGAAGCTCAAAAACAATAGAGGATGAACCTCCGAGCAATGTGACCCCATGGGCCCTCGCACTCACTGATGCATGACAATGAGAAGGCCACTGTGCGGTCCGTTGCCCCGGGCTAAGCCACCGACTGAGGTCCAGGCCAGGTTTCCGTCGAATATTTGAATGTGCTGTACAAAGATTGGCGAGATCTGTGTCATTCGGTCCTACCGCCATCCCTGGTGTTACTGGAGCATGGCAAGGCCAGTGTACAAACATCTATGATGTCACGGATGCAAAATGACGGAGGGTTATGATACTGAGATTTTAGGGAGTTTATTTGCTTCGGTTGCAGGCCACGGCAGCCCCACCCTTCCTGACCACAGCTCCGAGGCCCGATGGAGATTTTTCTGTAATCCCTAAAGCCTCGTGCTTTGTATCGGAGAGTTAGTTGAAGGGGCAGATCAGACCTATTCATGTGCTTTACCTGTGGTAGGTAGACTAAAGCCTTTCCTGAGGATAGCTGAAGAAAGACAAGCTATAGTTTTTCAAATCTACTGCTTTAACACCTGCAGGCAGCTGTGTACAGTCTGCTGAAAAACACATATCTCAGTGTTCTGATTTCAAGTGAAGCAGTTTCGTACCTTGTCTTTCAGGATTTAATAGAAACTTTAAATGAAGTCTGTTCATTATAATGAAAGGTGTGAAGTACCTGTTACTCTACTTTGCGAGTATGATTTTGAGGAATTTATAGCTACTTTACTTGAGCACAACTGAAAAAATTACACTTTTTTTCCTGCTTTTATCTATCCATCCATCCACTTATTTACTTAGTTGTTTATTTCCATCTTACTACACTAGAAAAACTAGTGTAGAAATGTCTCATTCAGAATTTGCTAGTATTTCATATATAATAGTATTTTCATATATAAACAATTGCAAAGAGTCAGCAACACATTGAATTAAACCTGAAAATTGACTGAAATAGCATTTATTTGTAAAACATCCTCCAGTAATCCGTTTTATTTACAACTTCAAAAAAAGTACATTTATGCAAATTTTACTTTCACAGTCAATGAAATCTAACTCAACATAAAATGTAATGACCTCTACTATTATTATTCATCCTTGTGAACAGACATTCATTACCAGATGATAATTATCTTCATTAATGATGCAACTCATAACACAATATTTAAACTTATAAATTGTTTTTAATCATTATTAATAATTCACCTTCACTAGAAATGTCTGATTCATGTGACTCAAGTGCACTCCAATGTCAAACAACTAAAAATCCCATCCTGATGTATTTAAATGCTCACAGTTTCAGTATATTGGATTTAGCATTGTGTATAGAGTCACATATATATATATATATATATATTTGTTGAATCCAACAAATGGGGGAAGTCGTGGCCTAATGGTTAGAGAGTCGGACTCATAACCCAAAGGTTGTGGGTTCGAGTCTCGTACCAGCAGGGATTGTAGGTGGGGGGAGTGAATGTACAGCGCTCTCTTCCACCTTCAATACCACGACTGAGGTGCCCTTGATCAAGGCACTGAACCCCCAACTGCTCCCCAGGCGCCACAGCATCAAAAATGGCTGCCCACTGCTCCGGGTGTGTGCACTTTGGATGGGTAAATGCAGAGTACTAATTCCGAGTATGGGTCACCATATTTGGCCACATGTCACTTCACTCACTCACTCACTCACAAAAATCAGTCATCTGAATTTTAAAGAACAATAAAATACACATTTTCAATACATCCCAAAAAAGCTTTTAAGTTAAATAAAAGTGTACTTAATAAATACACAAGTAAATTACAAGTGGACAAGGGAAACATCACTCTAGTATAGATAGTATACAGGCTAAATACAAAGTCTTATCAACATTTCTTCAATTCCAGACTCTCAGGCATTTCCTTTGCTCTAGGATCAGCATTTCTCATCAACAACTTTGTGTTCTTTGAAGGTTTTGCCTTAGTGTGGTGATGGACGCATTTGAAAAACATATGCTTATGTGGATGATAGAAAGCTTCACAATCTCAAGAGAAGCCCCATCTGACTCTAGGCAGTTCAGACCAGCAGAGTCCATCATTTCTGACAAACCTCAAAGCTGAATTCCTCAGCATAAATTGCCATGGGCTATACAATGTTCAAGGTTCAAAAACATTGTTCTTCCTATTACTCTCTGTAATTTATGAACTCTTTCTGGAACAGGCACTTTTTTTTTTTTTTGCATGGGATCTTGAATTGTTAAAACAGACAAACTTGCTAAAACAATATGTTTGCCTAATGTGCGTTGCATTGCAGCACTCATTCCAGAGTACTTTATTATGCTTATTTCTGCAGGGACTTGCTCATTTGGGAGGTACAGTCGCTGTAGAATTGAATTTCGAGAGGTCATAATCACCTGCAATGTGGGGTGAAACAGAACCGTTCTGCATCATTTAACCCTTTTTTTCCCTCTCTGCCAAGTTCAAGGTTTTAATGCATTAAAAAGCCCTCCTCTTAGTTAAGGAACTGCTACAGTAAAGTCAATCAGATAAGAGTTTTTTCCATCTTCCTTGAGAATTATCGACAGAGAGTTTTTTTCTAACAGATTTTAAGTTATCCTCTGTTGTTTTTCAAGCTTGGCCCTTGGGAGCCAATAATGGGTAATGGGGCCGTGTTAACGTGACCGAGAGCAGCCGCCGTCAAAGGGGAGGCCGAAGGCTTATCAAGCGATCTCACTGTAGCCCGACTTAGAAAGAGGAAAAAGGCAAACCCTCTGGTCACATCAGGAACATATCTTGATGGTAAACACAGGCAATGTTAGGAAAGGGAGCTAAGACCCTGATACAGTACCACACACATACTATTGTTTATTTGCCAATACAACGATTCCAGTCCACATCCCTTGTTGTCCTACCCCAAAAAGTAGAATCAAATTCACATTTGCACCTTGAAATAAACCAGCTTACCTGAAAGTACTGATATGAAAACATTACATTCGTAGTCCCAGCCGTTGCTGGTCATCTTTTTTGTTTGCCAGAAGCATCTGTGTTTATTTCTTTGTGCTAACCGCTGAATTAGCACTGGTGAGATTGAGAGGTGACATATGTCAAGGGGCTAACAGCATACATGTGGGAGAGGAGAGCAGCAAACAGGTGTTGGGTTTGATTGCAATAATTATCACTGGCAGAACACACCTGTCAACTTCTTCATTTGGCGTGTGGGTAGGCAGTGCACTGTATCTTTGTGTTGAAGACGCAAGGAAATCAAAAATCTTCAATCGAAGCAAGAGTGACAGGTTGGTTAAAGGAATATTCTGAATCCAATATATGTTAAGGTCATACATGCATAATGTTCATTACCACAACAATTAGACCTTTTTTTCTCTGTTCAAAAAAGAAAATGGGACCAATCTGTAAAAGTTATACTACACTGTAAAACAAATTCCGTAAAATTTACGGTAAAAAAAAAACGGCAGCTCTGGTTGCCGGAATTTTACCATAAAAAATATGGTAGCAACGTTTTAGGTTTTACGGTTTTAACTTAAATTTACAGTTAAATACCGTAATTTCACTAACTGATATAATGTTAATATACCAACCTATTGAAGTACTGAAATCTGTTTTGTACCTTTGTAATACACTGATAATCACCAAATGCAGGTGGTGATGAGAAAGTCACATGATGAACCAAAGCCCATCACAAGCAGCTTTTAAATAATAACATATATAGAAGGTGCACAGTGTCATTCACACAAACACTAAACACCATCATGGTGACACACATGAAACTGAAAATTTGAAATGTAACGCAGGGAATTCTGGGAATGTCAATTTACGGTTATTCACTGTAAATTATACGGTCTTTTTACACTTCCAAAAACGGTATACTACCGTAAAATCAATGTCCAATGCATGTAATGTTCAATACAGTTTTTCACCGTATATAGTAGGGGAAATTACCGTTAACCATTTAACAGGTTTTTACTGTAGCATTTTTACAGTCTTTTACCGTTAAATTCACAGTCAATTTTTACAGTGTACTCACTGTTTAAATATTATGGCCACATAAGATAAGCTTGTGTACATGATTTTACATGACTAATTATTTCTGTGTAGTTATATTCAGTTTTATAACTTTGTTGCTATAAAGATGTCTGAAACCCCAAAAAGACAATTAAAAAGGCCAAAACATCTTTTACAGCTCAATGAAATGTCTAGTGAGTGGTGCTAAAAGGTTAATACTCAGCCACATTTAACCTAAACTTGACCAATTATGTTAACAAAAGCAGATGAGATGTGTGCTTCAACAAGTCTTTGAGTTCTTTTACTGTTACTCTTCATGTAAGCCACATCACAAATACAGTGCTGTACCAGGTGCGCTAACGAGCAAGTTTACTACTTTAGAACATCTGTACATATTAAGCTAGTTATGTGACGCAAATGTCAAAATTTGTTGGTTTCCCCCCCCCCCCCCCCATATATTTATGCCATGGTTAATGGAAACCTAGAATCAGCCTAGTAATTAATTATTTCAATTGCGCCTTCGGCACTTTTATGAGTGCTAACTTCACGTTTAAACCGAAAGGAACAGTTATCAGCGCAATATGACTGAAGTTCATGAGTGGCGTGTGAATTATCGTATACTCTGTGCACATTCACCGGCACGCTCGAAAAGTGTGATAAGATTTGCACAAGCCATTCCCATCGCGAAGCTGATGGTAAAATGTGCGATCTATTTGAATTCCATTGAGAAATTGCCACTATAAAATGCTATGGAGAAAGTCGAACATTATCTAAAAAAGGCACATAAATTAAAAAGACTGATGAAAGAGGAGAAAACATAATCTTGCACCAGCACTGACATTTATTAAAATGTTAAAATGTTTTGCTCATGACCACCTTAACTATAATTCATCACATTTTATTGTAGGCTAATAACATTATTATGTTTTATTGTAGGTGGTAAACTTTGTCTAACTTGTTGTAGAATTTATAATAGATCATCTGTTAGGGGAATAGATTTTTCTCTGTAGATTTATATCACAACTGTAGCATGTTGTAGGTATTGTTTCTAAATGTGCAGGCTGTTGTTTTCATAAAAAATGCTATATAGATTTTTAAAAAAAGTCAGTATTGGCCTGGTAAGGATTAGTAAGATAGCCTTATTATAACAAATGCTACAGTTAAGAGAGTACAAGTCAGAATCGAGAGCCATGTGTAAAATGGGTTCTAATAATGAGTGATGAAAATCCTGGCCTTTGGTTATTCCAAGAGATGGCATAGATTAAATCATTAAGAGCCTGATGAACTGTTAAGGAGTAAGAAATAAATAATATCAATACAAGAAAATGGTAAGTTAGATTGACTTCCCATGGCATATTGAATTAGAATATTTTGACAAACTGTATCCTGTAAGTGCCTAAATAATATAAAATACATTATATATCCTATGTAAACAAGTAATTGTTAACTATCCTGTTACTTTATTGAAGTTATGTTATCATGTGCATGTGTGGATGATTGTACAAAAGACCATTTTACAGAAATAAATATATAAGCAAACTAACAAACAAATAAATAAACCTTGTGAGGGAGCATGACCCGGATACATTAATAATAAGTGCAATAATGCTCTCTTCTATTGTCTTATTCAACTGGACGTGTCAATAAACTCTTCGCTGATTGGCTTGCGCGAGAACGCGTCATGCGAATTTTCGCTCGAGTTGAAAATTTTGAACTTGCGCGGAAGACGCGATTGAGGCAAATATCGTGCGTTCGCGACAAACGCGTCGCGCATTTCGCGTCGCCCGGCACGAATTCACCTCTATTTGCGTCTTTGCGTTGACTTTGTATGTAATCTACTCCCGCGAATAATTACATTTGCGTCTGGTGTGAACACACTGTAAGTGTTTTGAGCTCATAACATCGTATTGTGCAAGGAACTGTGCAAAAATAAGTGTTTATTAATCCAAAATCTGTCCCATAATCATAATTTGTTTAATTTTTA
This sequence comes from Sinocyclocheilus anshuiensis, assembly GCF_001515605.1. Taxonomy (NCBI): domain Eukaryota; kingdom Metazoa; phylum Chordata; class Actinopteri; order Cypriniformes; family Cyprinidae; genus Sinocyclocheilus; species Sinocyclocheilus anshuiensis. Next base: position 3,335,874 of record NW_015548217.1, on the reverse strand, counting down.
GGGTTTTACTGCCACTAATGTTCATTTCAGCTGGAAACTGCAGTGAATATTTTCTGTATAGGTACTTTCCTGGAGTTTTCCAAAAATGTAAGGTACAGTAGATGCACATTTTTCTTCGTTTTTCTCTGTCCAAAGTTTAAATCAGCGTCTTGCTTGATGATTTGGCAGTTTGCGGCTGTCCATCATTTTTTTTAAATGTCACCCTGGGGATTTTCTTCACGCTTTTTCTCTTCAATCTGAAGAGTACTCAGGTACCTTGTTAGCTAGCAAACGTATTATCTCATTAGTCTTGTTTGTGGTTTGTGGCTTACTCTCTCTCATCGTCTCCACCACATCTTTTTGCGATCTCATCAGATCTTCCCTCTTGGTAGATCATTAAGGCTAATCAAAAGCCACAAAGTCTAAAGATAAAGACCCATCTCTTTAACCTGGCTTACACATAACACACTAATGGTGTGTTCACACCAGACTCGAAGCGAATATGCGCATCGTGTCACTCGCTCTACATTACTTGTGGGATGTTTTTCGTGTCACTCGCGCGAATAAAAACAGCACGATCAACCATGGTGGAGATAACTACAATCGCTGTTTTGTACCTGTTGTCAAAAAGTTCCAACTACAATGGAAAGCCAAACGCCGACGTGTCTGCGTTCACAGCACCATCCAGAGGAGGATGAGTAACGTTAAGATCCTGTATTAATGTGTGTGTTACATTTTACTACTGTATACACTGATATTACTATTATTTTATTGATAGCAGCATCTCTGTAGCCATGCTAATAAAATGCAACTACCACTACAACTGATTTTAATTGTTTTCTATTCTCCCGACCTATATAATAACAGCGGCTACAATAATGCTCTCTTCTATTGTCTGATTCAATTGGATGTGTCAAGAAACTCTTCGCTGATTGGCTTGCGCGAGAACGCGTCATGCGAATTTTCGCTCGAGTTGAAAATTTTGAACTTGCGCGGAAGACGCGATTGAGGCAAATATCGTGCGTTCGCGACAAACGCGTCGCGCATTTCGCGTCGCCCGGCACGAATTCACCTCTATTTGCGTCTTTGCGTTGACTTTGTATGTAATCTACTCCCGCGAATAATTACATTTGCGTCTGGTGTGAACACACTGTAAGTGTTTTGAGCTCATAACATCGTATTGTGCAAGGAACTGTGCAAAAATAAGTGTTTATTAATCCAAAATCTGTCCCATAATCATAATTTGTTTAATTTTTAGGGTTTTACTGCCACTAATGTTCATTTCAGCTGGAAACTGCAGTGAATATTTTCTGTATAGGTACTTTCCTGGAGTTTTCCAAAAATGTAAGGTACAGTAGATGCACATTTTTCTTCGTTTTTCTCTGTCCAAAGTTTAAATCAGCGTCTTGCTTGATGATTTGGCAGTTTGCGGCTGTCCATCATTTTTTTTAAATGTCACCCTGGGGATTTTCTTCACGCTTTTTCTCTTCAATCTGAAGAGTACTCAGGTACCTTGTTAGCTAGCAAACGTATTATCTCATTAGTCTTGTTTGTGGTTTGTGGCTTACTCTCTCTCATCGTCTCCACCACATCTTTTTGCGATCTCATCAGATCTTCCCTCTTGGTAGATCATTAAGGCTAATCAAAAGCCACAAAGTCTAGCCACATTCCTCACATCTTCAGACGTTCAGGATTTGGTTATTGCCAAAGATAATGAAAGACAACTTCCTTTCTTATGAATATAAATCATTAGATCTATAATCCGAACTCTCCAACATTTCTATTACAGGAAATGTGCTGGCTTCTGTTCCTCCATGCTAAACCAATGAGGTTATGTTTATGAATTAAGCGCACTATTGTGTGCGATAATGATTTCTTGATCTACCACAAATAATTGTGTTGACTCAAGAGGAACAGATAACAACAGGTCCCACAACCCAAGATCATTTGTCTCACAAGTTTCCCCAGTCAGCATCACAGAGAGACCATTCACAAGAACTTGTGGGAAAAACAGGTGTTGGAATGATGTAAACATATCCCAGTTTGCATTGCTTGTATCGCCGAGCTCTTTAAGGGACAGCCCACTTTGTCTGACAAACAGCAGAGCTGTGCGATTATGGCATTAACACTCGGTGGTTGCACAGTAAATACAACGCAACTATTGAGACCGGCAAATATGGATCTTTAACGACTTGTTCCCACAGGAAAGTAATCCAGCTCAGCGAGATGAGGTCTCAGTGGCTCTTCTGTATGTGTTCTGATGTTTGTTTCATACAGTGGGTGTTCTCAGGAGAGCCTCTGCGCTATTTAGTGGATTTTCTCACAGTGCTTTTTGTTGACTAGGATCATATCCCAGTGCACGTTTGAGGAGCTATTATTCCGAATGAGTGCTTTATCTTTACCCACTGAAAGCTGGTGATTGGCAGGCAATGACGAAGCACACCAAATTATGTTCGGCAGATTTTGGTTTAGCTAAACGAATTATACAGTCAACTGAATATTGGCATAATTCCTCAGTCCAAATCCCTTCATATGGCTAAGGTGGCACCAAAAAGGTTTTGCTTATTCTGGTCAAAATTAGAGTCCAAAGGAGATCATCTCTAACTGAGTCTCATAAGTGAGGTCCCGTGGAGGGATAAGTAAGAAAATAGGATGTTATTTGTATTTTGTTTCTTACATTGCATATAAAGAAAAATAGGGAACTTCAATTTTTTAATATTTGGAGTTTAAAGTTTTGTGGGTTTTAGGCCATGTTTATGACCAAAAACTATTAGCATAGCTTCAATGTGTCCTTGATGAAGACAGGATGATTGAATTTGAATGGCTGAAATTGTGCATTTTACAAGTCTATACTATGATTATTCAATACAACACTAGATACATTCCCGGTTTATGAAGCCCGGGCTTTATTTGCAACATCAGACTAAATGTGAAAACATTGCAAACAACAACCTTAAAAAACACTTTTTAAATCAATAACATAAATAAAATAGAAATCTATGCGACCTCTCATTCACACTGCAATATGTCCAGTTATGGCAAATGGAGGCTTGGTTTTCTTTTTTTCATATATGATGCTTTAAAAAGCTCTCACATTAATACAGTCAGGATTATTTTTTTAACATTGTGTCCAAATCAGAACAGAAAACAACATTATAAACATACTTTAATTTTGAATAATTGTACACTTGTGTATTAAGCCGTTTTTTAAAAAAAGTCAGCATGAAATGAAAATTCACTCAATGCATGTTATTTATTGTGAATAATTCATCCATGCTTTTGTTTCATTTATTACAGTTTTTGCCACTTTGTTGCAATCAACTGCAAGCTTTCAGATTTGCAACTATTTATGAGTGCGATGGCTATCTTAACCAACGGACAGAACTAAGTTCTCGTCATAATTTTTTGTTCTCCTTTTTCGATAATCTGTTACAGTACGTCACAACTCAGAAGAAAAAAATCCTTCATTTCATTGCAACCACTGTGCAATTGTGGGCAACTTATTTTTTGTATGGTAGGATTTCTAATGCAATCACACTTAAAAGCAATCATTACCTAGCATTCAGATACTAGCTTTTAGTTGTAAGATGTTACTTTAATACTATAGATGTTGTATTATTATATAATTCTATATAATAATTTTTAATTCCAAAGAATGACCAAGCCAATCCTCTCCGAATTAAAGAATCCTTTCTTTATTACAGTAGCTTAATGTGTATTTTGACCGCAGCCATTTTTCATAATGACTGATCTCAGCGCATGCATGTAATCATATCTATAGCATTCACCGTGAAACCCGACTCTAGAGGGATACGAAGTTCTCTGCATTCCTGGTGATGTGAGGGACAGTGTATCACCCCAACTGGCTGCATGCCTCAACTTCACCTGAGGTGCAGGCAATAAGAGAAACATGCTTTGATCTGCTGCCCCACCCATGCACAGCCTCCTCCAATGGACTAATTCATTACTGGACCAGTCGATGGCTCTGGCCCACCTTCAAAGCGTGGCCTGTTAGTTCGGCTGAGAAACTCTACATTCTGAGACAGACTTTTAAATACTTGCCCTCCCTTGGGCTATAGGACTGGTATTTAGAGTGAAAGGTTAAAGTGAAACACCTACAATTCCTCAGGCTGTGGAGTTATTAATGTAAGAACAGAGTTTACGTTGTTCCCACGGGTAATAAACTTCAATCAGCTGAACTTCCAACTTCAGAATAGATTTTTTTAAACTTTTCATTTTCTGTAATTTATTTTTAAGCCTGCATGGCTTCATATTGGTTGCTCATTGTTTTATTTTTACCCTTGTTTTCTCCAGTTACTCAGTAGCTTTTTACATCTTGAAGTTAGAGTTTATTCAGCATACAAATTTGCCACAATACTTGCAAATCTGCACTCAATATCTAGGTACATTTGCAGTTAACTGTGGGCTTGCATTGAGGTTTGCCTCCATTTTCAGGTGGCAAAACATCTTAGCGGATGGACAAAACCAAGTCCCTGCCCTACTTGGCTTTTTAAAAACGTATTTTCTATCATTTCCATTAGTTTCATTTTTGGGTATGCATTGCTTCACATTGGTGGTTAGTCATTTATTTTTCAATTTTTTTCTTTCCTCAAAAGCTCAGTAACTTTTAATATTTTTAAGGGTTTTTTTTCAGTTCTATAATTCCATTACCATCACTCAATATTGTAAAAAAAAAAAAAAAAACACCTAACAGGGCTTCAGACTAAATAAAAAAAAAAGGTTCCAAATTCAACAAAACATAAATTTTGCCACAATAATTAAAAATCTAGTGTTGAGATTTGCCTCAATTTATGATTCTGTGTGTGTGTGTGTGTGTGTGTGTGTGTGTGTGTTATACTTATTTCTGCATAAGTCATCCTAAATTTCCGCATAGCCTCACATTTGTGGCTCATTGTTTCTTTTTGCTACTTTGTTTTTTCCTCCAGTTGCTTACTTTTCAGATTTTGAAGTTGGATTCCATTCAATTCTATAACTGGTTACCATCTGTAAATATTTCTCCCAAAAAAAAAGACACAGGATTCCAGACTATGAATAAAAATTGTTACAAATTCAACAAAACATGCAAATTTGCCACAGTTATATTTAGCAAACCTCAGAAAAACTTGGTGATCATTGCCAGTGTTTCCTGCAAATGACAACAAACACTGAGTGATGTTTGATTCATGAAAAATTATTATTTTTAAAAGAGTCAATCAAAACAATTCATGAAACAGTGCTTGCGTCAGGTTGAATCAGACTTTGTCGGTGAATCATTCAAAGCCATTACTGAGTTCACAACTACAAATCTGGGGGGAAAAAAACATTATTTAAAAATATTATGGTCACACTTTAGTTTTGGGGGAAAATTCGTACTATCAACTAACCATTAACTACTGCGATTTTTGCCTCGATAAACTCCTAATTTGCTGTTTATTAATAGTTAGTAAGGTAGTTGTTAAGTTTAGATATTGAGTAGGATTAAGAAATCTATAATATGGTCATGCAAAATTAGGCATTATTATGTGCTTTATAAGTACTAATTAACAGCCAATATGCCAATAATATGTATTCTAATAAACAACTAGTTAATAGAATTGGTCCATAAACTTAAGTGTTACCAATATTATAAAATAAAGTGCATTGGAACAACCGTTTTTATAGGGCAGTTCTGTAATATGTCAACTGAATACAGTCATATGACTGCTAAATGTTTTTATTACACTCTTAAAAATAAAGGTTCTTTATTGGCATGGTTCCATAAAGAACCTTTAACATATCCACTGCATGAAAGGTTCTTGGAAAAGGTGGAAAAGTTTTTTTTTAAATGTACTTTACACTAAGAAAAAGTGTTTCTTTTAAGAACTGTTGACTGAAATGTTCTGAATTGGTTCTTCTATGGGATTGCTGCGAAAACCCCCTTTGGAAACGTTGACTTTTAAGAGTCGGTGGCACCTTAGTCATTCTTTTACTCTGGAGTCGTGCCTAAGAGATACTGCTATTTCATCTAGCAGTACTAATAGATCTTCTAGTTCTTTTGTCCCGATTGCCTATAGGAAGACACGGAACAAATGGTATTCTTAAACATGGATCAAGTTGTGTGGAATGTCTTGACCTCAGGCTTCTGGACCACAGTTCGGCATTCAGACGTGCACCCCCCTCAATCTCACCCACGCAGACCCACATCACCCATAACACTTGCCAAGTCTGATGTCAACCTGCTGCACACAAGTCCCCAGGCTCATGTTCCATTTCTGTTTTGACACCAGGCCCTAATTACTGATCTAAATGATTGATCACCTAGATTATTCTGCAAGGGTGGATGGAAGTCTTCTGCCTATCAAGTGAGACTGAGTCTGTTGAACTAGTACAGAGGTAAACAGATACCCGGCCCATCCTAAGAGATGGGAGATTAGGTTCTGAGCACCTGCAAATTGGACCAAAGGCTTTTCCCATTAGCAGACTCTCCACTGGCCACAGTACCCGCACAGGTGTTGGAGGATATCTGTGGCCGTTTTGTTCACTCTAATCCCACTCCATTCTGCTCTCTGGTTCTCTCCTCCAGGTCTAAGCCTTCTTTTTTGACACCTGAAGGATTTGACCATTGGCTGGTAAACTCAAGCACTTTTGATATGTGATTTGGCTAATTGGGTTTGGAGTGGAAGGCTAGAGTGCCTTTGGGGAAATGCTCCAGATGGCTGAATGTCTGCAGACCACAGCGTCTAAAGAAACGTGAGATTTCAAAGTTCACTTCTAAAATGAAATTGTTACCCTGGCTTTACCTTTATATTTTCAGGTTGGTTTAAAAATGCAACATCATTTTGATCATCATGTGCATTTTCATGAAACTCCTAACTATGTTTACGACTGCTCAGATCAACCCAGGCTCATTGGAAATATGTGCCTCTAAATACACCGTTATTACGTACCTTACTGCACGTTTAGAGGCAGTTTCAAAGTAAAACATCCATTAAATGGTGCTAAAACGCGGGTCCAATACGTTTTTGTTACGTTGATATAGGCACGGTTTATACTACGTTGCTTCAGGTATGTGTTGCGGTGGTTCATAATTCAAATATCTGGGGAGTGTTGCTAAAAGTTAATGCTCTGTTGTGTTGGAAATATCCCCTACACCAAACTAGGGCTGTGCGATTAATCGAAATCGTCATAAAATAGGTTCACACACTCCTTCTGTGGTGCGTATTTTGTCCGCGCCCATGTTAACGGATCAGAGCGTTCACACTGCATATTCGTACTATATCAAACAAACTTTTTTTGAATGGTCGCAAAGTAAGTTTCAAAACAAATGTACTAGACATTAGGTGATTTCAGACACAGCTTAACGTTCTCGGAATGCTCTGGTAACCAAAATTGTTAGCTGGGTTAATAACTTTCAGTTATTTTATAAAATGTGTATAAACTTTTATAGAATTTTGTAAAATTCAGTGGTCAGTTCAGGTCAGTGCCTGATGATATCTTGCATTTGTACAGATGTTAATCTTATACTTGAATTCAGTATAATCTTTAAAATTAGAGTTGTCATTATTACAAATTTGAATGGAATTAATTACATGATATGAAATGGAAATTAATGAAATAAAATGAATGAAATGCATTTATAAGTAATTGCCACCAGTTTAATATTTGTGGTCAATTAATAAATTATTGAATTTACAAAAATTGTCTTTATAGTCGATAGTTTGCCCATCTGTGGTATTATTATTCAGCATCCCTTCTGCAAACTCTAAAATAAATGTTTTTGCATCGTCGAGTTATAGTCTTCATCATTCTTTCCAGCACAGTCAAACATGTATGTGACATTTAAAGAAAGACAAATTTCTTAATTACTGAAACTGATTCAAAGTGTATTGACACGCTTATTATATAAAGTTCCACTTTTAAAAAAATGCTTCACGGTTTAATAGTTTTTCATTGCATAATTTCTGTACTTGAGAAGGTGGAGAAGAGTCAGAAGAATAAATATTACAAGGCTAGCAAATATGATGGCATGTTCTGGATTATGACAAAATATGACAAAACTATACTGTATTGACCCCCACACCCCATCCTTATCCCAACTTCACACACACACACACACACACACACCCTTAAGACAGCCGGACTTGAAACTCCCATTCATCTGAAACAGGTATGAAGACAATCTTGCCAGTCTTTCTCCTAGGGGCCAGGCGAGGTTTACCTCAATCTTCTCATTTTCCCAGACACGCATGGCCCTTGCAGCTGCAGTCCAATTGATCTAGGTGCTGCGGGGAGATAAATTGGAGGGGAAATGGCTTAATTGACCTCACTCTCACTGCTGGAATGCAATAGCTCTTTGTTACCCACCCGTGAGGCCAAATCTTCGCACGTTTAGGTTGCTCCTGTTATGTAGTCAGCAAGAACTCTAATGTATTTGTGGTTTATTGCTTGCTGACAATCTGCTGTACACTAAATAACCATTTTTGGTTCCCCAAAGAATCATTGAGTAAACAATTCTTAAAAGAGACATTTTTAGAACTTCTTAATAATCTCAAGAACCTTTTTCCACTATATAAAGAACCTTTTGTGGAACGGAAAGTTTAAAGGTTCTTCATGGAACCAATATAGAACCTTTATATTTGAGAGTGTTTCCAACAGGTGCATTATGTTCTAAACCTGTTTAATAGCACCTCAGTTAGTTGGGTTTTTGTTCATTTCTGTTAAATAAAGTATGCAGGTGCATCTCTCAGGTGTCCAGCAGTGGGCTGGCTAGATAAACAGGCTCGGGTCGTGACTCCCGGAGCTGCATGAAGATGAAAGAGTTAAACAGGTAGACGTATGTAACCTGTGCGGCTTTGATCTTTTTCAAAGGTCACTTGTTCATTCACTTCAATCTTCATGTGACCCTGAGCCACTGCAGAGGGCGCTGTCTTTCACTTGAACAATAGGTCAGTTCTTTGTGTGGACTTATTAAAATGTGACAGTGGAGACATGGATATCACAGTGAACATACTCACTCAGACATCATAAAAGATCAATCAGTGCAAAATTCCTAGTTTTGATGCACAGCTACCTTTGCAATAAACAAAGCACTACGGCTCTGTTCCAAAACCTTGTGAGCTGTGATGCTTTTTAAATAGGCAGCTGCCTTCTAAGATAACATCGTAATAAAAACGGAACCACATAAAATGCACCGCAGACTCAAATAGCAAAAATATCGGGTCTAATACTTCAAAATATTGGGTTGTTGCTATTTATCTTTGGCCTTTACTGTGAAGCATTCAGTACATTGTAATTAGGCTTAAAATGCTGTCTGCATAGGCACCTCACTAGGTTTTGGAACTTAACCTACATACACTGTCAGACTCTAGTGCTTGAAGTTTTAAAGAGTGTATATTTACAAGTGGAAAGAGACGGATGTGTCTTTGGAGGTTGTCTGAAGCGTGTCTCATGACGTTCAAATATGACAGCAGCAAAACTGCAGATCCTTTGAAGTCAGCGGTTGTCCCTCAAATGGCAGACAATCCGACGCTTAGCAGACACAGAAAGAGGAGCAGAGGGAGGGGAATAGCACCACCTCTCTCCTTCCTCCTCTTCTTCCGCCCAGGGCCAGGCAAACAAGCTTTCAAATATGACACTCCATCACAAAGTCGCCTGATGTCATGGGAGACACCTTTAACATTGCAATTTATTTTCATTGTTCTGTTTGCCTTGTTGAAAGAACATTTTGCCTCTGTATTTAGCGTTATGTTGCACATGCTGTTCTGTGGTTTACAGAATGCCTTCCCGTGTTTATGACAAAGCATAATCTGTTTTGTTTGTTTGTTTGTTTTTTTACCACCATTGGTTAATTGAATTAAGATTTTATTAACCTAAATGTAGGTGCAGCTTCCTTCTTATTTCATTTGTGGGTGTTTTCCCTTGCCTATACCACACTAGGCTAAATGTCAACACTGTCAGATACAACAAAAATGTATGCTGTCATGTCAAACATTCATTACAAATATTGACAAAATTAGCATTCAGCTTTGAGAATGACTAGAGATTCCATGAGCAGTTGAAATGTCAGCTCCATCTTTAGTCTGACTGTGATATGAAAATATCACATATGAAAATAACTATATTTTGCATATTACACCTGTGTTAAACATAGTAGATCTGGTTATTATTTTAGTGTTGTAGGTACTACTGGGAATCTAAAAATCCCAAATAATTGCTTTAATGGATGATGAAGCTGATATCATGGTTGTGACATAAAACATGATTACTTAAAGCATGATTATTTAAAATTATATATAAATCTCACCAGAGCCTGTATTACTTTATTGAACTCACAGCCATTTAAATATAGAAAAGGGAGCTTTAGAAGGAGGTTTCATATTATGTTTCAATAAATAGCCAAACACAAAGTAGGTGCCCAGCTGAAAAATCTTCCAAGTAATATATATATGTATATTAGTGCTGCCAAATGATTAGTCACGATTAATCGCATCCAAAATAAAAGTTTTGGTTTACATAATATATGTGTGTGTGTGTGTACTGTGTATATGTATTTTGTATATATAAATACACACACATGCATGTATATATTTAAGAAAAAGTTTAAGTTTATATATTAAATATATTTATATATGATATAATTTATATGAATGTAAATATATACATGTAAATAAATGTAAATATTTTTTAAATATATGCTGTATGTGTGTGTGTCTTTATATATACATAATAAATATACACAGTACACACACATTTATTATGTAAACAAAAACTTTTATTTTGGATGTGATTAATCGCGATTAATCGTTTGACAGCACTAATATATATATTTTTGTTCTTTTCTTTTTTTTCAAGTCAATTTTCAAGTCAATGTTTGTTGAAAAAAAGCCTCAAAATTAAGAAAATGTACATTATTTTAGCAGAGGAATGATTGATTAATTAGTCCATTTTACAGTCAGTTTTGTCATTCTGTTCAAGTCTATTGTTCACACAGAACGCAGTCCATCTGTAGTAGCAGCACATTACACATTGAAGGGATAGTTCACCCAAAAATGAATATCTTCATTTTCTTATTTGACTTCCTTTACTCAAACAGTTGACAGTAGCCATTGACTTCCATAGTATTTTTTTTTTTCATACTATGGAAGTCAGTGGCTACCATCAACCAACATTCTTCAAAATATCTTCTTTGGCGTTCAACAGAACAAAGAATGTCATACAGGTTTGGAACAACTTGAGGGTGAATAAATGATGACAGAAGTTTAATTTTTTTGGTGAACTATCCCTTTAATTTCCTTTATTTTGTTAATTGTTCTAAATGAACACATTAAATTGACAGCTCTAAGTACTGATGGGGTTGGAGTTATGAGTGATAATATAATATCTTAACTTTCATAAAATAAAGAGAAAATTGTATGAAAAGGAACTTTGTGTGAAGAACGTTCTAGTAATCGTCTCTGATTAATTAGTAAAAATGTTGTTCTTTTCAAAACTGGGACAGATATTTGGTCCCATATCTCAGTGATCTGATAATCTGTCCACTTCCAGCGCTCCTGTGTTATTCATCAGGCAACAGGGACAGCCCGGGTGCTGCGAGGGCCATTGTGTGCTATTGTAGGTCACAATGGAACTTAACACTTGACAGAGCCGGGGACTTCTTGTCAGGAGCTGAACTTGATCCTGGTGGTTTGTTCCTATTGAGGAGCTCTGGAGAGAGGGATTTGACCTTGGGGCAGGCGCTTTCTTAATATTTGATTCGTGGGCGTGAAAGGACGGAAAAATCATATTCGTTGATTAGGTCTCAAGATGTCTAAAGTATCAGTCGTCATAGAGAGGCGTTCGTTGTTGAAACTCAAAGAAGTGAGAAAGTCTTTCTCATGTTTCCCGTGCAGGAAGTGCTCTTGTTTTGCTTAGACAGATGTCAGGTTTGCTAAAGCTGGCCGTACAGATGGACTAAGCCAAGATGTTTAATCATAATGCTCTGGGCAGAGTAGACCACAATACCATGGGCTAGAGGAGGTCACGTTACTGAGGGGTTGGGTAACCCCAGAAGGATAATCCCTGGACCTGGTAAACCGGTCTTTAGAAACTCCCTGTCTATACCTGGAAACCTCAGGCCTTGTCGCATTGTCTGTTGATTGGATGTGCATGTGCTCTGCTCCACTCCCTTGGGATTAGCCTTCAACCGTAGGCTGGACCGTTTCTCCTCCCGTATGCCGTCCTCGTGTCCTTCATTCTGCAAAGGACAGCACACTGGTTCAAAAAGAGCACCTTAAAGGGACAGTTCACCCCAAAATTCTGTCATCATGCTCACCCTCATGTTTGTTCCAAAGCTGTATGACTTTTTCAACCCAGGATCAATAGAAGAATGTGCCTGTGGTGACATTTCTGTGAAATGACGTTTCGCGACACTTTCAAAGTGAAATGTCCAGTGAGTGACGCTAAAAGCACGTTCCGTTTCAGTCAATGTGAATCCTACGATGTTTTATTAGGTTGTTTATTGTAAGGATCGTGGGAGTTTGAAAATTAAATGTCTTGTGAATGGTGCTAGAATGCTCTGTTACATTTGAAAATAACATATTAAAGGATGTCAACATATTCTGTTACACCAAATACACAAAATAATGATCTTTAAAAAAGCATCATATGACCCCTTTAAGCAAATTAAGCCCTACCCTAAACCTAACCAATATTGTTAACAAAAGCAAACGTGAGATAATAACACATTTGCTAAAACAACCATGCCATTTCAGCTTGCTTTTATAAGTCTTTGAGCTCTTTTATCGTGATTTCGCATTTCAAGTGCAGTGCTTCCAGGTGCGCTACCAAGCAAGTTTACAATGTCAGAAAAGCCATGCATATGCAGTGTTGGGGAAAGTTACTTTTAAAAGTAATGCATTACAATATTGCGTTACTCCATAAAAAAGTAACTAATTACATTACTTAGTTACTTTTTATGGAAAGTAATGCGTTATGTTACTTTTG
>NW_015548217.1:3267873-3322686 GCF_001515605.1 Sinocyclocheilus anshuiensis | reverse complement strand
GTTACTTTACTAGTTACTTGAAAAAAGTAATCTGATTACATAACTCGCGTTACTTGTAATGCATTACCCCCAACACTGTGCATATGCAGCTGATTATGTGAAGCAAACATCACAATGTGTTTGCTTAGAAATCATGTACTATGGGAAAAGCATTTTGAGGTCTTAACAATAGTATTGTGCAAGGAACCAAGTGAAAATCTTTATTAATCGATAATCTGTCCACATAATCATAATTCATGTGAAAAGGAGTAAAAGTTGGTGTTTTATTGTCACTATAGTGTTGTTCATTTGTATGGAAGCTTATTTTCATGGAATAAAAAAACGTAATTGTGACTTCTTTTAGTCTCGCCAATTCTGAATTGCAAGATGCTAACGTTCAGCTGCAAATTTATAACTTGCTACTGCGAGAAATAAAATCACAATTCTGAGAAGAAAAGTCCAAAATTGTGAGACACAAACTCAGAATTGCAAAAAAAAAACATCAGAATTGTGAAATTAAAAGTTGCAACTTAATTTTTTCTTTTATTTTTTTATTCCTTTGTGGAAACACAATTCTCACAATGCTGATGTTTTTCTGTCAATTGTTACAATAAACTTGCAGTTTCTCTCAGAATTGTTTTATCTCAGGATTGAGTTTATATCATAATTCTGAGTTTACAAAAATGTCAGAATTGTGAGATGTAAGCTCAGAATTGTGAGAAAAATTGGACCCCACTGACATTCATTATATGAAAAAAGTACAGACATTTTTTCAAAATATGTGTTCCATAAAAGATAAACAGTCATGCAGGTTTGGAACGACATGAAGGTAAATTGTTCCAAATTTTAAGTGTTGAGTGAAGTTTCTCTTTAATTGTAAGCAAAAAAACTACTTTGACATATAACTTATTTATATCGGATTGTGTCACGATGGTTAAAATGAATTATAAATTAATATTTTCATCTGGGTCGTATGACAAACAATATACAGCTAGCAGCTCTCACAGTGTGCTGTGGAGTTGTGTTTCAATGTAAATTGTAAATTCTGAAAGGCCACCTCTCATCTCAGTACGTATACCACATCATTCCTGCCGCCCTGTTTTCGGTGACCTCAGCTGAACTGTGCCCATCTCCTCCAGCAGCCGCACTAAAGCGTCCCAGACGCATCTCCTAGACACCCCCCGGCCTCTGCAACGCCCCACCGCAGATCTGAGCTCATTTCTGAGCACTCTGCTTTTTTTGTGGTCCATGGTGACATTTACAGTGGAAAAAGCCCTAGCCCCCTCCCCGGTGTTGTCTCGTCCTCTGGAATGTGTCTTTTGCTCTGCTTGAGTGTCAGAAAACAGCTCAGTGGAGCTTCTGCGCTCGCTCCAGTTCAGTTTTCCTGCCATCCAGATATGAATGTTTAGCGAGTTGGATTAAACTCGCTCTTTCTGTCAATCTTGTTCTGCTTCTTTCTCACTTATTTTTTATTTTTTGTTATTTCTCTTCTTTATGTCCTTCAGTTTCTGCTGCCCTCTAATTTGATGAAATCAAGTTTTAATAGGATTTTGTTTTATTTTGAAACTATTAAAACATTACATGTAGTGGCCAGTATATATACAGTACAGGTATATTTATTATATATATATATATAGAGAGAGAGAGAGAGAGAGAGAGAGAGAGAGACTAGATTTGCAACATAGATTAATATGAATTAACTTTTGTGGTGACATTATGTCCAATTTATCTAATTGAGCAGTCAAATGCAAGCTATACATTACACCTTGTTGTCTTTTTTTGTTATCAAATCTCGGAAACTGCGGTCACACACATAGACAGTCATTTAACAGTTGGTCAAGTCATTCGTGCAGAGAGATTCCAGCACCTTCCCTCACATTTCTGTCTGGCAGCAATTACTCTGGTGATGAATTCAGAGCCCAAGCCAAAAACCAGACACACACACATTTGCAATTCCCACAAAAAGCAAGAGAGGCTACTTTTCAATGGCTTCTCAATGCCTGAAAGCTTTCCTACTGTTTATGTAACTCTTTTGCTTACTTCTGCAGGTGCATGTTGGCTTTTCTTCACTCGAATTGATGAAATTAAATATGCATTTAAGGAATGTGATATGACTATTAAAATAGCTTTCATTGCAATAATACATTGTATTCAGGTTTATTCTTTCATATTAGATCATTCATTTGCCTTTAAAGGTCTAATATTTGGAATAATTATTCTCACCAAGCCTGCATTTATTTGATTCAATAAAACAGTAATATTGTTAAATATTATTGTAATTTGAAGGAAATTAGATCTAATTGAATATATTTTGATATGTCATTTATTTCAGTGATGCAAAGCTGAATTTTCAGCATCATTACTCCAGTCTTCAGTGTCACATGATCCTTCAGAAATCTTTATATATGCTAATATGCTGCTCAAGAAACATTTCTGATTATTTTGATTGTTGAAAACAGTTGTGCTGCTTAATATTTTTGTGGAAACCACATGGAAAGATTTTTTCAGGATTCTTTGGTGAATAGAAAGTTCAAAAGAGCAGAATTAATTTTAAACAGAAATCTTTTGTAACACTGTAAATGTATTTACTGTCACTTTTGATCAATTGGATAAAAGTATTCATTTCTTTAAAAAAAATAAACATTTAAAATGTAGTGTATCACCGTTTCCACAAAATATGAAACAGGACAACACAGTGTTTTATTTGTATAGCAAAACCAAATTACTTAGCATTATTTAGAATTTAGAAAATGATCTGAGCTGAATACATTTTTTTTTTAAAGTGAAAGTGACAGTAATATTGTCCTACAAGTTTTTTTTGTTTTGTTTTTTTCACTGTCATATTAGACTGATCATAGTTAAAGTCTTGATTTTGATATGTAGGTCTGAAAGAGCAAAATCACAACAAAACTGAAATGTACGGTTATTCAATAATGAACATACTATTTGCATTAGACAGACTTTACCTTGTCAACAAAACAATTAAAATCAGCTATTATTTTCTGCCTGGTGCGCATCTCTATTAGCTTCTCCTCATTTCCCAAAGGTGTTAGACATGTTTCATAAATACACTTCAGATTCTTCTCTCTCATCGTCTCACTGTCATTTTTAACCATTTAATCCACTTTAGTCACTCTTGCGTTCCAGTCAGTGCTGAGTGATGATTGTACAAGGAGTAGCCGCAGACAGTTCTTTCATGATTCCAGCTAATGATCTCAGGGAGTGCTGTTGTTTTGCACAACTCTGAAACATGATTTCTAAATCAGTCATCTTCAAGATCATGCAAACCCTATGCAAAGTGCCCTGCCAACATATGAACGCGCGCACGCACCATCAATGACCATGGACTGTCTACGCAAGAGGAATGAGGGTGGACCACAGAAAACAGTCCCGGGTCTTCCAGTAGCCTGGAGCACAGATTAACAGTCTTTATCCTACAAAGCACACCTACCTCTTCCTCTGACCCAGAATCCCCCCCTGGCCAAAACATGAGTGGAAAAAGACAAATCCTGTTGTAAACATTGCTGTTTGCAAGACCCAAGCACATACACTACCTGTCAAACGTTTGGAATAATTACGATTGTTTAATGTTTTTGAAAGACGTCTCTTATGCTTGCTAAGCTTGCATTTATTTGATCAAAAATAGAGTAAAGACAGTAATATTGTGAAAATACTGTTGTCTATTTGAATATATTTTGAAATGTAAAGCTATTTTTATTTACTCTATTCTTCAATGTCACTTGATCCTTCAGAAATCATTCTAATATGCTGATTTGCACAAGCTCAAAACGGTTGTACTGCTTAATATTTTGTTGAAATCATTTTACAGGATTTTTGGATGAGTAGAACGTATAAAGAACGGCATTTGTTTGACATAGTACATTTTTCTAACATTATACATTTTTAACTGTCAACTGATCAATTTAATACATCCTTGCGAAATAAAAGTAGTAATTTTTTTATATACAATAAATAAGTAAAATGTTTTAGGTGTTTTGAATGGTAGTGTATCACGGTTTACACAAAAATATTAAGCAGCAAGATCTGATCATTGATAGAATATTAAGCAACAAGATCGTTGATAATATGAAAAGTTTCTCGAGCAGCAAGTCAGCATATTAGTGTGATTTCTGAAGAATCATGTGACACTGAAGACTGGAGTAATGATGCTGAAAATTCAGTTTTGCATCACAGGAATAAATTACATTTCAAAATATATTTTAATATTTTAATATAATCACCATAAAACTGTTTTACTGTATTTTTTATCAAATAAATGAAGGCTTAGTGAGCACAAGAGACTGCTTTCAAAATTGTAAAAAAAATAAAATAATAATTAATTTCAAACTTTTAAACGGTAGTGTAGCTAGCCACTGGAAATTTTGAAGCAAAAATTCTGATAATAAAAAATTAGTACAAATACTAAGAAATAGATACAAATATTAACACTTTTTCTAAATAATTTTGTAAAAATATTGAAAATTCCCGTTGATGTGGTGTAACACATTGACGAAAAGGTGATGTGAGAAGTGACGTAAAGATGGATAACGCACAACTGATTCGAATGAAAAGGAATGCTGTCACTCCACCTCACTGGACAATGATGGACTTAACAGGACTTTAGCACGGTCCAAGATTCACACGCACACTTCCACGCTTACCTAGGAAGGTTTTCCATCTTTTCTGGTCTCACACACGCACATTCACAAAGACGTATGTGTGCAGGGCAGCAGACGCCAGCCAGTCTGGGCCACGTTCTGGTGTATTGTTATTAACGTTCAGTCTCGTGTGTATTAAGGCACGGTGAGGACACATCCCTGCACTATGACTCCAGGGCTCTGCTTTGTTCTTCTCCATAACACAGGCATAATTACAGCCTTAAAGAGCGTCTACCTTTCCTTCTCACCCTCTCCACTCTATCCCACACCCCAGACCGTAACAACAGGTATTCACAGGGACCTGCTCTGGCTTCAACTTTGCTCTCAAGTTCACTTTGCTGCATTGTACTCATGCATGTGCTTTGTGAAATACAGTCAGTTCACCAAAACCGCTCTTGCTTAACTTAGAATATTGCATATGCAGTGCCTATGAAAAGTGTTTGGACATTGAAGAAACAAACTAAATGTATGAATGTCATTGCATTCAATAATTAAATCTCAAGCCAAATGGCATTTATTTTCCGCTTTTAAATGATAAACTTACTTTTGAAAATTATTTAGACGTGAGGATAAGGTCATCATTTTGTTTGATATTTTATTGTCAGTGCATACCAAATTCGTAGATTGTAACTTAGGTCAATGTTTTTATATTTGGACGTATAACGGAGTATTTAAAAAAATTGTACTTCCGGGTCGTACAAGTTTCGGAGAGTTTTTTTTTCGATAGTGGCTCTTCGTGACGTAGACAAGGGTGGAACTCCTTATATGGGCATTTCTCCCAGAAGAGCGCGCCCGCGCACGCATGGACCAGAGTGAGAGCGAGAGCGAGATCGTGCCCATCAACGCGCTTCATCCAGCGGCAGCGCTGCATGGGACTTGCTCGGGAAGCATGTCTCCAATCCAAAGAAGTATGTTTTTGGTTGTAAGGGAAAGATAACTTTGTTCAGCTTCCTAAAGAACCCAGCGTTATGTAAACAGTGGATACAGTTTGTTTTTGCGGGGCAGCAACGGAGTTTCACAAGTGTGTTTGTTGACAAACGTTTTATAAACAAGGCCCAGTTCGACGCTGGATTTGCACATCATTTGATACTGAAAGATGGAGCGTTCCCAGCTATAAAACATCCCGGTCATGATTCAGAACTGCAGACGGTAAGTGAAACGGCATCAAATGTCTGTTTTGTTGGCATTCGGCGCCCAAGTGCTCGTCACTCTTTAGCTCCGCCCACGGCACGCCTCCATTAGCTCTGCTTTTTCCGGAGAGAATCGTAAAGCTGTATCTTTCTTTTATAAATATGATAAACTAAAGACTTTTTGGAGATATGAAGGATGCAGTACTACTCTATAGGTACTCAAGATTAACATGAGACTGGGTGAAACTGTGTGTGTTATGCCCCCTTTAAGACAACCATTTTCTATTGTAAAATATGCAAACTAATTATATTTTTATTCCTGTGATGGCAAAGCTGAATTGTCAGCAACTTTTTTCAGCAGTCAATTTAATGCATCTTTGCTAAATAAAAGTATTCATTTCATTTTATATATTTACCCCAAACTTCTGATTGGTAGTGAATTGTGTTTGTTTTTAACATTTTAAACATTTTGATAATAAGTATTTTTGAGCAACATAACAGCATATAAGAATGATTTCTGAAGGATCATGTGACACTGAAAACTGCAGTAATGATGCTGAAAATTCAGTTTTGCATCATAAATTACATTTTTAAATATATATAAAAAACTGTTATTTTACATTGTAATATATATATATATATATATATATACACACACACACACAGCCTTGGTGAAAATAAGAGACTTGTTTCAAAAACATGAAAAAATAGTAATTATTCCAACCATTTGACCGGTAGTTTGTAAAAATGTTACTTTTACAGTAACAGAACTGATAAAACTCTCCTCTCAATGAAATTGTCATGTCACATCCTCACTGTAATTTCAGAGAATGTAGTTTAGCCATGACAATAATTTGTGGCTATGTTTTGGTCCATTGGCCTTGGAGACCACGAGCTGCCATGGCTTGGGTCTCAGCCCACTGTGGTCCCCTACGGCCCCAGAAAACTCAGCTGCGATGAGAAACACGACCAAACTGAACAAGTGGCACACCAGCACTTCAGCAACATATGGAAGTTGCTTCGCTTTAATGATCATACTCTGAGACAGACAGATGAAGAGGGAGGTATCGCTGCAGTCTCTTGCTTGTGATGGCTGGGATGTTCAGGGTGTGATTAAAAATCACATGTACTGCAGGTTTTTTAGAAAGCTGAGCAATAATTATGTCAAACCTGGCAGGTTTACAGGGCAACAGTAAAGCAGATTACAGAATGATTTTGCTCATTTAATCTCTTTTTTGCTTGCTCTGCTTCTGCATATGTTTACTGTGTGCGTGTCAGATCAATCATTGTGACTGATTTTAAATGGTGCATGTTTTTCAGGCAGTTCTTTCATATCTGTAAAAATGTATGATTTGCAAATGTTAACTTAAAGAGTTATTTCTACCAGATTTCACCCATAAAATTTAGTTTTGGTGGTAAAAATTCATGTGTTTAGGTTGATTCAGTTATATTAAATCATATTTTTAGGTTTCAGGGTTGTTGCTTTTTTTTTCAGTGTTGAGAGAAATGCACAATTCACTACACAAGTCAGTCTAACTCTCTGTAATTTCTCAAATATATCTTTTTGGTATGAAATTCCCTTATTTGGATGCTAAATATTAAAATAGATCTACTGCTTATTGCTAAATTGTGTACATTTTTTTGTGCACAAGTTTGTTGTGGTAAATCAAGTTTCTTGTTAAAATTATTATATAATCTCTCACAACCACCCACTCTGTTTTTTTGTTTTGTTTTGTTTTTTTCATTTTTAATTCAAAATGGTATAGGAAATGTTTTAATTCAGTAGAGGAAAGAAAAAGAAAAAAAAACATACTAGTGTGTGTTTTTTTATGCGTGTATTGCTCCAGTGGCAGAAGGTGTAACAACCCTGATGATATTTGATATTTATGTTTTTTTGTTGTGTGGATATTTGGCTACATATCAAATTAAACAAAAGAAGCAGCAGTTCTGTCATTTAACACCCAATAACATGGTCACAAATCCGGGCATGAGATTTTACTTTCTTTTTAAATTTAATTTTTACACAGACACCTAAAACATACTGACACCTCATGTTGCCATTTATGGTAATTATTTCACCCCCATGGTTCATTTAAAACTGGTTAAGCTGACTCTTAGTATTCATCCCGTCTACAGTCTCCGTGTTCCGCTCAATTACTAGGCCTGAATTCAAACAAAAATAACTGTAAAAATAATAATACCACTAATAATATAATATAATATGTCTTTTTAAAAGATCTTAAAATAATACTGGCAGATTGTGCGTATGAATTCTTCATTGTTGTAGGTGTGTGTGTGTGCTGTCATGCGCTCAAAGGCTTGTCAAACTCTGACTGGATTAGGCTACAAAGCGCGTTCATCCTCCCGCAGAAAACACCAGCTCCACTTTTACTGATTGTTTTACAAAAAAAAAAAACGCAATGAGGGGATTCCTTATAACTATTTTATTATTCGTTATAAAAATAGTTATTGTCTAACTCAGAAATAGGCATATTTTAATTGAACTGAACTTTAACATTTCCGCTTGAAATTACAGTAGGCCTATAGTAGCCTATATAGCAATATACACTCTAAAAAATGCTGGGTTAAATATTAACCCAGCGCTGGGTTATATTTAACCCAGCATTTTTTAGAGTGTAGCTTAATCAACAATTTAGCCAATTTTGCCTTCGTGGTTATCAGATGTAGATTAAAATACTTCCATGCCGGACGTGTTTGATAGCATAAGGGAGATCGGGGCAGGTTGTCGCATCTATATCTAGGCCCTATGACTAATTTTAATAGCTCTTACACTCATGAACCCAGTAAAAACAGGGGTTAATTTATGATGTTAGCTTTAGTTGGCCGAGTGCGAGAGGTCACGGGTTCACTTCTTACTCGGTTAAACACTTCGTTTTCTAATAAACTTTTAATAAACTTGTAATATTTACAGCTGTATGCCAGTTAATTTATAGCAGCGAAATATCAGCGCTTGGTTGCATTTTGTGATTTCACGGTCCGATGAGCGAAAAACAGCTGCTGTTAGGACTGTGCTGGTTCTTCAAATAAGGGAACTTTTTCTGCCTCCTTGGATGATTTTAAAAATGTTAGAAAAACCAGTAGGTCTAGTTTTAATTTATTGAGTATTATACATTTAAAATAGTTCGTTGTCTATTTGTTTGATAGGTGAAATTTACCGGATTTTTTTTTCTTCTGTTTGACGTATTTCCCAGACCTTTCCTTTTAAATGTATGTAAAACAAAACCTAAACTCTAAATTCTTACGTAGACTAAAAGCACACACACTTCCAGCTCATTCGATATTTATGTGTAGACCTGTATATAATTCGTATTTTAATGTAAATATTCGCTGTACCCAATACTTTCATTAGCCTATAAATATTTTAAAGCACAATTCGGAGTTTCTCCTTTTTTTGCTGGTCCACTTTCTAAAAGTTCCGGGTGCTTACATGCCTTACCAGCCAAACAACCACAGCAGTACTCTGGCGCACACGAGGGCTGAGGAGACGAGTGAGTATCCTCATGAAACGTCAAAGTGTGAGGTTTTGGCATTTGTAATCAAGTTTGCTAATGCACTTTTCAATAGCCTATATCTACAGAATGCAATGACGACAAAAAAAAAACTTTATGCATGCATGTTTCATAATTTGATTCATATCTGTCATGGCTAATACATATTTATTGCATTTGTATCAGTAGCTACTTTAATGCACACTGCATTTTAAATAAATAACAGATTTAAGAAAAAAAGCACACATGGTCTAATTTATTTTACAGACCAAGGGTTTCAGTGAACTCGGAGTAAATCAGTTGCAAATGGCAAACACAAAAGTCTGTGTATTGCAAGGTCCTGACCTTTTATTTTAACAACTTTCATTAAAAAAAAAAAAAAAAAACATTTTTCTTTCTTAAGCTTATTGGGGATTTGTATTTTGAAGCTTAATTAACCTCGTTTTTCCTGGCAGGCCTCGAACTTGATTTAAAAACAACATTAAAACGTTTATTTCTTAAAGGGAACGTAAGGCTGCCATTAATGCAGTCGTCAGAAATGTCATTAATATCGAGACTGCACATTGTTCACACTGTATCAGCTCATCGACAGTAGAGCTATACACACAATATTTGTAGGCTAGGCTATATCCATTGTTAAAATAGGTATGTTATGTAATTACGCACGTAAATATATAAAGCTAGCCTACTAGATTATAGCTGCATATAATATTGTGTACGTCCACCTTTGCAGCGAAAAAGCCTTTCAAATACTTTTTCAATAGTAGCCTAATATTATTAATTCTTCCAAAAATGACGTTGTTTGCTCTTAGGTTCAAGTTTAGGCTCGACAGGCCTGTAAACTTTAAAGCGACGTTAATTATGGTTTACTGATGTTAAAAATGATGACCCATAATATTAATGTTATTAATAAAACACCTGATAAATCTCCTATTTGGCTGCTGTAAATCAAACAGACAGTTACAGCTCTTTGGTGCGTCATAATTTACGATTTTTCTCACACAGTTAGTAACCTGCTTGTTTGCAGACATTTATCCATTTATCCGTTTACTGTGTCATAATGCTGTCGTTTTATTTCGTCTGCATGCCTGAAGACCACGAAAAGCCAGCGGTCATTGAGAATGGTGAAATTCGCCTTAATGGCAAGGGGAAGAAGATCCGCAAACCGCGAACCATTTACTCCAGTGTTCAGCTGCAGGCGCTGCACCAGCGCTTCCAGCAGACCCAGTACCTCGCGCTGCCCGAGCGCGCCGACCTAGCCGCGACATTGGGACTGACGCAAACACAGGTAAATGTCCAGCATCTTCGCTTCGGTTTAGGACCATACAACTGTGTTCCTCCTGCTCGCTACGAGGCCTTGTTAATACGGCAGGACGAATTGCAGAGCAGATGTGGAACACGATTACGGGTTAGGCTACATTATATTAGGTTATGTATAGTATGATCTAGGGATGTAACGGTATGAAAATTTCTTATCACGAATATAGTGACCAAACGTATCACGGTTATCAGTATTATCACGGTATTTTTAACGTGCTGGAGATGTTCAAAAAGTTCTGACACATAAATCACTTCAAGTTTTATATTTAAAAATCAACAAACAACAAATAAAATTACTTTTTGTTTGCATAATCACTAAAACAAAAACATTACCAATGATGTTTGGATTTTAAATGACAACTTACTTGACTGACTTCAAATATCTAATGTTAAATGTTCAAATAAAGCTTTGAAAAAGTTTCATATAAAGGTAAACCTCACATTTCAGCCTTTAAATAAAGAAAAGGGTTAAGTCAAAATGATAATTGATTAATACATTATTATATGTATTTTATCTGCTCCATAAATAATTCTAAATAACTTATCTGAATTGTTTAAATGTGTAGAATCCACATAAGCTTTTTCATCAACCGGTCAAAATTTACAGCAGGGCTTGCAAATTCGGTCCGTTTTTGGCCAGACAGAAACTGCACACAAACTGAATGTAAATACAAGTGTCTGTAAATCCACTCGCTGACAGCAGGTGGCGCTTATGGAAAAGCTGAATTACAGCTGTTTCCCGTAAACTCCGTGGACAAAGCAGTATTGCGATTAATTCCTTTAGGTATTCAAAAATTGAATTGAACATTGAACGTTCGTTCAATGTTTGTCTTTAAAATAATTTTCAAGCACAAAAACATTATCTGTACATCACTGGAATTATTTTTTTTTAATGTTGAAAGTCTCGTTCAACGAAACTTTCGAAAAGTTCCAGTTTCGTTTTTTTACGAAAAGATGGATTTTGAAGTATGTGTAACGTTTTAGTTGAACGTTCCTCTAGCGTTTTTTAATTTTTTTAAGTTTCAGAATGTTCAGAGAGCATTCAAAAGGAACGTTCCCTTAATGTTTGCAATATGATAACGTGGAATATTCACTTGGCCTAATGTTGACAAAAAGCAGTTTTTAAGAACATTTTAAGAATCGGACATTTTGAATATTCAGAGAACATTCAAAAATAATATTTTCTAACAAAATGCTCAAAGAAAATATTTTGTTAGCTGGGTGGGCGCCGTTCATGAACCACGGGAAAACAGGAAAAAACAAATGTGCATTTTAGCATTTTAGCATTTTCCATGTTATATGTTGTTTTAGGGCTGTCTCTAACATATTTAGACACTTGAGCATGCAAGTTTAAATTATTATTATTATTATAAAGTACATTTTGCTTTAAAATATCAAATCAAGTGGCATTTATAAAGAAATATAGCACTAACACCCTTACAAAGAAAAACTTTTTAGATTATTTGGAAATGATTCGGTAATTGAAAAGTACGCTTGATATTGGAATATGTTAATAGTTAATGTGATGAGCTGCGCTTGTGGTTACTCTGATAGTCGTACTGATTCGTACATCCACTAAAAATCACCAGAACACCAGTCATTTTGAAAGTGAAGTTACTTCTGTGATAGGTCTAGCGTAATGCAACTGCAAATGCCGTTTGGTTTTATATTTCCTATATAATGCAATAATGTCAATGCATTTTTAAGCAAGGCTCAAGTACTCAAATACCTGCAAATCTGTCTGAAAGTAATTATGCTGAGGTGAGGCTTTAAGTCAGTATCATACTGGATAAACATTCAAATGAGACCATGATGAGTCAGTCAATACCGGTTTCTGAGCATTTATGTGCTTTGTGTCATGTATACGCAAGTAGGCCGATTTGTTTCACTATTGTTAAAGCTAAGTGAGGATTTCGTTAAATCCGACCTTTACTTTCATTTTTTAGTTAGCACACTAGCTTTTGTGTTCTTAGTCTTTACAGTACAAGATAATATTTTATCCCAAGAATAATTTACTCTTGATTGCTTAAGCCTTATGCTAAATAATAGATATCCAACCGCTCACTCATGTGATTGATTTCACAAAATACGGTCATTTCTGGGCCAGCGGATGAGATGAATGAGCGCTGATGAGTTTTAGGGCCATTTGCTCAGTCAGAACCTTCTGTATGCGTTCTCTTAGGGAAAGTTAATTGATTTATAAGTCATATGCCTGTGCTTGTTATGTTGATGTCACACCCATTAATGAGTTCCTGCTGGGTGGTGTTATGGACTTTGATTTATTTTTATAAAAATCCCTCCTGTTGACACACACATGCAGGAATGAACAGTAAAATATTAAAGCATGCATCTGAAAAGTGTATGTGTGTGGAGAAATATGGAAACCAAACATAAGCCTGGGTGCAACCATATTGCCCATAAGCCTTCCCATTATTCCTGTACTGTTTTTCATTCACAGCTTTCCTTCTTCGTTTCTCATATCTATGTTATACACTTGCCGCCCTTCGTGTGACAGGTTGCACCTCGTTTTTGGCCATGGAGAATGAGTTCAGTCTCTCTCTCAGCTTTAAGGGCTTTCCTGTCTGATTACGCCTCGGTTTTCATCAAAGTCTTCCGGTTGAGAAACGCTTCTTGCATTCACCTCAGACAGTGGTTGCAAATTCACTGTTTGGAATTCAAACCTACTACAGTGATACAGAATGTATTCAATATTGGTGGCAGCGATTTGAAGTCCAGAGCATCGCTGGCAGTTTCCATTTGATCCATAAATGTGATTGAAGGCACATAAACAAGTGCCACACAGCATAAGTCCCTCCTTGCGCATAGGTCTGGAATCCATCACCTCACCATAAAAGCTGTTTGGCAAACCGATCTTTGGAAATAAAAAAGAAAATCCTTTTTACACGTGTTTATTAAATCTGTTGACAGCCAAACTAAAAACCCAGTGCATAGATTTTGATTGTCTGAGGTTATGGAAACTCCATTAGGTGGGCTTTCTGACTCAGCCTTTCAGTGTGGCTGGTGTTTTTCACACAGACGTTCAGCTGAATTCTTCCGAAGGCACAATTCCGGGTCTCGCTCTTCAAGGTGTTTCTAAATTGAGTCCACATTCTGGCAAAGGAACCATAAACTCCCACATCATTAAGGACACTTCCCAAACATTGTGTGCGAGTGTATTTGCAGTGAAATAAATAGATTTCAAGCTATACGTTATATTATAATTCTAGAAAACCTTCACCACTATAATCGTCTGGTCATACAATAAAAAAATAAATAATTAAAACCTCAGGGTGCAAGGGGTTAAAAAATGTAACTAACAGATATAAGCATACTTGATTATTAACAGCACATTAAATGAAATGTTATGTTTAAATATGCAAAGCAGGCATTATTTCATTAAATCTGCATTCATTTCCAGAAGAGAAATGTGAACTTTTTTTATTTCATTTTGTTGACATTTTAAATGAGGGGATTTGGATATCAACGTTTATCACTCTGTTAACAGCAAGAAAACTGATGCTGTTTTTAGGAATAACATGTTATATAAATCTAGCAAATGAACAAACCCCTCTGTAAAAACCTTCAGAATATACATAGGAACATTTGGTGCTGCTGCAAAGTGAGTAAATGATGACAGAATTTTCATTTTTGAACAGTGCATGAAAACGATACAAAAATTCTGTCATCATTCACTCATTCTCAAGTTGTTTCAAACCTGTATGAGTTTCTTTGAAAGTATATTGGTAAGCAAACAGTTGACAGTAGCCATTTACTTTTTGACCATTGTATTTTATGGTAGTCAATGGCTACCGTCAACTGTTTGGTTACCAACATTCTTCAAAATATCTTCTTTTGTGTTCAGCAGAAGAAAAAAAACTCATACAGGTTTGAGGGTGAATACATTATGTGAGAATCTTCAGTTGTGAGTAAACTATCCCTTTAATGATTGGTGGGTGACTTTTGCATCAATATGTACCAACTCCACGCTAAATGTATTCCTGATTCTTTTATCAAAATCTTCCAAGCAAACTCTCTGGAAGTAATTTCAGTTCGACTAAATCTAAGCATATTTTTACGCTGTGATTGTTGTTGTCAGACACATGCTTCACTGCCTTCATAAAAAATGGCAGGGCGGAACAATTGCTGAGTACGTGTGTAATGAAACGCAGAAATGTCACTGAGTCCATCTCAACAAAGACCGTTCAAGCTGTCTGGCAAATTCTTCAGTGTCAATATCATCATAAAAAAAGGGTGTCATAAAAATAGACCTCTTGAAATAGACCTCTTGATGTCTTGAAAGCTGTTTGATAGATTGTGGCCTGCATTCTTGTTGCAAGTATTGTAATGTTCTTTTTTTTTCTCTCTTCTGTTTGCTGAAGGTTAAAATATGGTTTCAAAACAAGCGCTCCAAGTATAAGAAGATCATGAAGCATGGCTCCAGTGGACCTGAAGGGGAGCTTCTTCACAACACCTCCTCATCCTCTCCATGCTCTCCGGGTCTCTCTCAGCTCTGGGAGGTCTCTATGGCCAACAAAGTGGCACCCATGCATCCCAGCAGTTATATGAACAATTACGGGCACTGGTATCCCCCACACCACCAGGATCCTGTGCCCAGACCTCAGATGATGTGATTGAAATTGGAAACACAGAGCCAGAGAGACTCCATTCCGTGTTGACACCTGCCTAACCTGTGAAGGTTTTTTCCTTTACGGTGTTCATATGTGTTTTATTGCTTAGTGTGTTTGGAAAGGACTGTTTTACTCCCCTGTACACTTCAGTAGCTTTTCAACCTTTTCAGATCTTTTACAATGTGCTTGAAATAAAGGATTTATGAAAGGACTATGTTATGAATGATTTATAGAAATGTTGATATTTAAATTATGATGTCCATAGAATTAAGGTATTAACGTTTGTTTTCATTTTTTTTTTAAAGGCCTGGTGCAGTCCTATGGTATGTAGCTTACTCAAACCAATATGAACAGCCTATAATAATGCCGATCATGTTTGAACAGCCGTTTTAATAATATTGTTAATAATAAACGCGAGTGAAATAGATCTATGAAGGCCTATAAACTAGCCTTCTGGAATAAATATAAAAAAATAGCACAGAACTAATGAGATTTTTTTGATTAAACGAAGCTGCCAAAATATGTGATTACACCAATTATATCAATACATCACTTATAAATTCACAGATGTTCAGGCAGCTTCCGTGTTCTACAGATTTTCGTTTTTCCCGTTGTGCAGGTGTGGGAAAACTAGAGGTTCAGATTTATGAATTATTTATGATCAAGGCATATGAATGTAAGACGATCTGTTTTTATTCGGCTCTGACCAGGATTGTTTTTTTTTTGTTGTTTTTTTAAATATCATGTCACCTGAAGCACGTTATTTGTCGAGTTCTGAGCGCTTGTTATTTTACTTTAAATATGAATGGAATTGTGACTTGCAAAAATGTCAGTAGGCCTACGTTAAACGCTGTATCCATAAGCGAAAGTACGCACACAAAAACCTTTCAGGTCCAGAGGGTCCGATTTAAATCAATTTAATTTTGGAATATTCGGAAATATTGCCAATGTAATTGTTCTGCTTTTTTTGCAGAAAGAAATTGCGCGAACAGCTGGATAGATGAGCTAACAGCTGAAATATGAATAACCAATAACAATTAGATGCTCAATGCAGCAGAAAAGATGGATTTTGAAGTGCGTGTTTCTATTCAACTACCCTTAATACCTTATTTAGTCCGAATCATAGAAATACAATTTGATCAATTCAATTATAAATACGCGACTAGTTGTCGACTTTCAAGACGTTTGTAACAAATCAGCAAACATCTGCTTTTCCACAACATGTTTTCCTCCTTTCTTTCTAAAGTAAAAATAATTCAAAGTACTGATTGAGTTGATGTCGTGATGCCACCATGATAAATCACAACAACATTCAATCAAATGCAAGAGTGAAAACATAATCAGTGCTTAAACTATCTAAATACCGCGAACAAGATGTTTGTAACGCATCCCAAATTACGCTGATGCTCATTTAATGTGATTCACCATGATTTATAGTGTGCTTATTCCTGTCGTGGTTATAGGTTTCGTATCCATTCATTTTGCGTCTAAAGAGGTCGAAAAACGCGACGCGACTTTTTGTTATTTAGGGTTCCATTTTTGGTTCCTCAAAGAACCGTTCAGTCAAAATTTCTTAAAAATAACCATTTTTTTGTAGGCTATATATAATGCTAAGTCTAAATACAGGTTTTTGGCCTTTGCAGAGCAAAAACGCATCAATAAAGATCATGAACCGTCACAAAATAAAGGGTGCAGATTTTGCTCTGATCCACTGTAACAAGATGCCACCTGGAGGAATGCGGGGTCCACTTGACCTGACTTTGACCCGACTCACTCAACAGGGTCTTGTCTAAACAGCCTTGTTTAAACAGGCATATAACAAAGCATCTCTGTCATTTCAAGCTCTTCAGATCCAACCCAATTCAGGACAGTGTGGGGCTTTTTTCAGCTTGGAATAAATCAATCACAAACTACAAATAATGTAAATTAAATTGCTGAGTGGATTTTATTATAAGATAGAATAATGCCTGCCACATGCAACTCTCATGCACAGAGCAATAATGACAAAATTCTTCCAAAACCTTTTACTGCATGAAACTCTTAATATCATGTACAATAATACACATTTATGAGCCTCCGCAACATCTGTGGGAGATTTACTGCGATGACTCTACAGTCCCACAATCAGTATTTTCTTGCTTACTTCCACAGTCCTAGTCGGAATCACTAGCTCAGAGTCACTTACCTGCTCTCCCTCGATAGGTGACAAGCCACGCTTAAAAATCCACCACGCTTCTGTAAATGGAAACCATCTCTCTGCACTTAAAGTATGGAATGATTTTAACATGCACCTCTTTATATACTCCCTTCCCAGAGTTTGATTTGTGGAGTTTATGTTGCTCGGTTTAGATGACAGTCATGGGAAGAGAAGACAAGTGTTTTTGAATGAAGTAGCGAGCCCTCACAAGGGAAATTATGGGCAATTTTACATCTCGAGATTAGAATAATGGGTGCTCAAGTCGGACAAGCAGAGAAAAGGGGCTTTCAAACAGGGCAATTATGTGGGAAGCTGATTTGGGAGGGCACTAAAGGGTGATGGGATGGACTGATAGTGGTTTAAAGAGATTTCCAGCACTTCGAGGTGCCTGGCGAGTTTTAATTGCAGTGCATCAGCGTTTGCGTAAACGAATCTTCGCGACTGGATTTCGAGGCCTGGAGTAGATTTGAAGGACAAGGACGAAACCGGTTCCCGAAATCTTTGCCGGTTTGTGGGGTGAAAGAGAGTTCAGTGGTTCACAGCTGTCAAGAAAAGCTCTCTCATTTGAACTTATTTACATTTGGAGCAGAACGATGCTGCTGAGTGAAGCCTGCGGACCTGGGCTTTGAGCGGGTGTCGGGCAGCTGCCCTCTGTCTTTACATGGCAACACATGCATGTCCCAACCGCAGTTGACCTCCTGTTCAACCACCCCAGAGGCCTCCAGTGCCATTTTTTGGATACGGTTTCTCGTCAAACATGTAAAGATTGGCCCTGCCTATCTTTATTTAGGTGTTGCGGTGCACTGAATCGTAGTATCATGTTCAAGTTCAACAGTTCAGGCACGGACGGAGCACACGGGGCCGAGGTGACCATGTCAGCCCACACACCCAGCTTGGCTACGGGTTTCTCTGAGTGAACGATGCGTCCCAAGACGACGCCACCTAGATCATAGCCCGTAATTGAAGGCCACACACCACGAACAAGCCCAACGGAAAACAGATACGTTACATATGGCCCAACTACAACTGCAAATATTGTATCAAACAGATAGCAGTCGTTTCTTTATGGACCCTGCATAGCTTCCTCACATGAAAGTGGTAAACACATTAGAGGGGATAAAATGTCTTAGGGTTTGAGCTATGGCCATTGTACACAGATGACGGGATTATCATGTTTTAAGAAGAACTAAGTGGCCTGACAGGTTTTAGGTGTGAATATGACTCTTTCTTCTCTATTGGAGGTAGGAGAGTAACTCAATCGCATGCAACAGCGAGGCGGGTATTATAAGATCTTCATGACTAATTCCATAGCTATGAAATGCCCAGAAATTACTCACAGTTAACCAACCAACCATCTTAACCATCTCGATCTATTATGCTATTAATCTAACTACAGTGGCATCTCACATTTTTTCTTTTCATCCCTGTCAGCATCAGCATCCACATCCACCTATGGATATCAAAGTGGTATTTTTGGATGCAAGATTTACAGTGCTGGTCACGCAAATGGACTGTTTATGCTTCTTGTTACTAAAGCTACAACGGTTGCTGTTAAACAGAATGAAGATTTATTTGAAAGTATTCAAACTACTTTATTTCCATAAAATTCCAAATGGGGGTTTTCAAGTTTTCATTTTTGGTTCCTTGAGGAACCTTTAATTAAAAAGTTCTTAAATGAACCATTTTTCTAAGAACCAGTTTTGGTTCCTTGAGGAACCTTTCAGTGAAAAGTTCTTAAAATAACCATTTTTCCTAGTGCGAAGAACATTTTAAAAATCTAAATAACCTTTTCCACTATAAAGAACCTTCTGTGGAATGGAAAGTTTCCACAAAGATTCTACATGTCATGGAATTGCCAATGCCAATAAAGAACCTTTATTTTTAAGAGAATTTTTGACTTTTCCCAACGTTTTGTCCTAAAGAGGCACTGCTGTGTTTGCCATGAGGTCCATGTGAGTGCCCACAAATTACTCATCTCCATATTAATATTCCCAAGAGAATGGTGGATACATTGATATTCCAATATCATAGCCTACTTTATAGGAGACATTGAAAATACATTTTAATAACCAGCCATAAACACGTAGAACCAATCTACGAACTTGGAAAAAAGTCTGTTCTAAAATACATCACTGATGAATAAAAATAATATAATATAGGCGATAGGCCTATATTTGAATATACGAATAGCTCTATTTAGGATTCCAGTCATGAAAATTCAACTTATTTGCATATTGGATCACGTTTTAGTCACAGTCCGCGTAAGGGGGTTGAATGATGAACCGCATTAGCGGTTAGTCGTATGATTCCTGCATGAAACCAGATTATTTATGGTTTCTGTGGTTCAAATTATGGTTTTGCGCCCATTCCACGTAAACCCAAAGGGCATGCTGCAAGACCTACAAACTTGAATGAAGTCTGTTTTCTGTTTTTCACAGTCATGATACAAGAAGCCGAGCGTTTTAACATGTCTTTCATCATACACGTCCCTTTTTCTGTGAAGTAGCAGATTGGTTAATTAATTAAACTACATAAAGCACAAGGTGTTCAGACAACACCTAACAATTAAAATTTTCTGAAGGTCTGATATGCGTACCGTATGTTGTTTTATTATATTTAATTGAATGTGTTAGCCTATAATTAAAAACACAAAAAAGCCGAAAGTAAACAAGCTGTCTGAAACATTAAAAGCACAACACAAGATGAATGAATGATGTTGTCGGAACACTACGTGCTAGGCCTACGTACGTTTAATTGTACAGGCATGACGCTTAAGTAATGCATGACATCTTTATAATTTCGATTTTAGTCAGGGTAACACTTTACACAATAATATCTTTTAAACATTAACCATCAATTTTCCATTATACGATTAATAACAGATCATCAATGTACACTAAAATAATTAGAAAGGTCATAAAACCGATTTCCAGTTTCATAAATGAATGTAGCCTAGCCTTATGTAACGTTTGTATGATGCAGTCTTTTAATATAAATTGTTACCCAAACCTTTAATGGTCAGTTATGAGTAGCCTAAATTATAGAGCACATAAAACGACCATTGTCTATTTTTACTTTTTAAATGTATTTATTCCATCTGATTTTTAGCACCTTAAAAACCTTTAAAGCCTCATGACGCATAATATATTTTTTTCACACCTAATTTCTGCGTGATGCTTTGGCATCGGCTGAACGATTTCTAGCCAACTTCCTTGAATAAACATCAACAACACGTGTTTTCAGTAGGACTTACAGGAAATAAATTCTTCCAGAAAACATCTGATGCTGGTAAACTCAAGACCACCAGAAACGCACCAACCCAGCAGACATAGGCTACCTGAGACTGCGCAAACCTTTTCACATTCTAATTGAATTTGTTGTCTAAGAGACAAAAGCGTAAAATAAACAAAACATGTGACAATACGGACGCATTCTATTGCTTCGTTTGCCACGTGAGGGTCGAGTTAAAAATACCCTAAATTCGAATGGACAGGAACTTTGAATGTGTTAGCCTGTAGGCTACTTATGTGGATATTCTACGTGCATTATTAGGCTACATAAAGTCATTACACGGTCTTAAAGACCGATAATATGTATTGGTGCACTCTTAAAAATAAAGGTGCTTCACGATGCCATAGAAGAACCAGAAAGAGATTGTTCTTTAAAGAACCTTTGACTGAATGGTTCTTTGTGGAACCAAAAATGGTTCTTCTATGGCATCGCTTGAAGAACCGTTTGAAGCACCTTTATTTTTAAGAGTGTATGAAAAGAAACCAAAACCGCGGAAAGGTGGAATCTGGGAGGGAACATGTTAAATGCCAACAGAATACTAATAAAATCCAGTGACTCCAACATGTCTGCTCGCCTGTCGCCTCCTACAGCCTCTTTGCACGCAGCCCTACCAGGCTTATGCATGCAAACACATCACAAAATAGCATCTGTCTGACTTAACCCTTCCCTAAGAGTCCAAACAGTGCGATATCACTGCAAACCTTAGATTGTAAATAATTACAAACGGAATTGTGCAACTCATAAAGATAGGCCCTGACAGAAAGCAAACAGAGGAAATATTTTCAAGTCGCATTTATTCAGTTTGACAGAATAACAATAAAACTACTTACAGGAATAAAAAATGGTTCGAGCACCCGCGTGCAGTCTCTGTCTTTCGAAGTAACACGAATTTAGTGGTTCTGCTTTATTTAAACACATATGTACAGCTTTCAACATTTAGTACAAGTCTATATAACTTATGTCCTGAGTCTCTGACGCGCGCGCAACACCAGCCCACATTGTGGGTGGTGAGGCTGATAACGACACAATTTGGGGTTCAATTGTTCTTTAAAACATTTTTAATATTCACCTATCAATGAACAAAACATGAAAATAAAGGAAGTCATAAAACATAATAATTTAAAACCACTTCCAAACTTCCTTTACATTGTTTAACCTACACCTATGTGCATATGAAATAGGTCTGAGTAGCCGGGACACATTGAAACATTGTTATTATTAATATCACACTACTGTTATTTCAACACAAAGCATTCATATATCGACATATATGCGTTTAAACAGTCCACAAAACGCCAAACACAGGTGTGCTGTTCCACTCCAGATACTCGCGGAGCATCTCTCAGCTTATTTATATTGAGTTTTTCAAAAGTCTTTTCCCTCTTATATTAAACTCTTCCATCAGTGTCTATTAATACACGGCCCCCACGCTCTGTGGTGGTCCTGGGTGGTGCACTGGATGCTGTAAATGTGATCCCTGCTGGTACCAGTGATTGCTGTAATCTTCCATGTAGGGGGGTGTGGAACTGAGGGCTGGCTGGGGGATCTGCCCCCGGTTGACCTGGCTAGAGTGCGCGTTATTGTCCCAAACAGCCGGGGATGGAGGCGAGTTGCAGGCCATGGAGTCGCTGGCGTTCGGGCTGTGCTCCAGCGGAACTTCGCCGTTCTTGTAAAGTTTCTTGAACTTGGATCTCCGATTCTGGAACCAGATTTTGACCTGTTCCAGAAAAAATAAACAATAAAAAATAACGATTCACGTCAGTTTTCTTTTGGACATTGTAAACAATATTAACTCAAACGACTCTTTGATTAAACTGAATTAAGAAAACTAAAGTGGTGCTAAAGTGATAGGCCTAAGTATTTCTACTTTGAACTGGTTACGAAAGGCTTGGGGGATCAGAGACTTAAAAACAAAATGTTGGGAGATCTTGGTACATGTAGACCTATGTATTATTTATTTATTTTGTACATATACAAAACAACATGGTTTGATAATTTCAGTAATATTTCAAAAAATATAGATTACAAGTTACATGTCAAAGCACGTTCACCTTTCGATAAATAGGGTCGAGGCCTACCGAATAGACGATCAAGGAGGTAATTTCTGATCATTTTTTGACCATTTATTATGTATGTAACGTAATTATAATTGTACAGATCACTAATATATGACAAACACTTTAGTATTTAAAAGTTTTTTAGATATGTGACGTTTGCCTCCACAGCCAACCCCACGAAAATACCTTTAGGCTACATTTATAAAATTAATATAATTTTGAAAACCTTAACAAAGCCGAAATGATTTAAAACAGTCACTGTATAATGTATAAACGCTGACATTTTGAATCAAATCATTCAATCATTTATAAAAAATATTCTTAAATGAATAGAAACAAAGATGTTATTAGAACATAATGATGACAATATTTTTTGACAGTGCATATATTGCCCATAATTATGTTCAGACGAAAATAAAATGTCGATTTGTAATATCCTGTAGGCTGTAACACTTTCCATGGCGATATCTTTTGAAAACATAACGAAACAAAGTGATTTCCACGTATTTTTGTTGCAAGCACTGCAAATAAATAACAATTATTAATTTATTAATTACGGTGGTAAGAATATGAGCAATAACATTTCAACACATCTGACATGAGCAACGCGTTATGACCTGATAAGCTTGCTACTTATCTCAGTGTGCTCAGTGTCAGCGATAGAAGTGCTCTAAGCTGTAAACGCAATGTCAAGTGGCAGCCCAGTAATTATGTCAACAGAATTGTAAATGAATTTGAGCTCCAGTAGCCTATTACCTGTGTCTGCGTGAGCCCCAGCTGTGCGGCGAGCTCGGCTCTCTCCGGCAGCGCCAGATACTGCGCCTTCTGGAAGCGGCGCTGCAGTGCGGCGAGCTGGTAACTCGAGTAAATGGTGCGCGGCTTGCGGATTTTCTTGGGTTTTCCGTTTACCATCCGAACTTCAGTCTCTGGTTCCTCTTTGACTGGAAAGAATAAAATTATAGACCACGTTATGGCAAAGTAGGTTGGTTACAGGACCTAAAAGGAAGCCGAAAACCGATTGGTTTCATTTTGGGATTGTGACGCAAATTAAAAAGTCACTGAAATTCATCAATTAAACAAATCTGTATCTTGAAAGTTAAACAAGCGACATTATATGAGTAAAATAAAATGTATGTCAGCTGTGGTAGGCAGTAGCTATCAGATAAAGAAATGCCCGTTTGAGAATATAGTTAAATCATCTTCAAGTTTAATGGCTGTAGCATATCTAGTCATTTGTAGGCCTACTTCAACAATAAAATATACCGTGACATCTAGCCTAGACTCAGCACCGAGTAATAATGATTAATCGTGTTACAGATGCAATGAAAATGTCATAGCCTAATTGTTTTACAGCGACCGCAAATCTCTTGTGATAAAGTAGAGGGAACTTTCTACCCTGCTTACATATATTTCATGTATAACAATCATTTAAATAAACGACTTTAGTGGGATAATAATACAGAGTAAAATGTTCAAAACAACAAAACAAGCAAATAACTCTAAATTATTTATATTTTTTTCAAGAGAATCGCGAACTCTTCTTAGTACTCTAAAAAATGCTGGGTTGTTTCAACCCAACTTTGGGTCAAATATGACTAACCCAACTTGTGGGTTAAAAATGTAATGTAAAAATTTAACCCAACGGTTGGGTTAGTCCATATTTGACCCAAAGTTGGGTTGAAACAACCCAGCATTTTTTAGAGTGTAGGCTAATCGAGCCGCTCAAAACACAATTTTATCATCTTTAGAAGATGCCTATTTTATACCGATATTAAGAAGAAAAATGCTGCCGATTTTTTTTTTTTTTTTTTTAAGTGCATACCTCTGGCATATTTAAAAAATAATCAAAATACATATTTTAAAATCTCACCTGCGCTTTGAGGTGGCGTCTGCAGGTCTCTGTTGTAATGTCCATATTGTCTGTAAGTATTGTAAGGGTACTCTGTCTTGGTGTGGTAAGGTCCAGCTGATGCCCCCATCCCAGACAGATTAAACTGATGATATGAATTCATCTGTTGAGGGTATGGAAGACTCTGGTAATATTCGTGATGGCTGCTGTAATAACCCATGTCTGTAGCCGATGACTCTGGACGAGTCGGAGAGTCCTTAGAAGTCGGATGGCAACTCATAGAGCCTGAAAGATCGGTTGAAATACCGGGTATCTTCCTGTCATATGTCGGTCCACTCATCCGTTAGAGGGAGAAAAAAACAACAACGATCGTCCACTTTATTTCCAGGGCAGACTTGAACAAACCATGCAGACGTTTAGTTCAGGACGATGCCTCTATAACACAAAATCCTAGATGAGCTGCTTTCTCGAACTCCCTCGGTTGAGGCACTGAAGGTAACGGCAGGGATCTAGTATGAGAAACTCTGAATTATAGGGCACATGGGTGGACGCTCGGCTCCTATTGGCTCCTCGCTTCTCTGTTTTTCTCTCTCTCCAGCCCTGAGGGCGAAGCAACGACTGTTCTCCGCCTCGCGCCTTAGCGTCTCCAAACTTTCAGCATTTGGGCTGTTATAGTGGTAATGAAGATATGAAATGTTGCAGACATTTTAGTAGAGCTGCAGTGAAGTAGGTTGAGCGTCTGTGCAAGTTAGTAGAACAGAATTACGCATGTTTTCTCGTTGCATTAAAAAACTACATTAAAATAGCGCAAACACGGAACTCTTTAAATAGGGTAGCCTTCATCGTTTTAATTCTAATAAACGTCAGTTTCAAGTACATTCTATTATTTAATATGACTAAATCGACATTAGGTTATCCCATTATAAGAGTCATAGGCTATTAGAATGTAGTTGTTTACGTTAAGGTAACAACTGCGTGTTTTTTTACGTGAATGACACTTAAAAATAAAGGTTAAAATTAGAAAGAAAAACTTTAAAAATAACCGTTTTTAGTTTCACAACAAGTCGTATGAAACAAACTACTAGTGCTTTAAAGAACAAGAACCCAGTAGCCTATCTGAAGAAGCTGTAATGCAACGAAATGTAGCTACTGTAATGTAACTTTTGAACCAGCTAACTTAAATTAGTTCTTGACAAGAAAATGGTTCTTTGCTGAACCAAAGCTGCTGCAAAGAACCATTCAATAATATTTCAATATATAGTCGTGTATGTGGAAGTCAAGACGTGGCTGTCTTAAGTCTTACATCTTAAATGCATAAACAATAATTGATTTGTAAATGTAGTGAAAAACACTGTACTGCTGGAGACATTTTGATCTCGTCAGTTCGCTCTTTTCTGATTCAGAGTGGCTTTGGTGAAAGAGGCTGGAGGAGTTTATCTGCTCCACTCATCACCCCTGCGGCTCTCACTTGTGTGTCCTCTTTATTAGGGCAAGGCGTGGTACCAGAAGTACTTCTTAACCTCTAGCACCCAAATAACCTTTATCGGCCACTGGCCTATAAATGTAAACGAGGAACAGAGAATGAGACGAGCTGTTTACTGCTGCTCGTTATTAATTGTCAGTAGCATATGCAAATGCTGTGCACCTGAACGCGCTGTTTGACGGTAAACGTGCTCCTCCATGTGTGCACTTCAGCCGCAAGACATCGGTTTGTCACATACCTGATGTGCACAGTCGTGGCTTGTAGTCAAATTCCATAAAGGCTTTTGAGAGACATGCAAACCATTCTTGAGATCTGGGACATTCTGTCCGATGTCAGTGTCTGGTCTGGTAGTCTTATTAAAATTAAAAAAGTAAAGTAAATGAAATTATAGATAAATAAATAATGTTTTCTTATTTAGTCAGTCAAGCCTATATTATCGGCTTTGCGGAGCTAATGCACCAAAAGCATTCAAATCACCATCATTACTGTTTTTATTTGAAATGGGTAGCCTTTGCATACATTCTCATTTAACAGTAAAATCTAAATGTATTGGATACATAATGTGACATTAATATTGTTTTGTAGCAGCTGTGTTTTCAATTCAAAGTCCTACGGGTAAAGGCATGTTACAGAGCTGTGGTAGTTTTTGGTGTGATACTACCTCCTAGTGGCTATAGTGCAATAATTCATTACTGTTCCAGATGGTAATTAGTTAGAACTATATTACTCCTTTAGTAAAGAAGACTGAATTATTGCATGAAAGATCTTATTTCTGCTGAAGGCCTGTATATTGCAGGAGAGTCCTGATTTTAAAATCAATAGGCATAGTCTTTTACCTACTGTCATATTTTATTTTATTACATTCAATTATTATTTTAATATTAGCCTATTTATATTTATTATTCTTTATTAAGAATGATCTTCGTTAATAGTTAATGATGTCCTAAGCATTTACTGATTCGTTTAAAAATTACTAATCTACCTCACTACACAGTAAGAACCAGGGTTATCATGGTAAAACATAAAAATATATATTTTTTAAATGTTACTTGGAATACAATCAATGTTAAGTGAGATATAATTTAAAATATATTTTATTTCAGCTAGTTGCCATGGCAAAATTTGTAGTTTCATTTAGTTTAACTTCTTGTATGTAAAATAACTAATTTAAATAACTAATTTAATTAAAAAATGTAAAAAAATCTTAATTAAAAAATTTAAAAAAATGTAAAAAAAAAAAAAAAATAAATAAAAAAAATATATATATATATACACACACACACACACATGTTAAAAGCTAACATTAACAAATTAAAATGACAAAAACCCACAACAAAATTACTAAAGCTAACTAAAATTAAAATGAAAATGGATAATACAAAAAAAAAACTAATTCAAAATCTTCTCGATGCAAAAAAGAACACTTGCAGAAACAGATTTTTCTGAAGCAGTACAAAAAAAAACATTATTGGAGTTCATTATTGGAAAATAAAAATACTATTTATTTCTTTGTACATCAAAATGTAATGTTTAATTTAATGTAGGCTGTCATTTCTTTGTAATTATTTGTGAAATTTACTAACAATTTTTGAGTTACAATTATTTAAATTAAATCCTACACCAAATTGTTTTCAGTGTACATTGTTTCACAACAAAAAAGAAAAGTAAATGAATAATTTAAGTAATGTAAGGTTAGATCAAATATAATGTATTTATTTATTTACTATGATTTTTATTTAGATATTATTTAAGCTGGGTCTAAGGGGTTTTTGCTAATGTTTCTATATGTAGATTGTAAAAAATGTGTGATGTAATACTCTAATCAGCAGGTGGCGCCAGTGACACCGTTTCTCTGTAATCTTTATTGTAAGCGTTTTTCAGTTTTAATTCAGGAACTATAAATTATGCTTTAATTAATAAATAACGCTTAATGACCACTATAATAATAAATAATGATTTTTTTTATTTGCTCTGCATGCTATTTTATTTATTTATTTATTTTATTATAAGGACATTTATGATATTAATACATAGTGGATGTTTCTGTTGTTGACTTATTTGTTCCATTACATGTAAGAACATGAGTAAAAACATTTCCTTTCCCTTCTTCACATCGGTTCATTGTGGCTGTTATCTGAGTATAGTGAATAACACACACACACACACATATACAC
The DNA here is from genome assembly GCF_001515605.1 of Sinocyclocheilus anshuiensis. Lineage (NCBI taxonomy): Eukaryota > Metazoa > Chordata > Actinopteri > Cypriniformes > Cyprinidae > Sinocyclocheilus > Sinocyclocheilus anshuiensis. The sequence goes on along the minus strand of NW_015548217.1, from coordinate 3,294,411 downwards.
ACCCACACACACACACGCCTGGAATGAGACTGGCAGAGATTAAAGATGCATTGTTCACACTTTCCCTTTCTCATGAAATCAGCGCTGGGCATTCCTCTGATAGATCATGAGCCATGACAGTCAGAGGCTTCAGCATGTTAAAAATGACAGACTCCTTTGAAAGTCTTGATGGGAGCTCTTGTAGACCTTCTTTGTTTGATGTTGGAAGTGGTTCAACCTCTCATTTGTGGCCTGGCCAAAGCACTGAAGTTCTTAGGGGAAGCCTGCAATTACAGGATGAGTGTACAGCTCCACTGGTCAGCCAGGTTGAGCGCAGTCTTTTGTTGTGACGATTACAAATGGTTCCGTCTTTCCTCAAAGTGCGTAATTTCCATTAAGCGCTCGCAAATCCGCCGGAAAATGCGCGCAGCTGCGGCTTAACACGCTGCCTTTGGCAGGTAATGGGTGTTAAATTGTTGATGAATTAAGCAGTGATGTTCAGATGAAAACATTGTAACGGCGTCTGGGTGTTTTAGAAATATAAAACTTCCTCCAAAGTACATAATACATGCATGAATATATATTAGATTACAATGACGATACGTTTTAGTTAGGCTAATGTGAATGTTTTCTACATATGTCTGCATTTATATACACTGAACAAAATTATAAATGCAACACTTTTGTTTTTGCCCCCATTTTTCATTTGCTGAACTCAAAGATCTAAGACTTTTTCTATGTATACAAAAGGCCTATTTCTCTCAAATATTGTTCACAAATCTGTCTAAATCTGTGTTAGTGAGCACTTCTCCTTTGCCGAGATAATCCATCCACCTCACAGGTGTGGCATATCAAGATGCTGATTAGACAGCATGATTATTGCACAGGTGTGCCTTAGGCTGGCCACAATAAAAGGCCACTCTAAAATGTGCAGTTTTACTGTATTGGGGGGTCCAGGAGGGGTCCGAAAACCATCTGGTGTGACCACCATTTGCCTCACGCAGTGCAACACATCTCCTTCGCATAGAGTTGATCAGGTTGTATGGCTTTTCGAAAATTCCCTATGTAATGCGTTAAAAAGTGTGTAAAAAGTAGAAGTGCGTACTTGTTCTTCCTTACATCACACACACTAACTAATAAAGGGAGGATGAGAGGAAGTTTGGAATTTCATTAAGGTTGGCGAGGCGGGCAACAATAGCCCACCCACTTGTGTTTTTCTCTCTCTTTTTGTGCGTCTGCAAAACCAACTCAGTTTCTTTGAGAAAAACATCAGAGAGCACTCTGGGATAATGAAGCTCAAGGTTCTCTACACAGACTGAACAACAGGAGCTCTGCATGTCTTTCAGAGCACACTCACGAGGGAAGCATCTTTCAATCTCTGAGCTAGCAGTAATGAATTCAGCTATGAAGAAATTTGAGAAATGTGTACAACATAAAATGTTATATCTTTTAAATGAATTAACCCAACTAGAAAATTAGCCAATAGCCAATTTAATGTTTACATTTTTGTCTAATGTTTAATATATATTGAATTATTTATTCAAACTGCAGTTGGGTTGTTTTGATTAAATAATAATAACAAAAAACAAAATACAGCTAACTAACACAATAAAAACAAGATAACAGAATAAAAACATGATTTAAGAAAATTAATAAAAACTGAGTTAACTGTTTTTGCAGCTAACCTCTTCATATATGTATGGAAATATGCTCTTCACCTCTTTTTTTTGTGTACTATGATGGGCAGAGGTGTATGTAGTTGGTTTATCTCCCAATAATCGGTTTCTTAAAGCCTGTTTACACAGTGTACACTCTTAAAAATAAAGGTTTCAAAAGTGGGGTTTCATAGTGATGCCATAGAAGAACCATTTCTGGTTCCTCAAAGAACCTTTCAGTGATCAGTTCTAATGTGTGTGTGTGTGTGTGTGTGTGTGTGTGTGTGTGTGAAGAACATAAAATGGTGAAATTGTGGACCATTGGTCAGTTAAAAGAGATTGGATGGCAAATACTATATTTCATGTAATATTTGCCATTAAACAACAATAAAATAATTACATGTTCCAATTTCTTAAACTTGTTAAATTACTGTCAGTAGATATTTAATCACTCAATATACACAGCACAATATATACAGCACACACACAAATATATTATAATATTAATATTTGATATTATATTTTGAGATCATATTCACTCAGAAATATTTCATACATTATTATTAAATGTTCAAATTTGTAATGTTTGCTTATCACTATATATAGGAATGAGCATAAAAATATCAAATATAGCATGCATGTATGCACATACTTCAATATTTTATATTATAATATATTTTCATGCTATTGAACTTATTCACCCTTGCATTAGAAACATCCAACAACAACAAAAAAGTAAAGAAGAGAACTTTATACTATACTTACTATATCTTTATGAAAGGGACAAACTTAATGTGGGAGCAGAATCTTTAAGTGTTTCACATAGACATCTCAGCTGTGTTTCCAAATACAAATAATATCTGTGTGTTTTCTGTTTCCTTTTATTGACATCTTTGTTTCATTCATGCTGTAAGGTAGAGTCTTCCCAGCGTGTTGTAAGGCTGCTGTGGGAGGCAGTGCTGGGGTTATGAGCTCAGTGCATGGGGTGTTAAAGGTAAAGCCCTCAGTAATTCACTCCCAGAGGACCACAGCTGTCAAAGGAGTCAGTTAGCAAATGATTGCCAGCTGTGGCTGGATGTTGTGAATGAAGCCTTTGCTTGATGCCGCAAAAATTGATTCCAACTTTCTATCTGAACCCTCTTTTGCTTTTTTACCCACAAGCACATATATGTAGAAAAACATCAAGCGTTTACCATAGTGAGCTAATGATTTCTGGGGATATTTTCGCATCTCATGCGTTAATCTTTACCTCCTTCATAAGTACAGCTGACCTCTGACCTTTAGCCTTACATCCTCTCCACCGAAGGATCCCAGTTCACAGCAGGTGCAGCTCTATACTGCTGCATGTGCTTCAGCAACAATAAATCACTCTGCTAGAGTATATATATTCACTTCTTTAAGATCATAAACAGATTTTTCTTTTTAATTTCTAATTTTTTTGGTGCTGTAAAACATCATTTCCATTACTCCTTAGAAACAATGTGCTTCTTTGGTTGCTCTTTCCAGAGACTTGTTTGTTTCATTTAAAGGAATTGTTCACACTCAAAAAATGAAAAATTGCTGAAAATTAACTCACACTCAAGCCATCCGAGATTGTTTCTTCATCAGAACAGATTTGGTAAATGTTGCAGTACATCACTTGCTCAGCAATCTCTGCAGTGAATGGGTGCCATCAGAATGAGAGTCCAAACAGCTGATAAAAACATCACAATAATCCACAAGTAATCCTCTCCACTCCAGTCCATCAGTTAATGCCTTGTGAAGTGAAAAACTGCATGTTTGTAATAAACAAATCCATCAAGACGTTTTTAACTTCAAACGGTTGTTTCCAGCAGACAAATAAGTCCTCTATCCATAATATTGTTTTCTCCAAATGGTCTCATCTGACTCAGGAGAGAAATATGCACAGATCAAGCACTGTTTATAAAAAATAATAATAATAATTGGGTGAACTATTCCTTTGAGCATCAACTTTGCCTCAAGTGTTTCTCGTAAATATTTGTAACTGTTGACATAGAATTACAAAGCTATAAAAATGAATGTAGCTAGATATCATAGCTAGCTCAGATAATAAAAAATATAATTGTTTAAGTTCATATTAAGATCTCAAGAGTACTGAATATAAAAAATCTGAGCAGAGTTTGAGAGATTGTTGTGAGATTACATGCAATAGCTAGAAAAATAAAATCTGAGAAACAGAAGACCTCTTCATTTGCTTCCTATTACTGTCCAGGGGAAACAAATGAGATGTTAAGGAGGTCATATGTGATATTCCTTTTCTTTTCTTTTCTTTTCTTTTCTTTTCTTTTCTTTTCTTTTCTTTAAAAAGCTGGCTTTAATAACTACAGAGCTAAAAATGTCACAATCCACATGCTCTAAAAAATTTTTTTAAAGATATTTGATATGCATCTAATCTATTTATTAATAAATATCACATTGCCTCTCTTCAGCAAGAACAGGATCTGTTGTATTTTCTCTGAAGCTCTTATGTACGTCTGTTCTATTCTCTGGTTTTCCAGCTGGTGTCTGTAGGAATAAGCGGCACAGAAGCAGCTGGTTTCTCTGGGTGACGGGAGCGGGCTTCACAGGAATGTGTTCGTTTCGCAGGACAGACTTATTCTGAACTGCTGGACAGAACAGCTGTGGTGGGAGTGAAGGGGGTCCCTCTTCTCTTAATGAACTCCATCATTGCATTCAATCTCTTCTCATTCTTCAGCGTCTCTCAAGCCCTCAGCAGCTACCATGGTGGCATTTTGTGCAGCAACTGCTATATTGAAGATCTAAGAGTTCAAACATTTTTTATAAATAAGTTACCAAAACCAATGTGTGAATCAATAGCTAGTCTAGAATAAAAATGAAATACATATGAATGATGTGAGATATCTGTTTTGATGCCAAAAAAATAAAAAAATAAAATAAAACTAAATAAATAAATAAAAAGTGCCAGTTCTAAGGTTAATAATAATAATAATAATAATAATAATAATAAATTAATTGATTAATTAATTAATGTGTTTATTTAGTTGTTGATTTTGTTAATGAAATTATAATAAAACAAAATAAATATTTTGTAATGCTTAATATTAATGTTAATAATAATAATAATAATAGCCAATATGGTAGTAATGTGCATGCTAGTTAATAGTGAGAATAGGTCCCTAAACTGAAGTGTTGCGGATTTTTTTTTTTTAGCACATTTAGATATTTATGTACATATAATTTGCCCTGTGATAGAATCAATTGTAGATGGGGAAGTATTATATACAGTCTAAATAATTGTCCGTTTCCTGCTAAAGTATGTTATTTGTAGAGTGTAATGCCTGGCCTCCCAGACTGCTCTGTTGTGTTTGCTTTTGTGGCAGGCTTTGGCCTGTTCTCCCCGTGCTAATGAATGGACATAATGATCTGAATGAGAGATTCAATTGAGTGTGAAACATGCAGGTTTGTGGAGCGCTGTCTTTCTGTTCAAAGAGAACAAAGACCCGTTCTAATACTCAACTCTTTCCTTCCTTCTTTGTTAAAAGCCCTTCACAACTACGAGTTTATATCTCACAATTCTGGCTTTTCTTTTCTTAACGGCACAATGTTTGTTTTAATAAACAATACGTAGCAGCGTTACTTTATGGCACAGCTCTTTTCTCAATTGGCAGCCGGTTCGCGGCAGAATCCAATTCGCCTGGCCAAGAACTCTGCTCCAAAATGCAAACCATTCTGCTTGAGAAGAGGTAAGCAGTGCAATAGATACCTGGAGACAACACAGAAAGAATCCCCGGAAACATAAAGACAGATGTGATAAAGCGCCCATGCATAAAAATAAGTGTCTCAAACGGCTCCGGGGGGTGAACAAAGACCTCCTGTAGTGAATCGATGCGTTTTTGTAAGAAAAATATCCATGTTCAAAATGTAATAATCACTTGAATCTAGTTTGCGCCAGTGAAAGATCAAAGACAATTTTTAATATAACTCCGACTGGATTCATCTGAAAGAAGAAAGTCATATACTTTCATAGGCATCCTAGGTGTATATGACTTTCTTCTTTCAGACGAATCCCGTCGGATTTATATTAAAAATTGTTTTTGATCTTTCAAGCTTCAAGGGTGAGTAAAACACAGCCTAATTTTCATTTCTGGGTGAACTAACCCTTTAATATCAAAAACATGTTTCTGCTTTTATTCCACCAGTACTATCACTGGAGTTGTTCCTAAATCACTTTTGCCATTATAGAGTCACAAGCATATCATCCTTACTGTCCCAGCAGTTAAAGAACCTGTTTTCAGCTCTTTTATGAAGTGAAGCATGCAGTGATGTCAAGCTGTGGTGGGACTCGATCACTCCATTGAGAAACTACAGTTTGATTTATTACAGGACAAGCACATGGATTGGAAAGACACATTATTACGGATTAGGGATCTACATCCGTGATTCTTAACTCATTTTTCTTTAGGACACAGCTTTCACATTATACTAAATGTCTATATGATAGCATTTTCGGCATTGATTTTAACAGATGTTTTACTCATGCATTGCATTATGTTGTGTTTCACGGTTAAAGTAAATATCTGTAAACTTAACGGATAATGTCCTGGCAGAAAATTACTAGTAACTTTTACTATTTTTTTTTTCCTTTTAAAATGTAAGCCTACATTTAACAAAAATGAGAACATAAGTAAAATTAAATTAAAGCACAAAATATCAAGTCAAAACAAACTGTGCTAGTAACTAGAGTCTCAAAAAAGTGTTCTTATAAATCTGAGACTGCAAAGACACCAACACTTCAGTTTTGCACTTAATCTGACAAAGTCGCCTTTCTTATCAACACAATAGAATGTGCACAACATGAGATAACGTAGATCAAGATTGTATTATTTTGCCCCAGTACTGACACTGTAAAAAGTGGTAACGTGATTGTTATTATAAAGCGCTATTTTTGTTGTTGTTGGTATAATAGAATATATTTATGTTGATTCAGTTCTGTTAAATAATATTGTAAACTTGAATATAACCAGTTAATTTAGATGTGAATTTAGATTTAATCATATTTATTAAATAATGATGGCTAATTTGAAATGCAAATACAATCTTTTGTACGTGACTAAAATAAAGAGAATGAGTCAATCCTCCCTCTCATTCAATCCGTATTAAATGATAATTACTATAATTCATTATTAATGTACTAAAAAATAATTCTGAAAAAATCTTGCGCCTTTGAGGCTTTATGTATGAGATCATTTCTTTCATAGTGCCTGCATTCCTCTCTAAGTGAAGGCACTGATTACACAGAGAGGGGGATTGAGTCGTAAATGTACAGAAAGTGAGCTGAAACAGTGTGATGTGATTTTCTCACACAGTTCTTACAACATGTATCACATAACAAGCCCCTATTGTCCAATATCTGATATGTTAAACACGTGGCACACACCCAGAGCTGAGAGCCAGTGGGAAACAGCTAGCCCAAGTTACCACCAAAAACATCAATACGTACATGTGACTATGTGATTAACTTGATTTATGATTTTTATGATTTTATATATGCATATATATTTATACTATGGGGCTGTTAAAGGCACAATCTGTAATTTTCACCGCTAGAGGGCGCGTATTCAAAATAAACAGAGAAAAAAGGCGTAGTTTGATTGATGACGCCGTGACTGAGTGTGGAATCATGGGAGTTGTCGTCTTCATCTCCACAGCCGATGCAATACGATGAACACTGTTCTAGTGGTTTTTGGATATTTTAATTAAAAAATCTTACATATTGTGCCTTTAAATGCTTGATTCTGATTGGTTGACAAATGTTTTAGGGTGTGCAATTTATTTTTGATTACAGCTTTGAAGTAGTTCCACATTACAGTTACAAATCAATTTATTTCAGTTATTTCAAAGGTTTATTTCAAGCAAACATATATGACCAACAACAGGATAAAAAAATACAATTTCCATGTTTTCCTAACTAAATTACCATTTATATTCTATGCAAAGAGCACTTTCTTTCTCCCACTCTCTCTGCACACACACACACACACACACACACATACAGTGCAGACACACACAAGCACAGAAACCTCTTGTCAGTGCTGCCCTGTGATTGACTTTTTTGGTTATATAGTTCACAACTCTAAAGCTAAATGTTTTTTTCTCAGTATGAATACGGCAATGTTGCTGTTCTTGAAGCAGTTAAACTTACAGTTTAACTATTAGTAGAGATGCACAGACTCAGGCAATTCATAGCTGCATATCAATGGCTCAAGCCTCCGTTACACACTAAAATTACATTCATGATCAATGAAGGCTTGGGATAAGATGCATAAGAAATTAGTTTTACAGAAAAGAGCGTTTTAAGGACAAAAACCTGACGGCCTTGAAACAAAACATTATAAGTGGCCCTTTGAATTAATCAAAAATAATTATAAATATATGTATGTGTGTGTGTGTGTGTGTGTGTGTGTGTGTGTGTGTGTGTGTGTGTGTGTGTGTGAATTAATTTACCAATTATTGGTCATTTAGGTATATATATATATATATATATATATATATATAGTACAGGCATTAAATTCTATATGGTGCAGGCTGACAGGTCCTTTAGATGCAACCTGCTAGCAATCACACCAGTTACTACTACATGTCACAAGCTGACTGGTCTCTGCTGATTCTGCAGCCAAAGTTTCCTTGCTCAACATTTAAATAGTCTGAATCAGTGTCTGCTGTTAGCTGATCCAACAGTGCAGTTCCTCTGAAACCCTCCACCTCCCCCAGCTCCACCTGTTCAGATAGATCTGTATGTAAAATACTGTGACAAACCTTTCCTTTTACTTTAAGTCATAAAAAGTTTTTGAATAGTCAAGAAACTTAAAAGGCATAGTTTTCACCATAGCAGTTTATGAATAGATTTTTTGACACACATCAGTAAGATTTTCATGTTTTTTAAAGAATTCTCTTATGCTTATGAAGACTGCATTTATTTGATCTGAGAAAAAAAATAGTATTGTGAAATATTATTGCAATTTAAAATAATAGTTTTCTATTTTAATATACTTTCAAAATATCATTTATTTATGTGATGCAAAGTAGAATTTTCATCAGCCATTACTCCAGTAATCAGTGTCACATGATCCTTCAGAAATCATTCTAATATGCTGATTTATTATGTGTTGCTTTTTTTTTATTTATTTTTTTACCTGTAATACATTCTTTTTCTTTAATTAAGCATTTATTTAAAATAGAAATATTTTTTAACAATATACACTACTTTTTAAAAGTTTGGGTCAGTAAATTCAGTAAGAAATTAGTTTTTTCGTTTTTTTTAGCAAGGTTGATTAAAATTATAAAAAGTCATAGTAAAGAATTACATTGTTAGAAATGAATAAATTATGTTCTTTTATTTTTATTCATCAAAGAATCCTGAAAAAAGTATCACAGGTTCCAAAAAATTAAAAAAAATAAGCAGCACAGCTGTTTCCAACAATCAAACTCAGCATATTGTTATATATATTAAAACATTCTATTTGTGTATTTTGTATTTTTCCTTTAGGAAACAGCTGGTCAAAGAGGAACACAGGAGCATTTCTCTTTGATTGTCTTAAAAACTGTCTGATAAAGACAGTTTGAACCAAAACAAACTCTTTTCCAAATAGAGTATTATCTTCCCCATGCAGAACCTTGAAAGCCTCTAAGCTCTGAAAACACTGCTGACATTTTTGTGGTCTGTATTTTGCCATTCCTTCACTGCCGTTTTTGTTCACAAATAAATGCATGAATTAAAGCACTAAGAAACGGAAGACATGGATTAGACATGTCAGAACAAGAGCTGTACCATCAACTAAACCTTGTGTGCTCATAATAATTGATGGTTGTGCACTTGGATTAATTGTGAGGTATCAAATTCTCAGTTCCTGTAAAGTTGCTCACACAGTCAAGCATGGCACTAACAACTGCACAATCAATGACATACGTTTGGGAAAGGACTGTCTGACTGGCCGACCCGTAGCAGACAGAATGAATATTCAGGAAACCAATAATAATAATAAGAAGAAGAATCAAGGAACAAGCATTATTTGAGAGCTACTTAACTTATTAATTACTTATTTTCATTTTCAAAATAAATAAAACTTTTCTCTCCCCGTATGCTTCATTTAAATGTTTCATTGGTCCTTCATTTCTTTAATGTTTGTTTAAACTATTTGCATTGAAAAAAATGATTTGATGTTACAATTCACTGAGATAATATTTTTGAGTTTAAATTGACGCTATCAAAAGTGAGAATTCATCTCTTAATTCAGAATAAACCGCAACTGTTTGGTTTTCTTTTAACATGATGCAAAAGTTGTTGTTTACACAAACACACAGAAAGGAAGCAGTGGTTTTTATTTTATTTCTACATTGTCTACATGCATATGTGAGAGCTTTTTGTCAAAAGAACGTATGAGTAGCGCTCAGTCAAAAGTCTTTGTCTTTAATTAATTAGATTGGATACCACTTTTAGACTTTAAGAGCCACCATTTCTTTGCAACAATCTTAATGTAATGAATTTAGGCCACAACAACTATTACTAACAGATGACACTGTGTATCATATTACCATTAACATATTATATATTCTATATATTATCCAGAAGTTGCCATACTTTTTCTGTGATACAGCAGAATGAAGCAGTAAAGGTCACGCTAGAGCTGGAAAACTTGGCAGGGCTTTAAAAGAACTCAGTGTCGTCCTCCCCTGACACACATTTGGAGAGCATTGCGCACATAGCAACCAGGGTCTCCATGACAACGGCAGGCCTTGTCATCTAGGTGCGGACAGGAGTGAAGCCGCTGACCGAAATCCCGAAAGTGTTACGCACTGCAGATCTGCTCAGTGAATCTGCACAGTAATAGATTATAGTCTCTCCAGCACTTCATCACTGATTTGCCTTTGAAAGATCTGGACTAAAGTCAAGCAGATTCAAAGCAGGTTATTTGCTCTTTAGCCGATCCAGACTATGTTTGCTTTATTATTGTTTGAGGAAGCCGCAATCTGTCTTTCTTTTACTAGACATTATATATTGTTCTCTTAAATATTTACTCTGGCAATGAATAATTGCTCAGTCTCGAGTGCTTTTGTCAGTATTCATACTCTTTTGTTTGGATAATGTTTACCCAGCCTGTTTACGCCAACTGACAAAGTCTGAAACGGATTTACAACTGATAACCCTTAAAGACCTGAAGAAATAGTCAGAGGCCGTGGGGTTCAAGAGTTAACAGGACTGTGCCATTTAAGAACAACTTAACAAGCCTTCAAGTGATCCGAGATCAGATTTTGCCCTATCACGCTCATTTATCTTAAGTGCCTGAGCTGATCTGACTGAGTAAAGCCCTGAGCATTGCAAATCAATCTTTATTTTGGGTGGACTATCCCTTAAGCCCAAAAGTATACTTTGGTTTTTATGCATACGTAAGCGTCATCGTATAGTGCACGTTAAGCAAATTTTGTCACCAGAATAGTACGCGCATACTGTATGTGCACCATCTGATTTTGCTGGAAGTGCTAGATGGCACTTCACACTCCAGTCCAGTAGGTGGCGAGAGTGTCTTCCTCAAACACAGCAATCGTATAATCTCAGAAGTCTCAGGTCTGTACACACAAACATGAATGTTTGGAAAATTACGTAATTTATCTGTTCAGAGCAAAAAATGGCAGGTGGGCTGAATGAAAATGCAGTTTTACTCTCTGACAGTAGGTGGCGCTTATTGAAAAGCAAAATATCTTGGTTACACAGTCTGTTTTTTAAGCACCAAGTTGTCCTTTTATGTAACAGCAGCAGCTCTCTGGCCATGTGACTACAAGCGCAAATCTTATTGGGTGGCCAGAATTTTTTGCAGTGCGATGGAAAATACATTCTGAATAGACGCATTAACAGACATTATTTCGTAAAAAAAAAATAATGTTTATTGCTCTAAATTTGCAACTGAACATTCATTTTGGAGTGAACATGCCTGTGTTGTTTTGTCACTTTTAAATTGTTGTTGTACATGAAATGATTTTAAGAATTTACTTTTGTGTTCCTTTTGCTGATATATAATGACAATATTTTATTTTAGGGGTAAAATTGATTTGTTAATTTGTTGGCAAATAGCACTGTTCAATTGCATTTGCATAGTTTTTGAGTTAAAAGTGAAGTTAAATAAGCAATAAGGGCGCTTTAGGGTATACTGTATCACACAATACATGTGAGTATGTACTGTGGTTGGACTAAGGTCTTTCTGTGGTGAACCTCAGGGCACTAGGGGGCTTTTTTTCCCCGTGAGAAGTCAGACTGGTGTTGGTTTACTCAGGGTCTCGGCCTGAAACAAATACAACTGACACATCTATTGTTACAGCACCACTGAATAAAGGCGAGATACAGATCTACATAATTAACATATTGCCATAATATCCCACTTTTTATCTCTCCAGACAATTAATTCACGAGTCATTTGTGTCGCTAGGTCTCATTTGCTGTGTAATATTCACACTCACGGATCCAGCTCAGCGTTCCCTTCATGCATATGTAAAAGTGTTCTTGTCATGTACAAGAGTAATATATCTGTGTCCATAGAGAGAACAGATCCTGACTAGATTTACAGAGCTCATGGTATCATCTTTCAGGCTGAATAGATGCAGATATATATGTGTGGTTGCTTCAGGTGCGCTGGGGAGCCGGAGGGGGTGTACTGAGAGCATTTTACCAGCCTGTATGCTTTACTGACAAAGACACTACATTTTGGCAAATTGGTGGCTAGCTTGATGAATCCATGTATAGTTTGGTGAACTATTAACTACGGCTTCTGTCTCATTAAACTCCTAATTTGCTGCTTATTAAAGGTGCACTAAGCGATTTTTGCCAAACTATGTTGATATTTGAAAGCACCAAAACAAACACGCCCATACCCCAACAGGGACCTCGCCCTTATTTTAAAATCTCCGCCCCACACGTACATACACCACCATGGCAACGACGATCGCGGAAACAAGTGAAGATGACAAACAAGCATATTCAAACAAAAGCCAACACGGATAAGTTGTGTGAAATGAAGCAAAATCAACATTACTCACCTATCAAAAAGAAACAACGCAAACTCGGCGTCCGATTCCAGGCCCTCCCGCTCCTTGAGTTCTCTCCACCGCTGGGAAGCTGCTCCGATATTTACTCTTGCCTGATCGTAACCCTTCTTTTTAATGTTTTGTTAAATTATGTGATAAATAATGCGTTTTTAAAAAAACGAAGCATTAACACATGTTAGACTGCACCCCATAAACACAATTAATCCTAGAAAAAAAAAAACAGTGAACCACCCCTTTAAGTCTGTAGTAAAAAATGGGTGAGCAATAATAGTCATGTTTGTCTTAACAAGTACCACTAATTTACAGACTATATATAAATCTGGTTTTGAAAGCTGTTGGATATGGAAATCTTTACCATATTTTCTGTAGCTGAAGAGTATCTCATAGTGTGATTGACTCTGTCTTTGCCATTTCCAAGGCACCGAATGTACTTTGCCATTTCCATTTTTGCCCAAAATATTTTAGTGTTTTCATTGCATTGCCCTAAATGGATAATTCTAAAATGGTGCAAGGCTCAAGGAAAACCCAGAAACGTCCCAAAAGCACAGCTATAGGGAATATACATTTAGTAGCAAATAAATAAAAAAAACCTTTCCAAGCCTTTTTAATAGATTGAGATCTGCTTGGAGACTCAGATCTGCTTCTGTGTTTTCCCATGAGTTGGAGTCTTCCTCCCTCTTACAGAAGCTGGGGCTGTGATCTGCTATCTACAAAGCTATTATTTTAGTTCAGTGGGTGCATCCCCCACTCCAAAACCATCCACACCTCCATCCCCTACCTCTCCTGGAAAAAGGGAGGAGAAACTCCAAGGCATGACAAGGCAGATCAGAGTGAGAAGGTGGTGGCATTAAGGTTCCATGACACAAGTGGAATCAATCTTTGACCCAAATGCACAAACAGGTGAAATGAATTGTAAAACTAATATAAATCTCTGGTAACATTATTTGAAAGTTAGAAAGAGTTCATGTGAGGTCACTGATTCATTTCAGTCTGCTTCCTTCCCTGGTCTACGTTCAGTCCATTCATGCTGTGATGACCTGGGGTCAGTCGTTTGTTGGTGATCTGTTTTGAGTGCTGCTCTTATCAGGGCCCTTGTGTGACGGCAGTTCTGCTCCAATTAGCTCATCTGAGGGAGTCAAGAGTCTTGATTCTCATGAAGAGCTGAACAAACACTATTTAATGAGTTCATCTTATGAGAATTTGCATAGAATTTCCAAAACAAAGCTTTTCAGACCGTTTTAAAAAGGTGTTTTTTTTAGGGGGAATGGATACATTTTTGTTAAGCTTGTCAGTAAATGATTAAATCACAAAAACCTGTCAAAAAACATCCATAATCATTAGAAAAAAAGTCTACATTTTTATTATTACCTCTCTTTCGCACCTGCGGTGCTGTAGTGATGTCCGATTCTGTTGAATGATTCAACTGATTGAGAACTGTTTGTAGCCTATTTCACTTTTTTATTTGAAAATAGAGTTTTGCTTAAAGGGGTCATATGATGATATGATTTAAATTTTTCCTTTCTCTTTGGAGTGTTACAAGCTCTTGGTGCATAAAGAAGATCTGTAAAGTTGCAAAGACTAAAGTCTCAAATCCAAAGAGATATTCTTTATAAAAGTTAAGAGTCAACCACGCCTACCTAAAACGTCTCGTTCTAACACGCCCCCACATGTCTACGTCACGATGTGGGAAGATTTGCATAGCGCCACCCAAACGTTCACGCAAAAAAACAAGGCTTAACTTTGATTCTCGCTGTAGTATTGTTGCTGCCGCCGCCATGTCATGAAGGCACTGTGTGATTCGTTGTGAAAGCGAAACTACTTTGGTTGGCCTTCCAAAACAGGATGATATCCGCTTCGTCATGCCTGGAGCTGATCCGTGCTGGTCTTCGCAACTTCGCGCTGTCGATCGCCGGATCGGCTTTCACCGTGGACGAAGTGGAGTCCAGCCCGGGGTCGTCACATGTGGTTGCCGCAAGCCCACTCCATGACCGCCATTAAACAGCTTGGAAGATCAAAGTCAATTTTTAATATAACTCCGATTGGATTCATCTGAAAAAAAGAAGTCAAATACGCCTAGGATGGCTTGAGAAAGTAAATAATGGGTTAATTTTCATTTTTGGGTGAACTATCCCTTTAAGCGCATTTTCACCCAATTCAGAAAAATAATTACTTCTTTATTATTGTAATGTCAAAAATAATTAAATTTCTATACATATTTAAATTCAAACGTGTTTATGCATCATGATAGCATTTGTTGTACTGACTTTATACTGATTTTATTGTAAAAATTCTCATATTATTACTAAAGGACACTAAAAGGGTAACTTAATCATTAATGTTTGTTTTCCTGTAGATTTGGTTGTGAAATGTGACCTGGACATGTTTTCTCAGGATTCACCCATGCACACCACGTTACAATTTGAATAACAAAACCTTGACAAATTAAATCTAATGTGCAGCACAGCAACAAGTGAAGGCTTGTGTGTAACTGTGTGTCTGTGTGTGTGTGAGTGAGAGAGAGAGAGAGAGAGAGAGAGCGCGCACTACTGCATTTAAGGGCTCTCTCTCTCTCTTATCAGACTTGTGGGACATATCTAGTCCTCTATTTGGGGAAGCAGGGCTGAGGGCTGGTGAAGTGTGGCGGACAGCGGCAGGTTGGAATTCGCTGCGGGTGTGTGGAAGCGGGGAACCGAGAACAGTAAGAAACACCTTACAGCTCAGTGCCAGAGAGTGTAAGACGCTTTCCTATGGCGTGTGATTGATCAATTCAATCTCATTGGCTTTGCTTGTACAAGTGGCAGAGAGAGGGAGAGAGAGGGGAATATTAATCATGGCTGGAAAGTCTCTGCACTTGTGCGTATTCTTGATTTGCGCAATTCAAACGAACACTGGATTTAACATTGACGTGCAGTTCCCGGTTATCAAAGAAGGAAAAACCGAGGGCAGCTTATTTGGATTTTCTGTTGCATTGCACAAACAGACCGAAAAGACAAAGACGAACTTGTAAGTACCAGAATGATATTACATATATCGAAAGTTGCTCTTTTTGTTTCTTTTCGTTCTTTCTGCGCTAGTCTAACACAGGCTAGAACGAGGAATACAAATGACGATCGCATATTCAACGTCACAAACCTTTAGATATTTATGCTCCGTGGATGGATTCATTCATATGAATTAATATCTAGTTTTGAGCATCCAAATAAACTAAAACAACCTCTCTTTCGCACCTGCAGCGCTGAAGTGATGTCCAATTCGCGAATCATTTAGGCTATTGAACCGATTCTGTTGAATGATTCAACTGATTTGAGAAGCGTTTGTAGCGTATCTGATTACGTAACTCGCGTTACTTGTAATGCGTTACCCCCAACACTGCTAGTCACTACATTATAAAGAATGATTCAAGAGTAAATCTAACATAACAATATTCTAAAATCTCTAGAGTAGGCTACTAAATATTATCATTCATAATAGGCTACTGGAAACTATTGGTATCTGCATGATTGTTAGGTTCTAGCTTGTCATTAGCTAGTGCAAGCTGGTAGACCATCTTGGACCAGCCACGAACCAGCTGTTATCAGCCCTGCAAACTTTAAAAGCATCAGTATTGATTGTTCAGTGTATCGGTTCACTAAAATGAACCAAATGGTTCAAACGAATCTCAGCGCTACCGCCGAAAGGCAACCTGTTCGTTGTGAGTCTTTAACTTTCACAAACTGCGCAGACGCCATAATTTAGCTACTCGTCTACAGTTTTTGTTTGTATTTTTATTACCATCCGAGTTGTTCTGCTTTATATTATAGCCTACCTGAAGTTCTCTTGAAGTAAATATGCTATAAACACTAACAAAATAGGCTACCTACCACCAAGCTTATACCGCCTTGGTAAAATAAACAAATTTTGGGCAATGTCATGTTTTTCATAAATATGATATTCATTCAGCATTATGCTACAGTATATGTCACATCTGATGCCATCACTGAACCATCACAATATGTTTTTGATCTGTTATGTTTACTTTAGTGGTGTCAAACGATTAATCGCGATTAATCGCATCCAAAATAAAAGTTTTTGTTCACATAATATATGTGTGTGTACTGTGTATATTTATTATGTATATATAAATACAAACACATGCATGTATATATTTAAGAAAAATATGTAATGTTTATATATTAAATATATTTATGTAGCCTATAATGTAAATTATATGAATATAAATATATACTCTAGGAATACATACATATTTTCAAAATATATACTGTATGTGTGTGCTTTTATATGTACATAATAAATATACACAGTACACACACATATATTATGTGAACAAAAACTTTTATTTTGGATGCGATTAATCGCGATTAATCGTTTGACAGCACTAGTTTACTTTTAATTTAAGTACAGTTCTAGCTATACTTTAACATGACTATAAATGGCACCATTATATCGGTTTACTATTCCTACAGTCTTCTAGTTACCCTCTGAGGTAATTTGAATACAACTCCGGTGAAATAGGATGGGTGTTAACACGCCAACAGATGCCAAGAACAGTCAAAACAATAGGACTGTGTTTAAACCGTGTAGCCAAAGACAGGACAGTAGAATACTGCAACTTTGAGATCATTGCATTATCTTTCTCCCTATTATGAGAAATGAGACATAGGTTCAGATGAACCTGTATACTTTTACCGCTGGCTATGCCAAAGAAAATTACACCTCAGGACATGGATTTATAGCTGAATGTGGGCTGTGCTTTCATTTCAAAGACAGGAAACAATCGCATATAAACATAATCCTTTCTTTAGGCTTTTATACTGTATCTGTTATAAGATAATGTCTGTTATCAGAAGTGCACTGAAGTATGTTCTTGCTTTAAAGTATATATCTTCAAAGATATGCAGGTTTTGTACGACAGAGCTTTGTCATGCCCTCATATCCTGTATAACCTGTTGCCTGCAGACTGTTTATGCTCCTGATAAACCTATTACCCTCTCGGTGGCTGCATGCTTTCAAAAGGAAAACTCTCAGCAATGGCGCGCTGCTATATATCAAAGCATGTAGCACCAGAATTAGCAGCACAAATATGGGTCAGCACTAGTGAGAAGATGGATTGAATATGCTGTATATGATTGTCGCTGATGTATTTTGTGAAGCTGTCAGCTATGCCTCTGTTGTGGGATGGTAGGGAGTTCCCCCAAATTGCTCTTTCCTTATTTGTGATTTCCTGCTAATCAAGAGCCTATCGTCTAGTTTCATCGACAGGCCCTGAAGGCACATCAAAGAACCGAGGAATCTCCTTGGCGCATGTTTTAGTCGATGACACTGCTTTGAAAGTAATCACCTAAATCACTTCACCTCTCTGCTTCATCAGGCGGTTATAAATTTGTCACTTAACCCAGTGTTACTGTTAAGGACTGGATGGATGCTGTGCCCTCTGGGGAGCGTGATATTGTCCAGGCACTGAAACATGAGAGGGGCCACACGGTCACGGGGAGTGTGTCCTTCGCTCACAGGCGGATGGGGACACTGGTACAGAAATGGCATTTAGGATCTGTGTCTAGGATGGCTAGATGGGCAGATGCACGGTTAAAGAAGACCCAGCTGTGCTCACTTTAACAATCTGCCACTTAAAAACACCCTGTAAGATGCTTTATATGCTGTAAAACTGTACAAGCCAGTTTGTGAAAGACCAGCTAATAAAGTCAGAGTAGTGGACCTGTAAAAAAAATAAAAAAAATAAATACAAACAGTATGTATGTATATGTACAGTACATGTATGTATGTATACAATTTTATATATACACATTACAATGATAAAGATGTTACACTGGTAGTATTTGTTTTTAATTACTTGTTTAAGTAATTGATTTATATTATGCTGCTTTTGATTTTATTATAAAGTTTCTTTAAAATTATTAAAATTAATAAAGTTACAATTAAGTTTCTAAATTCTGACTTCATGTATGTCACTATATAACATACTTTAATTATATAATAATATTTGATGAAATATTATACATATTAAATATTATTATAAATAATAATATTAAATGTAGTTAAATAATTATACACACATAGATAGATAGATAGATAGATAGATAGATAGATAGATTTAATTATATAATAATATTTGATGAAATATTATACATATTAAATATTATTATAAATAATAATATTAAATGTAGTTAAATAATTATACACACATAGATAGATAGATAGATAGATAGATAGATAGATAGATAGATTTTATTTTATTATTTTTATTTATTATTTTATTTTTCATTTTTTATTGTGCCCAGACAGGATGATTTTCATTACTGTGCTATAGTGAAGAGTATGAGGTTTATTAATTTATTAATTTACTTATTTTTTTGCAGTACAGTAATTCAAATTTGGGGGAAAATGTGCTTATGGAGGAAAATGAAGTTATTATAAAAAGATTGTAATGAAAAGACTATATCTAAATATGAGATTTTGATGAGAAATATACATTTAAAACCTTTTCCTGACATCAGTATTTCATCTTTGGGAAGAAAAAAAAATATTTTCTTTGTGGTTGATTCTTCTCAGTTGTGTGTTACTGAGGTGCTTTAGAGCTGAACTGAAGTTGGGCTGCATGGGGGCATTTTATTGATGCATCTTATGAGAGAGATCTAATCAAATCTCTCTTTACTGTTGGCCATGTTTGTCTAAGCAGGACACTGCGCAGACCCCTCTCTTCCCTCCGCATATCCTGAGAGATGGAATGTGCTGGCTCAAACTGAAGCGTTTTCAGTGAAAAGAGAGAAATACATTTCTGCTGTATGTTTTCACTGCTTTTCTGCATTTGTCCACCAAACCCAAATGTCTACACTGTCTCACCTCAGAGACAAGAATTAGATCTTGTTGAGTTGAGCATGAGGAGTGTGAACTTTTAAATAATGCAGAAGTGCAAGCGATTGCCCATTTACAACATGCATTAACACTGCTTTAGTGTGTGAAATGAAGACGTGTAAGTTTGAAAGAGACAAGGGAGGTGAAGGATGAACCTTGATAGTTTTTTAGGGAATAACATGCAGTTTAATTAACTAAAACTAATACTATAACAAAATGTTATTTGGAAAAAAGCATTAACATTACTCATTTTTCTTTAGTTTTACTTAAAGTACTAAAATAAGTCAAACAAAAAAATGTAATAAAAACTATATAGACATTTAAAAAAAAAAACTAAAATCAAATAAAATTACAAAAACATATAATTATTAACTTATTACTGTTAACTAAACTTAAAACCTTAAAAAACATTTTTGTTAATTGCAAAAAAAACCATTTTTCATTTGTCTTAAGCCCTAAAATATTGTACTAAAATAATGAAAATAAAATGAATAAAAATTATATAGACGTTTAAAAAAAAAAAAAACTAATAAAATGACAAAAACACAACAAAATAATTAAAACTTGAACTAAAAATAAAGTGAAAATATAAAAATATATAATTTAAATATTGACCAAAACATATAATTATTAATGTATTATCATTAGCTAAAACTAAAAAAAACATTACAAATAAAAAATACACTAATACTAAAAATACATTTTATTTTTTTTTAAATTGTAAAAAAAATTAGGCATTTAAAAAAATAAAAAAAATAATAAAAACGTATCAATTATACTAAAATATCACTGGTTCCACTTCTCTGATCCTTCTGAGTTACGGAGAATCATCTTCGTATCATAATTGTGACAAAATATAAGGAAATGGGATTAAACGAGAACTTAAAATGAAAAGGAAAATCTGTTTGCAAATCATTTTGTTTTCATAATCTGTTGTATTTTATTCATTTAGATTGTTTGGATGATGAGAAGTCACCTCTAACAGGTGCTGGAGAAAAGAGATTACAGGAAGTCAGAGAAATGTATTATTCTTCAATTAAATCACAGACAAACACTTTATCTTTGGAATAAAGTGCACCAATGAATCATGCACAATAAGACCAAGAATATGCTTTAAGGGGTAAAATATATCATATATATATATAAACACCTTGCTACGTGTACTGCGTTAGGCTAACCGAGACTTGTCATTTGCACTTATATATTGTTGCTCTTTTGTTAGTTTTGACTGCTTTTATTGTCCTCATTTGTAAGTCGCTTTGGATAAAAGCGTCTGCTAAATGACTAAATGTAAATGTAAATGTAAAAAGGGTCAAATTTAATGTCAAGCCAATTTTAAGCCTGCTAGAGTGAACTATTCATATCCCGACTTGATCCCTTTGCAGAGATGGCAGCCTTTCAGAGCACAAAACAAATATACTATAGTCTTCTTACAACCTCTTTAAACAGCTCGTTCAGCATGGAGTGCTTTATCTTCTCTTCCTGTGCAGGAGCTGGTGGTGTTGTGTTCAGCTCTTTGATTGGTTCTTCCAGTCCTCTGACTCTGTGGAATGCTGAGAATTCCTCATCCTGCCTTGCTCAAGTGGACCTGCCATGGCTGCAGGTTGGGACAGGACCAAAAGAGAGGCAGAGGCGTTTGGGAACCTGCTACCTATCAAACAGAGGAGGATTACAGCGCTATTAGAGGCCTGCGAACCAAGCATGCACAGTCATTTTCTGCCTCAGAGAGAGAGTTTATTAAATGCTGTGCTTTTGTTTTCTGATGGAGAGTAAGATCAGATCAATGGGTCTGATTCCTCTGTGTCACACATTTAATTAAATGAAGGAAAATGTGTTGCATACTGTAACTGTCTGTGATCTATAGCTCAAGGCCTTTTTTTTTCATTTGACAGGCATGATCTTCTCTCTTTAAACTCTTAAACGTTCCATGAACATTTCAGCTCCCTCTTATAAACATCACTCTTGCTCCATAAATAATTCAAATAGTCTTTTTCATTCTCAGCTCCCACAATCCTCGCTGGCATACCTCCCTCTTTCTGATTGTTTACAATGAGAAAAAATTAATGATCTCTAGAGCAAATGTTTGCTTGGACTTTCACGTTCCCAAGATTAATTTCGTGTCACTATATTTAAACGAGAAAAATGCGTTTGTTTATGCGTGAATGAGCTGTTCAGTGCATGGCATGAATACGGGAGATTTGGCAACCCTCCAGCCTTCTCGTTTTTTCATCCCAAGCCGTTCCTCTGTTTGATTCAGGTGTGGGTCTTTGAAAGCTCCAGATGTGTACTGTGACGATCCCCTGTAGGATTCTGTGCTGACTTGTTGACTGATGAGCCTGGGTCGCCATTGAAATGTTGACATTTATCATCTAGACCAGGGGTTCTCAAAGCCTACATTAAATTTTCATCAGTGTCAAAGGTCCGGACTGGAACAATTGGTTATTACAAAACTTGTTTTTAATAAACATACATAACATGCATAACAAATAAGCATTTTTTTTTTTTTTTTTTAAATAAAGTGCCCTTTTCATTCAAAATACATCAATAACAAGTGCAAAAGTGGCAAAACAATGAACTTACGAGCGACCGACAAGATTTTTTCTCTGGCCGATGCAGATATTTAGAAATCAGGGCAGTCGATGGCTGATATATGATGCTGATTTTTTTGGCCGATTTTCTTTTTGTCCCCCCTTTATCTCATAAAAGAGTTTGAGTAAATGATTACTGCAGGGCACAAGATAGTAATAGTAGTAGCAGT
Organism: Sinocyclocheilus anshuiensis; assembly: GCF_001515605.1. NCBI lineage: Eukaryota > Metazoa > Chordata > Actinopteri > Cypriniformes > Cyprinidae > Sinocyclocheilus > Sinocyclocheilus anshuiensis. The sequence goes on along the minus strand of NW_015548217.1, from coordinate 3,272,073 downwards.
AGTAAGCCTAATTCATAGTAATACTACATGGCTCAAAACTTAAGCACCTTCTCAAAACAGTTCTGAAGCATGCTTTTTGTTTATGTTTGTTGACAGACACCAGTGTTTTCCACAGACGTGCAAATGCAAATTCATTATCTGCCAGCAGGAGGCGCTTTTGGAGTGGGAGATATAGCCGTTTCCCCGGTAACGGCTGTAATCAAATAAGCGCTGCACTCACACGCGCTACTTTATCAGGCATATTACAGGAAAGACGAAATGAAAATGACATCGAAGCTTTTCTGAAGACGGTCGGTTCTTTTTAAAGATACATACATATAAAAACACCCGCGCTGCATTTTAATTTTGAAATTTGTGGCGGTCAGTTTTGATATTGTGACGGGCCGCCAAAAAAACACTGGACACTGCTAGAAGTCAAATGGCCTTAATCTAAGTGATAACAAAAATTGAAAAAAAAATAATAATAATAATACTCATATTAGCGTGAAATGTCGCCTGATTATGTCAAATGTCAAACGTCATACGCTCACTGGATGTCATGACAACAAATGTCATGAAGGAAAAGTTTCAGTGTCTCGCCTTTGCTTTCATTTCGGACCATCTCCAAAAAGACATAAAAAAACTAAACAAATAATTTATAAGTTTAACATGCGTTTATCAACGTAGGAAATATAATTAGTGCTCTTGAAATACGAAATGGAGGCGGGTCCGGATCCGGATCAGAGTCCGGACTTTGAGAAGCACTGATTTAGACATTCGAGACATCAGCAGAATCTAATACTTTTCTTCTAAATTTGAGTGGTAAGTCTGTGCCAATTCTATTTTTACAAACTGGAAAATGCCTTCAGGGACCAATTTTAAAGCAAGTTCGTCTAGAAAGGATCACTTGCTCATCCTCACATCATTCCAGACCAGTAGGATATTTTTTTCTTCCTTGGAAAACACTAAAAGTGAATTGTTGATGAATATCCTGCATGGCTGCACTGTTACATATAATGAAAGTGAATGAGGATGTGTGCTGTCAAGATATAGAGTCATAATTTTTGCGTGAGCTATGAATTGTACAGGATTTGGACTGGCATAGAACCTGAAGTTATTAATTGCGGATTCAGACTCACTTTGTGATTCTTTTACACAACCGGAATGTAAAATGTCACAGATGGTCCTGAACTCAAGATGACACATTAAAATTATTAAAAAATACATAAAAATAAAAAATAATAATAATAATAATAACAAAAATAAAATAAATATTAAATATAATACTTTTTTTTTATAAATATAATAGTTTGTCTTATATAATTACCATGACAAAATCAGTAGCCAGTATTATTTTAATATCATTGATATATATTCTAGTTTTTGTTAACATTTTGTATTAATTTTTTATATATTTTCCTTTTTCACTTTGATTTTAAATTTTAAAGTTATTTATTTATTTTTGTTTGTTTGTTTAATTGTAATTTGTTGTGTTTTTATGTCATTTTTTTTTTTTTTTTTTATTAGGTCTGTTACTTTTTATTTCATTCATTTTTAGTTTTAGTTATTTTAGAAACTACACAAAAAATATGAAACGTTGCCTTGGAAGTTAGCTGAAATAAAACCCATTTTTTACATTTTATTTTATTTTATTTCAAAAGTTTTATTTACTCATTTATTTTTAGATAAAGATACAGAAGAGCAATATCACAAAAATCACTTTTAGAGTGATTTTTTCCGCCTTATGAACAGCAAAAACTTTGACAGCCAATCAAAATCTACACACTGAGAACAACTAGCAGTGAGCTTAGAATAGGCATAGTGTTATAGTATGTTGGTGTGGATGTAAATATAGTTATCATTACAGTTACTGTTATAGTTTTCATTCTTGTTGTGAACAGGTGGTTTCATGTTGACTGAAGATTTATTTTCATCTTATTCAGAATGATGTCAGTCCTCTAAGAGATGGTACATTATTTTGTGTTACAAAATAACAAAAATCACCAGACAAGCATCTGTTGCCCTAAGAGGAATTATGCATTTTCTGATTCAGGAGTTGTGCTTGTCCATTAAGAATTTGTCAGCATGTTCCTATATTGTTGCTAGGGTGCTCAGGATTGTGTTAGGGTGTTGCTGGTTTTGTATTAGTAATTGTCCTAACAGCGTTAGTGGCTCATAACATTTGTGGCTGAAGTCTGTTTTGCAGATCATCTTAAGCTGAGCTGTAAAATATCTGGCCATCAAAAGACCACTGTTGGGAACATCATGAAGTCCTCACAGGGAACTGGCGTTAATATCTCATCCTGAGCAGATTATATCAGATGAGAAGGAGTGAAGGTGTCTCACGTATAAGTGAAAATGGTCACCTAGGGAGCTTGATACGTCTGGGTCCTCGCTCATCATTACTCAGTGCACTCAGGAAATGTAATACAAAAGGCCCACCTTTCAACATGTACAGGAGAATACAAATTAAATGACCCCAGAGTCCCCCCGAGAGCAAACACTGCTCACAACACAAATGCATCATCAACCATGGGACTATTTTGTTCCACATTTGAATAGAACGAAATGATTTAAGGACTATAATGGTTTATTAAGATGTTAGCAGCCATGTACTTTCCACAAAGGAGCTTGCTTTTTAACAAAAGTGTTGATATACTTCAAACATTCTGCTTAGGATTTGTTCTAAACCTCCGAAATTCCGGCAAAACGTTGGCCAATAAGGTCCACTGTTAGTCGTGCAGTGATGTATGAAGAACATTTTGCACAGAATTCACCTTCAAACAAAGCAGCTTTCTGTTCGTCAACATGGCGAATCCACAAATAAATGACAAATTTGAACCCATGAAGTCTTTCACCCTCACACTAATGCACTAATACATGGATTCATATTGAAATGACTGTATTTTGCCCATGAAAATTGGCAAAAAAAGTTATAAATGTGACCTCAGATTAAGTTTGAAAATTTTTCAATTCATATAAATTGATTCAGTTTACATGCTCAATTCAAACATTAATTTGTAGATACAGTATATTATGTGTCTAATCTACAGTATCTTTGGTTATAAGGTTTGCAAATCACACACATTGACATATGCCACTATCCTGTGATGGCTGAGCTAAAAAATAAAATGCTAATGAATCATCATTAGTGTTTCTTCTCACAGTCATTTGAATTATGACTGGACTTGTAAATTTTAGGTATAGTCTTTGCTGCCTTGTAAACACTGCTATTTTCTTCAAGAAATTTCCTTCATGCAAATCTAGCTGTATTTTGATCCTCCTTGTGTATCTAAGGTCAGAGGTCTCAGTGAAGTCAAGCACGCACTATAAGACTCATGATGGTTTCACATGATGACTGGTCTGCTACAGGAAGTCTCCCCAAACACTGTCACGTCTATATTTTTCTCTGTTTCTATGTACGTATGTGCAAATCAACACAAAGGCGACCTTGTAATCTGCAAGTAGTTGTGTTGAGCACTCACCAGCATGGCAGAAGAAAAAATAAGGTTTTAAGTGTGCATAGGGCTGAGATCTTTAGTTGGCTTATTCAGCATATTCTTCTGAACACTCCCACCTCTACCAATAAGAGTAGTGGTCGACCGATATATCGGCCGATATTTGGCATTTTTTAAATATCGGCATCGGCCGATAAGTTTTCCTGTTTGGCCGATGCGTTTGAGGCGGGACTTTTATTTTGACGGCGCTGAGAACGGCAGCGCCTGAGCACACAGTGCTCACATTCTCCCTCTTGTTCGCTGTTGTCGTTAAAGGCCCCATATTGTCAAAACTGAAATTTCCTGGCTTTTTTCACGATAACTGAGGTCTAGGGGCTATTTAACTACCATATAAGTTTCAAAATAGTCAGTTCACAGTAAAATGCACACAGCCTGCATAAAATAGCTGTGATTAAAAACCTTGCAAACTTAGTCGGATCCAGTTGTGAGATCTTGTGAAGTGTGCATTTGTGTCCTGCATGATCGCATGTTCTCTCTGCTTGACGGTCGGTCCGTGTGAATGGAATGTGGACAGGAGGAGAGTTCAGCTTCACTGAGACGCGCGATCGACAAACTTTAAACTCGTGATTTTAAATTATGCTGCGCTTTATGCATTTGCCCACTGTCATAATCATGTCATTTTCACTGTGTGCTTTATGTAAAATGAGTGTTACCTTGGCTTTATTTGAAAAAATATGATTCCCAATGCACACAAACTTCCCAG
>NW_015548217.1:3257865-3267184 GCF_001515605.1 Sinocyclocheilus anshuiensis | reverse complement strand
AAAAGTATTATAACGATTGCTTTTATATTATTAGTAATAGAAAGGCAAACATAATACTTTCTTGTTTGCCGTCAACATTCAGCAAATACGCATTTATATCATTTAAACAAATCTTTGAATGTCTAATAAACATCTAATTTCAAAAACCTTGCAAACTTAGTCGGATCCAGTTGTGAGATCTTGTGAAGTGTGCATTTGTGTCCTGCATGATCGCATGTTCTCTCTGCTTGACGGTCGGTCCGTGTGAATGGAATGTGGACAGGAGGAGAGTTCAGCTTCACTGAGACGCGCGATCGACAAACTTTAAACTCGTGATTTTAAATTATGCTGCGCTTTATGCATTTGCCCACTGTCATATTCATGTCATTTTCACTGTGTGCTGTATGTAAAATGAGTGTTACCTTGGCTTTATTTGAAAAAAATATGATTAATGCACACAAACTTCCCAGAACACTGAGTGTCCTGTTGGTTACAGTGTTTACTTCCTTTTTAATTATATTTTTATTAAATATTTATTTATTTGTGAAAAATACTTTGTCATCTAAAGTATAAGTATGTTTATTTAACACATTTATTTTTTTTATTTCATTTTTCAAATGATTTCAAATTTCGCAAATATTAATTAAAATAAATACAATTATATCAGCTTTATATCGGCCATCGGCCACCCCGCTTTCCAAGATATCGGCATCGGCTGTCAAAAAAACAATATCGGTCGACCACTAAATAAGAGAGCAATGATGCATCCAGCACGAATTAGCTTAACAAGTTTCAGGTCAGCAGCTATTTCAGTCTCCTACAGAGGAAGCAAGAGGTGCTGGATGTGCTTTTCGGGGCCCCTCAGCATGAGCTTCTGATCTGTATGGATTAGAGAACTGCAGCTGAAGATGTTCAGGTCACCATGAAACGTGTTTTCATTGTGGTCAGGTCACGGTCTTGCACAGCCAGACTTCTGACTGTTGGCATAGAGTCTGGTCCACATTGAATCCTATTGTGGCCAAGAAATGACCAGAGAATGACCATTTTTATGCATGCATGTATTTATTTATTTATGAAGTAGGAAATAGTTGATAACAATAATGATCTGACTAATGACTTTTATTAGGGCTGCATGACTACTTGCATTTTAATAGCATTTGCATCTGCAGTATTTTCCCACCAGTTATTTATCCTGAAAATAGTTCTTACATTTCAGTTAACTTGCATTGTTAACATGTATAAATAAGGCCTCCATGTATAAAGTCATTTGTTTGTCATATAAATATCAGGTATCTTTCAAAGAACTAATGCTTAAATATGGTAAACTTTGGAAAATCCAGTGATTATTTTTGCATCAAAAGCTTTCATTACAGAAACTAGCTACTTCGGCAAAAAACAGCTACACATTTTCCAGGTTACAGGACCTTTTGAGTCACAAATACTAAGAAATGTGAATTATTTGAAACTCTAAAATAAAAACCCATGTTAAACCAAAAGAATTTCCCCAAATATTGTCCCAAACTGTTGTCTGAAATTTTGCCAAAAAGTTAAGGGTTTGTGACTTACCAGCATGCATTGCAGCATGAATAAATTATGCGGATACTGTTTTTTTGTCATGATTGTGTTATAATGTTAAGAGCTCATCATTTTGCATTTGTTGATTGTCATCATTCTTAAGGTTTGTGTGTCAAGGGTTGAGGTCTCTAAAACTACTGTGCTTTCAGATAGCATAGTTTATTTCACATATTAAGTGTCCCATAAAACTAAATATTATGGCTACCAAAATGAATGACTGTGAGACTAATAATGTGACACTGATAAAAGAAAGCAAATAGTTGAATCTGTGGTTTCCTCGATTAATGCAAGAATTATTAATTAATTAATTGACGAAACATAGCAATTATTACAGAATTCTAAATGGATATTGGGACCATTTATAACCATTGAGAGTCAATTAATATAATGTTATAATAGCTGATACAGTGTTTAAAGTGATATTTGTTGATATCATCTTTCTAATGCGTAGAGTTCAGATGCAGTTGTTTTGGGAGGTTTTCTTCAGGATGTTATATTCTCTGTTGGAGGTGTGTATATTATTGTAGCCTTGGCTCATCTCTTTATGGTTGCTGTTGATATACTGTAATGATCTCATTGATTTCTCAGCAATAGAAATGTAATCTTCTGTTATGAAAATGTTATGGAAATGATGGAAATATCTGACATTTTGACACCAATTATATTTCTCTGTCTAGGGGAAACCTGCACTTTTGCTTAGTGGTACTATTTAAATTTTTTCTGAAATTATGAACAGTTGAATGGCAGTAATGTTGATAGATGCTTCATATATTCTGCTCAGAGTAGTAATTATGCCATTTACAAAAAGCTAAATAGATTAAAGACTTTGTTCCCGGCTTGTGTTGTCAAATTCAATATGCCATCTGAGCGGCTGTATTACCCTGTTTACGGTATTTGTACTGAAATGATTATCTGGTCAGCAGGGAACTTCACTGAATAATCCAATCACCAATAATCTAATCCATAGAACAATCTATTTACATCAGCGAGGAGTAGAGAAGAAGCCCTGGCATGACGGTGCTTTTTAGTCTTGTCTGATTCTTGTTGTGCCAGTAAATTTGCGACCCTGGACCACAAAACATAAGTCGTTGGTGTATATTTTTGGCAATAGCCAAAAAAACATTGTATGGGTCAAAATTATCGATTTTTCTTTTATGCCAAAAATCATTAGGATATTAAGTAAAGATCATGTTCCATGAAGATGTTTTGTAAATTTCCTACTGTAAATATATCCTAATTCAGTTTTTGATTTGTAATATACATTGCTAAGAACTTCATTTGGACAACTTTAAAGGCGATTTTCTCAATATTTTGACTTTTTTGCACCCTCAGATTCCAGAGTTTCAAATAGTTGTATCTCAGCCAAATATTGTCCTATCCTAACAAACCATACATCAATGGAAAGCTTATTTATTCAGCTTCCAGATGATGTATAAATCTCAATTTAAAAAAAAATTGACCCTTGTGACTTGTTTTGTGGTCACATTTGTCTTCAATCAGGGCTGTTCATGTCTTTCAGGCTATATTAAATAATATCTTAAATATTATAATATATAAATAACATGTAATATATTATTTCATATATTTTATATTATATAATATAATATTTATTATATTTTTTCAATGTGTGAAATGTAAAAGCAAATATACAAAAATATAAAATGCTGCAAATACATAAACAATTCAAGGTTAAAAGAAATAAATCAAGCCACATTAATGTGAAATTTTGATTTCTCATAAAAATATTGCATATAACAAAACAAATTGTAATAGACTATTTTATATTATATTATATATAGGCGCAAAAACAGCCTTAATTTTCACGAAATATGATTTCTTTCTATTTAATTTTGACATGTTCTGACATGCGTTGTGTGAATGACCTGATATCAGCTCAATCATATCTCCATACGGGAGTAAAGATCCCAGATCCATCTCGATCAGTCGTCTGTCCTCCATTCTATACAGGTTAAAGTGAGCGCAACTGTGGTGGAATCAGTGATTTTGAATCATGCGGGTTGTTTGGGTGTTCAGTCTCAAACAATATGTCTGAGTATCTGCTCTGATTAGTTTAGTAAGGATCAGCATGAACCTAAAAGTTGTCACTTTGTCACAAGACTACAACATTGCATTCCCACGTGCATTTTTAAACTAACAGCACATGCACATGGAGTATCAATATGTATTGAAAAATCTGTATTTTTTCGACAATACTCCAACCTACTGATACTTCACCTAGTTGCTAGTAACAACAAAAAAAAACACCTAACATTGTCCTACAAAGCAAACATTTTTACATTGGGTCTGCAAGTCACACTATATTGTGAAGCTGAAGCTTGTCTCAGTGTTGCCAGTTCTTAATGTCAGTCTCACAGTTCACTAAACAGCCTTGCTCTCAGACATGCCCTAATTCCTCACAGCATTACTGGGACAAACTGAGGTCATGTTTTTTGTTGAATTTTTCCACAGACTGCTGTGGTTGATGGCCAAAGTTACAGGAGTTTCCATTGATGTTACATGTTGCATGATTACTTTAAAGGGATAGTTCACCCAAAATTAGCAGTCTGTCATCATTTACTGTTGTTCCAAACCTGTACAACGTACTTTGTTCTGGGGAACACAAAAGAAAATATTCTGCAAAAATTGATCTTCTTTTGTCTAGAAAATGAAAATCAATATGGTCCAGTTTTTTTTGAACCCCAGAAAATAAAATACAGGTTTGGAATGACATGTTCAAGTGCTTTGTTGTCGGAAAGAGTAGGAATCATGAAGACTGCAGGTTTATCCTTTCATATTTCTTGGGGAAATCTTATTAAAGCTCAAATGTAGTGAAGATTAAAAGACAGAATCCCATTCTTTGGCAACCATGTAAACATTACCTGCACTATTGTATTCATAATGTGGCGGCAACATTACGTGTGCTAAAACATTCATGGTGGCTAAGAAGGGTCAAAATGTAAAATAGCATCAGGTATGAAGTGTATAATAAGTGATTTTATGCTTAGGTAACACCCAGATTCTCTGCTTTTGTTAATACAGGAGGCTTTTTAAGCTGTGTTTCAGTAGATGAACCAGATATACAGGAAGTGTTGAGAAAACCTGTGAGAAAACAGTCATTATTACCACAGTTTTGTTTGGTATCACTAGTGACGCAGAAATTATCCACTTTACTTTCAATCTGTGTTTGTCCATTTAATCTCATTGCTGTCCAGGAGAACCAATTGAGATATTAAAGATATATAATTTGTGCTTTTTTTCTGTATGGGAACAGTCATTTCACTGTTCACTTTTCTCTCACACACATAGCTGTGATGCCCATATCTGTGATTATCTCCTGCTTTGGGAGTGTCTGTGGAATCTCAGATAAAGCTGGTAGTGAGTGATCCTCAGAGCCAAGGCCTCTCTCTCTTTCACAGGATGAGATCAGACTCTTACTGCTGTAAACCCAAACTATGCTTCTTACTGTTCTCAAAGATATATACCATGGTTAAAAAAAAAACTTTTTGTTACTTTTTTATTAGTGATATTGACTGTTAGTGAAATATTGCATGCTTATAGTTTAATTTTTTTTTCTTTTAACTTAACTCACACAACAGAATTTTCAGTATTAAATAATATAAAAAATATATTTCACCCAAAATGAGGATTCTGTCAACATTTACTCACTCTCATGTCATTCCAAACCTGTTGAACTTACTTTCTTCTGTGGACCACAAGTGTCTCATTGTTTTCCAATGTAGTTCGATGTAGTTTGGACAAAATATTAGGCCTATCTTTTGTGTTCATAGTCTTAAGTCATACAGGTTTGCGTCGATTTGAAGGTAAGTTAGAAAATGTCATTTTTGGGTGAGCTATCCCTTTAAGATATGTAAAGAATAATGTAACAGGAGCTTATCAGGTTGTCCATTGTCTCTTTGTTTTGGCTACTCTGTAGTGTCTGAATTGAATGTGTGACGTGTCGTAGCGAGGCAAGTGCCTACTAGCTGCATTGAACAGCGCCACACATTACCATGTTTTTAGTTATGTGACTTTTTTTATCAGGTGACTTACATGGTTCAGTATGGTTTCTTGATTTGCCATGTGACTGATCATGTGACTTATATCAGCCAATATGGTTGATTTAGCATTAGGTGCGTTCGACTTGAAGTATGGCTACAGACGGCAGTCAACGAGAGTAGCTGCTTGCAGTCGGGGGTTGAAAACAGAGCCGTCAAGCCGGACACTTTCTTCTCTCGTTAGTGACGCTCGCGCGGTGTTTGCATACTCTATCACAGATGAAGTGAATTAAATGCAATATTTGTCAAATATACAGACGTTTCAGAAACGTTTTCATGAGCAACAGATATATACTGATTATATACTGCTTAATACATGGCCATCTGTTCAAGAATAAAGTTCAATGTAAATATATACTATTTAAATTCGAATAAAGTGGGGGAATATATGCTTTCATCAGGGTTTTATGATAAACGTGACTCAATATAACATTGCGACTATAGTAAAAAAGCGTTTACTGTTCTAAAAACACAGATTTGTGGCTATTATTGGAATTGAAAAGGTTAGAATAAACCCGATAGTTGTCATGCGGTGAATCTGGCCAATCATGAAATGGCTGTGTCGTCATCAACACTCCTGCAGCCGCTCTGGAGAAACTGCGCCGGTGTCATGAGAAATCGAGTCCGCTTAGGACCCCGAGTGATCCCATTGGCTCAACGAACTTTTAATGGGTATTATTTTTAGCGCCTGATTACAATTCCTGCAAAATCGCGCTTTGATTTATGTCGTTTGAACTTTGTTATAATGACCATTAATGTCTTTTAAATTACATGTTTCATACGCTAGTATCCGAAGCTATAGGTTATAGCACTTATATAGGTTATAAACATTTCTCGTTTTTATTTATTTATTATTTTTGGTTAGCTCACGTACTAGCATAGCATACAGCTACCCGATTAGGCTGCTAGGTTAGCTTATACACCACGCATTTGCACTTACCATACATATATTCACAATGAAATAGTAACATAAGTGTTGACTTTTGATCAGGCATTTAAAACAGCTTCCGCCTTGGTCCTAAGTGGACCCGATTTCGAGGGGGAACTCGATTTCTCATGACACCAGCTGAGTCAGCCGGCTGCTCTCGAAATGCTCTCGCGGTGCTTTGATGCCACACGTGACAGTGACGTGGCGTTGGCACCGTCTCAAGTCGGACAAAATTACTAACCGGCATGCATTGCTTCAAGTCAGATTGCGATCGATCTGCGCAGTACAGCATGAAGTCGAACGCACCTATTGTAATCAGGCATGAGAAAGGTCACATGTGACTGAAATTCACACTTTAAAATCTTAATATTTTACATTAATTGTGCATATTTTCTTGCAACAGTAGTGTGTAGGTTTTTAATATTTTGTATATTTGTATTTTTGTGAACTACAACCATAATCAGTTTTTGGCCTTTTAATAAAGGTGCAGTGAGTCTTTTATTGTTTTTTATAGTTATGTAACAAAAATTTTTAACTATTTACAATGTTACTGTCTGCATATCAATAACTTAATGTGACAAATGAAGCCCATGCTCATTGGAAAAGCGTGCCTGTTGCAACATTTCTGCAATATGATGTTATGTTGCCTTTTTATTGGATGTATTGGAAGCAGGCAAATTTGAATATGGCATTGTTTTATTATGTTGATTGTTGTATATCTGGGTGGCACTAAAAGGTTAATGCTCTACTGCGTTTAAAAAAAGTACCACCTAAACTAAATCCTACACTAAACCTAACCATTGTGACTTGTGTTTCGCCAGACTCGAACCCAAGTTCAGTGGTGTACCAGGTGCGCTACCGAGCAAGTTTACTATGTCACAAAAGGCAAAAATATGGAGCTGGTTATGTGATGCAAATTAGTTTACAAATCACGTACTGCAATAAAAGTGTTTTGAGGTCATAACATAGTATTGTGTGAAAAGAAGTCTTTATTGATCGATAATCTGCCCCATGTTAAAATGAATAAACATTTTTGTTGCTTTACTACCACTATTGTTAATTTTGGCTGGTAAGTGAAGTGAATTGTATGTTCAGGTACATTTTTGGAGTTTTGCCAAAATGTAGTAGCCAGCATTTCTGCCATTGTTTTAGTCCTTTTCTGTAAGTGCTTCTCCCACTCCTCTGTGGTTTGCTCAGTGTAAACACTAATGTAAGCAGCAGGGTATCGGTGCTAGTATGAGACAGGTACTAAGTTTGGGGAGTCATTCCTGCAAAAACCACTGACAAATATTAGTCATGACTGATTGCAGGTTTGGTTCAGCACTCTCACCTGTGAAAAATTCCTGTAATGCCATTTTACTGTGGGGGTCTTGTCTGAACATGAGTAAACTACACTCCTTTATGGTGGCTGTATTCACTATATGAGTGATACTCAGAATGGAATGTCTTCCACTAATGTCCACTAGAAGATCACTCAACACTACTACTGCTCTTCTAACAAAAGTTTTAGCAAAGAACAATCTCAGACAGTAGATATTGCACCTCTGATAGTCTAAGAAAAGCTTTGTCCTCTGCTATCAGTGAGGAATGGGCTCGAGTTTAACAACTCTGCAAGTCCAAACTATTCTTGCTAAGATCACTGCACTGACATCTGATGATAGAGCGTGTCCCCAGGGCTCAGAAGTAGCTCCCGTCTTTCATGACATCATTCACACGCTCTCAGAGCAGGAGCTGAATTTCTTAGCTGCAAGGGCCAATACGTTGTGGTTTGCAGCACTGAAGAAGAAGGTTAATATCGAAAAAAGTAGGGAAAATGTACAGTTTAAAAACGCTTTACACATAATGAGAAAAAAATTATGTTTTAATAAAAGTTTTTAAATAGGTTTTTAAATAATAATTTTACATTTATGATCATGGGGAAGTTCACACCACAACAATCAAGACATCGAGGAACAATGGTTTTTGCAATTTCATTCAGAACGTTTTTTTTTCAGCTGATAATTGATACATAGACAGCCAATCATGGTGTTCAGACTTTAAAGAACAAAAACAAGACAGGCACATAAATAGCACTTATAATAAACAGAACACTTTCATCCATTGGTGTGAACGCTAATATAGTTATCGTTTAAATTATCTTGATAATTACCGTTTTTGCTGTGAATGGGTTTAGTATTTAATGGTTGTAAAATGTAGAGTAGCACATTAGTTTTCTTTCTCTAATCCTCTTTTCCTTCATTCTTTTTCTATACTAAGACCATACACTTACAAATTTACTCTCTACGTTCATTTTTTATGCATGGTGCTTTGAGTGCTGGATTTGATCAATTGTTTCCTCATTGAGATCCAAATCAGGAACTAAATTTAACATCATGCCACTTTTGTTTATTCAAATGTAAGACTTTTAAGACCAGTGGTTGTACAGACTACTTTCTTCCCAAGAATCACTTGAGATTTGGCACTCTATGTTCTCATCACCCACACTTTGTTTATTCTGCAATCGAATGAAATGAGAAAAATTGATTAGCAATTGTGAGAACATGCTGACCACTTTTACATGCATATCATTTACAGTTAAAGGGATAGTTCACCCAAAAATGAAAATTTTATGTTTATCTGCTTACCCCCAGGGCATCCAAGATGTAGGTGACTTTGTTTCTTCAGTAGAACACAAACGGAGATTTTTAACTCAAACCGTTGAAGTCTGTCAGTCATATAATGGAAGTGAATGGGAATCACGGCTTTGAGAGTCAAAAAACATACACAAACAAAACCAAATTAA
>NW_015548217.1:3247549-3254354 GCF_001515605.1 Sinocyclocheilus anshuiensis | reverse complement strand
ATTGTCCTATCCTAACAAACCATACATCAATGGAAAGCTTATTTATTCAGCTTCCAGATGATGTATAAATCTCAATTTAAAAAAAAATTGACCCTTGTGACTTGTTTTGTGGTCACATTTGTCTTCAATCAGGGCTGTTCATGTCTTTCAGGCTATATTAAATAATATCTTAAATATTATAATATATAAATAACATGTAATATATTATTTCATATATTTTATATTATATAATATAATATTTATTATATTTTTTCAATGTGTGAAATGTAAAAGCAAATATACAAAAATATAAAATGCTGCAAATACATAAACAATTCAAGGTTAAAAGAAATAAATCAAGCCACATTAATGTGAAATTTTGATTTCTCATAAAAATATTGCATATAACAAAACAAATTGTAATAGACTATTTTATATTATATTATATATAGGCGCAAAAACAGCCTTAATTTTCACGAAATATGATTTCTTTCTATTTAATTTTGACATGTTCTGACATGCGTTGTGTGAATGACCTGATATCAGCTCAATCATATCTCCATACGGGAGTAAAGATCCCAGATCCATCTCGATCAGTCGTCTGTCCTCCATTCTATACAGGTTAAAGTGAGCGCAACTGTGGTGGAATCAGTGATTTTGAATCATGCGGGTTGTTTGGGTGTTCAGTCTCAAACAATATGTCTGAGTATCTGCTCTGATTAGTTTAGTAAGGATCAGCATGAACCTAAAAGTTGTCACTTTGTCACAAGACTACAACATTGCATTCCCACGTGCATTTTTAAACTAACAGCACATGCACATGGAGTATCAATATGTATTGAAAAATCTGTATTTTTTCGACAATACTCCAACCTACTGATACTTCACCTAGTTGCTAGTAACAACAAAAAAAAACACCTAACATTGTCCTACAAAGCAAACATTTTTACATTGGGTCTGCAAGTCACACTATATTGTGAAGCTGAAGCTTGTCTCAGTGTTGCCAGTTCTTAATGTCAGTCTCACAGTTCACTAAACAGCCTTGCTCTCAGACATGCCCTAATTCCTCACAGCATTACTGGGACAAACTGAGGTCATGTTTTTTGTTGAATTTTTCCACAGACTGCTGTGGTTGATGGCCAAAGTTACAGGAGTTTCCATTGATGTTACATGTTGCATGATTACTTTAAAGGGATAGTTCACCCAAAATTAGCAGTCTGTCATCATTTACTGTTGTTCCAAACCTGTACAACGTACTTTGTTCTGGGGAACACAAAAGAAAATATTCTGCAAAAATTGATCTTCTTTTGTCTAGAAAATGAAAATCAATATGGTCCAGTTTTTTTTGAACCCCAGAAAATAAAATACAGGTTTGGAATGACATGTTCAAGTGCTTTGTTGTCGGAAAGAGTAGGAATCATGAAGACTGCAGGTTTATCCTTTCATATTTCTTGGGGAAATCTTATTAAAGCTCAAATGTAGTGAAGATTAAAAGACAGAATCCCATTCTTTGGCAACCATGTAAACATTACCTGCACTATTGTATTCATAATGTGGCGGCAACATTACGTGTGCTAAAACATTCATGGTGGCTAAGAAGGGTCAAAATGTAAAATAGCATCAGGTATGAAGTGTATAATAAGTGATTTTATGCTTAGGTAACACCCAGATTCTCTGCTTTTGTTAATACAGGAGGCTTTTTAAGCTGTGTTTCAGTAGATGAACCAGATATACAGGAAGTGTTGAGAAAACCTGTGAGAAAACAGTCATTATTACCACAGTTTTGTTTGGTATCACTAGTGACGCAGAAATTATCCACTTTACTTTCAATCTGTGTTTGTCCATTTAATCTCATTGCTGTCCAGGAGAACCAATTGAGATATTAAAGATATATAATTTGTGCTTTTTTTCTGTATGGGAACAGTCATTTCACTGTTCACTTTTCTCTCACACACATAGCTGTGATGCCCATATCTGTGATTATCTCCTGCTTTGGGAGTGTCTGTGGAATCTCAGATAAAGCTGGTAGTGAGTGATCCTCAGAGCCAAGGCCTCTCTCTCTTTCACAGGATGAGATCAGACTCTTACTGCTGTAAACCCAAACTATGCTTCTTACTGTTCTCAAAGATATATACCATGGTTAAAAAAAAAACTTTTTGTTACTTTTTTATTAGTGATATTGACTGTTAGTGAAATATTGCATGCTTATAGTTTAATTTTTTTTTCTTTTAACTTAACTCACACAACAGAATTTTCAGTATTAAATAATATAAAAAATATATTTCACCCAAAATGAGGATTCTGTCAACATTTACTCACTCTCATGTCATTCCAAACCTGTTGAACTTACTTTCTTCTGTGGACCACAAGTGTCTCATTGTTTTCCAATGTAGTTCGATGTAGTTTGGACAAAATATTAGGCCTATCTTTTGTGTTCATAGTCTTAAGTCATACAGGTTTGCGTCGATTTGAAGGTAAGTTAGAAAATGTCATTTTTGGGTGAGCTATCCCTTTAAGATATGTAAAGAATAATGTAACAGGAGCTTATCAGGTTGTCCATTGTCTCTTTGTTTTGGCTACTCTGTAGTGTCTGAATTGAATGTGTGACGTGTCGTAGCGAGGCAAGTGCCTACTAGCTGCATTGAACCACATTACCCATTACCATGTTTTTAGTTATGTGACTTTTTTTATCAGGTGACTTACATGGTTCAGTATGGATTTGCCATTTGCCATGTGACTGATCATGTGACTTATATCAGCCAATATGGTTGATTTAGCATTAGGTGCGTTCGACTTGAAGTATGGCTACAGACGGCAGTCAACGAGAGTAGCTGCTTGCAGTCGGGGGTTGAAAACAGAGCCGTCAAGCCGGACACTTTCTTCTCTCGTTAGTGACGCTCGCGCGGTGTTTGCATACTCTATCACAGATGAAGTGAATTAAATGCAATATTTGTCAAATATACAGACGTTTCAGAAACGTTTTCATGAGCAACAGATATATACTGATTATATACTGCTTAATACATGGCCATCTGTTCAAGAATAAAGTTCAATGTAAATATATACTATTTAAATTCGAATAAAGTGGGGGAATATATGCTTTCATCAGGGTTTTATGATAAACGTGACTCAATATAACATTGCGACTATAGTAAAAAAGCGTTTACTGTTCTAAAAACACAGATTTGTGGCTATTATTGGAATTGAAAAGGTTAGAATAAACCCGATAGTTGTCATGCGGTGAATCTGGCCAATCATGAAATGGCTGTGTCGTCATCAACACTCCTGCAGCCGCTCTGGAGAAACTGCGCCGGTGTCATGAGAAATCGAGTCCGCTTAGGACCCCGAGTGATCCCATTGGCTCAACGAACTTTTAATGGGTATTATTTTTAGCGCCTGATTACAATTCCTGCAAAATCGCGCTTTGATTTATGTCGTTTGAACTTTGTTATAATGACCATTAATGTCTTTTAAATTACATGTTTCATACGCTAGTATCCGAAGCTATAGGTTATAGCACTTATATAGGTTATAAACATTTCTCGTTTTTATTTATTTATTATTTTTGGTTAGCTCACGTACTAGCATAGCATACAGCTACCCGATTAGGCTGCTAGGTTAGCTTATACACCACGCATTTGCACTTACCATACATATATTCACAATGAAATAGTAACATAAGTGTTGACTTTTGATCAGGCATTTAAAACAGCTTCCGCCTTGGTCCTAAGTGGACCCGATTTCGAGGGGGAACTCGATTTCTCATGACACCAGCTGAGTCAGCCGGCTGCTCTCGAAATGCTCTCGCGGTGCTTTGATGCCACACGTGACAGTGACGTGGCGTTGGCACCGTCTCAAGTCGGACAAAATTACTAACCGGCATGCATTGCTTCAAGTCAGATTGCGATCGATCTGCGCAGTACAGCATGAAGTCGAACGCACCTATTGTAATCAGGCATGAGAAAGGTCACATGTGACTGAAATTCACACTTTAAAATCTTAATATTTTACATTAATTGTGCATATTTTCTTGCAACAGTAGTGTGTAGGTTTTTAATATTTTGTATATTTGTATTTTTGTGAACTACAACCATAATCAGTTTTTGGCCTTTTAATAAAGGTGCAGTGAGTCTTTTATTGTTTTTTATAGTTATGTAACAAAAATTTTTAACTATTTACAATGTTACTGTCTGCATATCAATAACTTAATGTGACAAATGAAGCCCATGCTCATTGGAAAAGCGTGCCTGTTGCAACATTTCTGCAATATGATGTTATGTTGCCTTTTTATTGGATGTATTGGAAGCAGGCAAATTTGAATATGGCATTGTTTTATTATGTTGATTGTTGTATATCTGGGTGGCACTAAAAGGTTAATGCTCTACTGCGTTTAAAAAAAGTACCACCTAAACTAAATCCTACACTAAACCTAACCATTGTGACTTGTGTTTCGCCAGACTCGAACCCAAGTTCAGTGGTGTACCAGGTGCGCTACCGAGCAAGTTTACTATGTCACAAAAGGCAAAAATATGGAGCTGGTTATGTGATGCAAATTAGTTTACAAATCACGTACTGCAATAAAAGTGTTTTGAGGTCATAACATAGTATTGTGTGAAAAGAAGTCTTTATTGATCGATAATCTGCCCCATGTTAAAATGAATAAACATTTTTGTTGCTTTACTACCACTATTGTTAATTTTGGCTGGTAAGTGAAGTGAATTGTATGTTCAGGTACATTTTTGGAGTTTTGCCAAAATGTAGTAGCCAGCATTTCTGCCATTGTTTTAGTCCTTTTCTGTAAGTGCTTCTCCCACTCCTCTGTGGTTTGCTCAGTGTAAACACTAATGTAAGCAGCAGGGTATCGGTGCTAGTATGAGACAGGTACTAAGTTTGGGGAGTCATTCCTGCAAAAACCACTGACAAATATTAGTCATGACTGATTGCAGGTTTGGTTCAGCACTCTCACCTGTGAAAAATTCCTGTAATGCCATTTTACTGTGGGGGTCTTGTCTGAACATGAGTAAACTACACTCCTTTATGGTGGCTGTATTCACTATATGAGTGATACTCAGAATGGAATGTCTTCCACTAATGTCCACTAGAAGATCACTCAACACTACTACTGCTCTTCTAACAAAAGTTTTAGCAAAGAACAATCTCAGACAGTAGATATTGCACCTCTGATAGTCTAAGAAAAGCTTTGTCCTCTGCTATCAGTGAGGAATGGGCTCGAGTTTAACAACTCTGCAAGTCCAAACTATTCTTGCTAAGATCACTGCACTGACATCTGATGATAGAGCGTGTCCCCAGGGCTCAGAAGTAGCTCCCGTCTTTCATGACATCATTCACACGCTCTCAGAGCAGGAGCTGAATTTCTTAGCTGCAAGGGCCAATACGTTGTGGTTTGCAGCACTGAAGAAGAAGGTTAATATCGAAAAAAGTAGGGAAAATGTACAGTTTAAAAACGCTTTACACATAATGAGAAAAAAATTATGTTTTAATAAAAGTTTTTAAATAGGTTTTTAAATAATAATTTTACATTTATGATCATGGGGAAGTTCACACCACAACAATCAAGACATCGAGGAACAATGGTTTTTGCAATTTCATTCAGAACGTTTTTTTTTCAGCTGATAATTGATACATAGACAGCCAATCATGGTGTTCAGACTTTAAAGAACAAAAACAAGACAGGCACATAAATAGCACTTATAATAAACAGAACACTTTCATCCATTGGTGTGAACGCTAATATAGTTATCGTTTAAATTATCTTGATAATTACCGTTTTTGCTGTGAATGGGTTTAGTATTTAATGGTTGTAAAATGTAGAGTAGCACATTAGTTTTCTTTCTCTAATCCTCTTTTCCTTCATTCTTTTTCTATACTAAGACCATACACTTACAAATTTACTCTCTACGTTCATTTTTTATGCATGGTGCTTTGAGTGCTGGATTTGATCAATTGTTTCCTCATTGAGATCCAAATCAGGAACTAAATTTAACATCATGCCACTTTTGTTTATTCAAATGTAAGACTTTTAAGACCAGTGGTTGTACAGACTACTTTCTTCCCAAGAATCACTTGAGATTTGGCACTCTATGTTCTCATCACCCACACTTTGTTTATTCTGCAATCGAATGAAATGAGAAAAATTGATTAGCAATTGTGAGAACATGCTGACCACTTTTACATGCATATCATTTACAGTTAAAGGGATAGTTCACCCAAAAATGAAAATTTTATGTTTATCTGCTTACCCCCAGGGCATCCAAGATGTAGGTGACTTTGTTTCTTCAGTAGAACACAAACGGAGATTTTTAACTCAAACCGTTGAAGTCTGTCAGTCATATAATGGAAGTGAATGGGAATCACGGCTTTGAGAGTCAAAAAACATACACAAACAAAACCAAATTAAACCCTGCGGCTTGTGACGATACACTGATGTGTAAAGACACGTAACGATCGGTCTGTGCAAGAAACTGAACAGTATTTATATCGTTTTTTAACTCTGATTCACCGCAGTGTCTGAACTGTCCTGAGCGCGTCCTTGACAGCCGGCGCGTGACGTGTCTTCTTCTTCTTGCTTTACGGCAGATCGCAGACTTATAAGTGCATTACCGCCACCTATCTCTCAAATGGGTTATTGACACTCCTAATTGAGATTGTTGATAGAGTGTCAATGGTCCATTTGAGAGATAGGTGGCAGCAATAAAAAAAACTATATAAATACTGTTCAGTTTCTTGCACAAACCGATCGTTTCGTGTCTTAAGACCTCAATGTATCGTCACGAGCCGCAGGGTTTAATTTGGTTTTGTTTGTTTT
>NW_015548217.1:3244692-3247329 GCF_001515605.1 Sinocyclocheilus anshuiensis | reverse complement strand
TTTGTGTTCTACTGAAGAAACAAAGTCACCTACATCTTGGATGCCCTGGGGGTAAGCAGATAAACATTACATTTTAATTTTTGGGTGAACTATCCCTTTAAGGCCCATATTTTGGTTAAAAGTCACGTTGAAACGAAAGTAGCAACAGATATTTTCTTGAAATGAAAAAAGAAAAAATGTGGTCCTATGCATCGGTTGTTGATTGGATGTTGAGTAAAAACAGATGAACACACGCTTGTAGAGGTGTGGTTTAAACAGGGTAAATGACTGGAGGAGTCCTGGTCAATTTTTGTTTAAATGAAACATATGCACTGGTGAATTGTTCACAATATAATATGCATTTAGAAAATATATGAATAGTATTCAGAAAAATCGATTTGAGTCTTTTATTGAGTGTTTGCTGTTCTTCTGTAGGCTTTTAGTCGGAGCGCCCCAAGAAAAAGCCCAGCCCCAGCTCAGCAAATTCAACATTAATGAAACCGGAGGCGTGTATTACTGTCCCATCACCATCGACCAGCATGACTGCAGGAGGATGGACCTCATCAGTCCACGTAGGTATTCCTATGCTTAAAGGGTTAGTTCACCCAAAAATGCAAATTAGCACACAAATTACTCACCCTTAAGTCATCCTAGGTGTATATGACTTTCTTCTTTCAGACGAATCCAGTCGGAGTTATATTAAAAATTGTCTTTGATCTTTCAAGCTGTTTAATGCCACTCAGCGGGTGTTGCATGCATCAGTCCAAAAGAAGTTAAATAAAAACCGCCCATCCATTAAAAAAAGTGTCTCACACGGCTCCGGGGGGTGAACAAAGGCCTCCTGTAGCGAATCGATATGTTTTTGTAAGAAAAATATCCATATTCAAAACGTAATAATCACTTTAATGTAGCTTGCGCCAACAGTCCTACACGTAAGCAGCTCCGGGCGAATGACGTATGAGTTCAGTATTGCGCATGCGCCGCTCAGAAGTGACATCCACATATCAGCGCTCAGACAGTCCTATCTATTTCCCACAATTACCTGCTCCTGTTTTAGGCATAAGTGAAAGTTAAAACAAGCCTCAACACAGCAACCATAAAATTCACCTGTCTGAGTGCTGTCTCAGTCCATGTTATTCAAAAGACCTTCATCTTCACATTTCCAGCCTGCCTTTCTCCCTCCTCTGTCAGTTCGGCTTGACTGGCTCATGCTGCAGGCAGGTATTTGCTTCAGAATTAACATGATAAGTGTCTGAGTCTGTGTAACATAAAAGTTACTTTGAGCAGACGCAGAGCATGTCTGTTCTGGTTTACAGCATTTTTAGTAACACTTTAAAAGTATGGACATTTCTTAGCTTAGTATTTGTTAGCTTTAGTACTTGGTGTGGTGGATAAGTATACTTAAAAAAAACATAAAAATACATTATAAATCATACAGCAACACTCTGGCAACCACAAACAAAACTTTAGCATTGTGGTGTCGAGACTTTAGCACTAGTCGAAATTTTGTTTCAGCAAAAGCACTCATGAATTCATGGGAAATATAGACTATACTAGCATTTAAATTTTCATTGCAAGTGTCACAGTCTTTAAGTGTCGAAGTGTGCTTAGTATTGCACTCTTAGAAATTTTTTTTTTTTTAAACTATATTTGCGGATAATATCATATTAATTAAATAAAGGGTCGATTAAGTGCACTAAAAGATAATGCACTTTCATGACTGTATATTCTAAAAACACTTTTTCACTTCAAAGTACATTTGAAAGAAGTACATTTATTTTGGTGTGCTGACTAACATAATAAACCACAATGTACTTCATTTTAATTTTAACTGTAGTACTAAACTTAATTTCAAATGTGTAATTACAAATATTTAAATATGACATGCCCAATTCAAGTACAGAAGTCAACATTTGAAGTGAATCAAAACAAGTTGTCCTAAAACCAAAATGCGTTCTTGTCTTAGGACAACTTTGATGAACTTTTTTGATCCACATCAAATGCTGACTACTATATAGTATTATAGTGCAAAGTATATTTTATTTTACCATAAATGCTTGTCAATACATTCAGCATAACCATATCTGAAAGACAACAGAAGTAATTATGAAATTACATGTAAAGATGTACTTTAATTCTACATAAGTGGGTAAAAAAAGCACATTTAAGTTAAACTAATTGTATTTAATATAAATTTAAACCACAATACATTTTCATTTCATTGTAAATGGCATGCAGCTAACTGTCCGAAAATATTCCCTTCAGTTCACACTTCTTTTGAAGTATATTATTTCCATTATAAATATTCTTTTTAAAAGCATGCTTATGTTATTATTTCTGTTCGAGAGTCTCTCTCAAGCTGCTACCTCATCATTCAGATTGCGATATAGAGAAATGCTCTTTTTGGGCAGACTGAGGTATAAAGTCACTGCTGTCTGATGGAGTGTGTTTCTCCTCCAGCGCAGTCGACAGAGATGGTGGAGGGCATGTGGCTGGGAGTGACCGTGGCCAGTCAGAGGAATGGAGGACGTGTTCTGGTGAGATCAGATGCATCTTTGGTTCCTTTTTATATATATATATATATATATAATAAACAGTTTATTTGCAAAGGCAATACCATCACTTAAAATCAAAAAAAAAAAAAAAAAAACCCCCCTC
>NW_015548217.1:3243795-3244668 GCF_001515605.1 Sinocyclocheilus anshuiensis | reverse complement strand
AACCCACACTAAAAAAAAAAAAAAAAAAAAAAAAAAACACTCCTGCCTGTAATTTTGAAGTGATCTTGAAGACCTTGATTAGCTGTTTTAGGTGTCATTGGTTGATAATAAACCTGAAGCTGTTTTCAGGAGTAGAGTTCATTACCTTAGTGGGCCACCTTTCGCTATGTGGACTGGGACAATGTTCATGGCTTGTCCTGTGCTTTTACACTACGAGTCAAAGTCTTTTATCATAAGAAAGATCTTATGACCACCAATGCTGCATTTATTTCAATGAAACATACAGTAAAACTTGTTATAATATTGTGAAATATTACTATAATTTAAAATAACAGTTTTCTGTTTGAATGTATTTTAAAATGTAATTTATTTCTGTGAATTTTCAGCACACCAGTCTTCACATAATGCTTCAGAAATCATTGTAATATGCTGATTCAATGCTCAAGAAACAGTTTTTACACCACCATTCAGAAGTTTGGGGTAAACAGGATTTTTTTTTGGGGGGGGGTGGTCTTTCTATTCATAGAAACCTAACAAAAAAAATGTAGCATGGTTTCCACAAAAAATATTAATCACCCAAAACTGTCTTCAACATTGATAATAGTAATTAAAAATATTAAAAAGCTAATAATTTCTAATAATTTAGAAGCAAATCCACATATGTGACCCTGGACCACAAAAGCAGTCTTAAGTCTCTGGGTTATATTTGTAGCAATAGCCAAAAATACATTGTATGGGTCAAAATTATAGATTTTTCTTTTATGCCGAAAATCATTAGGATATTAAGTAAAGATAATGTTCCATGAAGATATTTTGAAAATTTCCTACCGTAAATATATTAAAACTTAATGTTTGATTAGTAATATGCATTGC
>NW_015548217.1:3238673-3242827 GCF_001515605.1 Sinocyclocheilus anshuiensis | reverse complement strand
AAAATAAAATAAAATAAAATAAAATAAAATAAAATAATAAAATAAAATAAAATAAGATAAAATAAAATAAAATAAAATAAAATAAATAATAGTCGGTGCCGATAACCTCGTTGCGCTTACAGATGTCCCGAGTTCGAATCCCACCTTGTGGTCCTTTCCCAATCCTGTCCCTCTCTCTCTCTCTCTCCCACTTGTTTTCTGTCAGATCTCCTCTGTCCTATCAGAAAAATTTAAATAAATAAATAAATTATACAATAAATGTTGAATAGCTAACTTTTTTCCTCTTTTTCACTAGTCATTTCTACTGTGATTAAACTTTCTAGAATCTTGGCAAGCTACAGTCTCAAAGTAGCTTCACTGCTGGTCACACACTGCCGTTTAAGAATCCTCATCTCTTTCTTCAGGTTACTCTGTGCTGGAGGACATAAAGTTATATGACTGGTTTTGTGGTCCAGGGTCACATATTACAATGATTTCTGAAGGATCATGTGACACTGAAGACTGGAGTAATGATGCTGAAAATTCAGCTTTGCATCACAGCAATAAATTACATTTTCTAATATATTCAACTAGAAATCATTTATTTTAAATTACAATAATATTTCACGATATTGCTGTTTTTCTTGTATTTTTGATCAAATAGATGCAGCCTTGAGGATAAGAGACTTCTTTCAAAAACATAAAAAATCTGAATTATTCCAAACTTTTGACCTTATACTTTTAATTTATAGTCTATTTTTTAAAGACTCAAATAATCATTTTAAATCAAATCAAAATGACTAATCACAGATACTAATCAGAATACCTCATGTTTATCTCTTCTTTCATGTTGGCAGGCATGTGGTCATCGCTATGTAAAGAAACTGCTGGGTGCTGAGGAGCAGCAGCGTATGGTGGGCAAATGTTACGTGCGGGGCAACGACCTGACCTATGACCCGTCTGATTACTGGCAGTCTGACACTTACGAGCTCAAGTACACTGTGGTGACGGGGGCTCCCAGAGACAATTTCAAAGGTTCAGTGATCCTTGCAGAAAAACAAGATTTGGTTCTTAACCCAGTGACGATGATCCCAGGGGAACAAATAGGGTCGTACTTCGGCGGCTGCTTGGCGGTGACCGACCTCAACAATGACGAGTAAGTCACTGTGTAACTCAATCATCATCCATGCTGTAACATATAACATTATAAAATATATACAAAAGAACTATGTCTGTACAATAAAAGCCGATGGGGTCCAATGCATCACTGCATAAAAAACATAATATTACTTACACAGCTTTGTAACTATTGGGTTTTCATACCCAATAATCCATTATCATCACAGAGACTGATCTGTACCACACTTCACTGAGTTTGAAAGTAAATTCAAAGCAAGTAGACCAAAGCATGTCTAACTTTCCCCATGAGCCTTTGCAAAGATCCCGTTGAGCTTCATACTTAAGCATGTCAACAGATACACGGCTGAATGCTTCTATATGGCAGGTTTCTCTTTCTTTATCAAAGCTATGAAAGACATCTATGAAAATAAGCAGTCGTAATGTAGACATAACATGACATTTGTGTGGTTGCGTGTTGATGTAGCTGGAACGACCTGATCGTTGGAGCTCCGTTCTACTTCGACCGCTACAAGGAGGAGGGAGGAGCAGTTTACATCTTCATGAACGAGAACGGATCCTTCCAGGAAAAGGCCAGCTTGGTTCTGAAGGGTAAAAAAGGCTCAGGGTTTGGATTTGCTGTTGCTGCGCTGGGGGACGTCAATCAGGATGGATTTCAAGGTATCGCTGAAAATACTATAATAAATAATTATAAATTATACTAATAATAATTAATAAAACTATGCTATCAAAAAATACTATAATAAATGATATGTAAATATATATATACACACACACATACGAAAGTGAAAGTGAAAGTGACGTGACATGTGGCCAAGTATCATGTTTATCTCTTCTTTCATGTTGGCAGGCATGTGGTCATCGCTATGTAAAGAAACTGCTGGGTGCTGAGGAGCAGCAGCGTATGGTGGGCAAATGTTACGTGCGGGGCAACGACCTGACCTATGACCCGTCTGATTACTGGCAGTCTGACACTTACGAGCTCTGCGACTTCAACTATGACCAGAACCTGGAGGGCATGTGTAACATGGGCATCTCAGGGGGCATGACGGAGAATGACGTGTACTTTGGGACGCCCGGCAGCTTTGTGTGGCAGGGTGAGTGCGGGAAAACCAACCAAATCTGGTGTGTCAGATCATCCTTCAGGGTCACATAGTTAATAAAAGAGGTTCTTCTGTTCATATAGGAACTGTCCATATGAAAGAGAGAGACCCCAACTCCGATTTTGCTGGAGATGCCAATGAAATAACCTTTGGAAAGCTAGGCGAGGACAGACTAAACATCTATATAGGTATGTACTTTATTCAGGTTTTTATGAGGGGCTGTACACACTCTTGCATTCTCCTTTCACATACATATTTCTGCTCTCACACACCTACATTCACCTTTCACATATGTCTATTTCTGCTCTCACACACTTACTCTTTCCTTTGACATGCATATATATTTCTGCTTTCACACGCATACATTCATTCTTCTATACACACACTTTACTTTTCAACACATGCATGTTTTCTGACATTCATGCACATATATTTACACTTCCACACATATATATTCTTTATTCTTACATACCTATATTCATATATTGTCACTTTCACATATATATACTTCACACTCATATGCATGCATGTCTCATCTTTTTTATTTATTTTTTTTGATATCCATTACTTCCTCTTCAAGCAGGAACTTAATCTCAAACCAGGAAATACATGTACAAGACTTGCTCAGCTCATCCTAACACAACTATACAATGATGCTAGTTTTTGATTTTGTATTGAGTAAGTAGCAAAGAAAAAAATTAAAAGGAAATAAAATAATTTCTTAACTTTATTAATTTGTTTATTATTTTATTTAAAAACTAAATGAAGTGCTATAATACTATTATTATTATTATTATTATTATTATTAATAGGTATATTTAATGAGTCACACTATAACATCTACAAATGCAACTCATTATATACACTACTTGTAAACTTTAAAAGAGACAGGCATCTAGATGTTTGTGAAAGGTGTTTTATTTAAGACAATGTTTTGCAATTTACAGTCTCATGCAATAATGCGTGTTACTGTAATAGTAATAGTTTTCCTTAAGAATTGCTTTGGATAAGAACATTGCTCTTATGAATCTTTTAGCATGACTTTGTTAACTACTAAACTGAATGAAATAACATAGCCATCTTCATTGTCAGTGTTTGGCATGTTTCATTCTTACAATCATTTTAACAGTCATTTTTAATAATTATTATAGAAATTGTAATTTTTGTTTGTTTGCATGTGTATATTAAGTGTTAATTAGTTTTATCTGCTTATAATAATTTGATCAAATACTATTTTTGTCATGGCATTTTATGTCTTTTTCTGTATAGCAAATAGTATTATACAATAATCTTACCCAAAAATGTATTTTTATGCATTAATTATAGTGTTTTTGTTTTACTGTGAGTGTTAATTAGCTGATAATCTTAAAATACTTTTATCAGTCATTTTTATATACATTTGTTTCATTTTATATAATATAATAGATATAGATTTATATGTGTTTTACTATTTAATGTTGATTTATCAGGAATCTAACAATAATTGTATAATAATTTATTATAAAGTGAAATAAAAATAATAAAAACAATAATTTTATAATAATTTTATAATTTTAAATAAATTTTAGTGTTTTTAGTTAAATTAGTGTTGTTAATATGTGCAGTATTTATTTAGGGATTTACTCATCATTTTATAATAATTTGATTAATCATTGTTACATATTAAGTGTTTTTATTTGCTTGTATATGCTTTTATAAGTTTTGTATGTAGGCTATGCTTTTTTTAAATTTGCATTTAAATAAATGCTGTTTACTATTGTAAATCTAATTGATTTTTTTTTTTTTGCTAGATAAATTATGTTCTGTCTGCATAAAATAAAATAAAAAATAATAATAATACAAATAAATAAATAAATAAGTAAATAAACAAATTAATAAATAAATAAAATAAATAAATAAATAAAATAAAATAATAAAATAAAATAAAATAAAATA
>NW_015548217.1:3238056-3238489 GCF_001515605.1 Sinocyclocheilus anshuiensis | reverse complement strand
TTTCTTTGCTGCGGCGCTCGGGGAGCAGTTGGGGGTTCGGTGCCTTGCTCAAGAGCACCTCAGTCATCGTATTGAAGGTGGGAGAGAGCGCTGTACATTCACCCCCCCCCCCTACAATCCCTGCCGGTACGAGACTCGAACCCGCAACCTTTAGGCCACGACTTCCCCCTTACATACTGTATATACACCTCTTTTCAAAAGTTTAGAGTCAGTAAGATTTTGAGATTTAATTTTTAAACAAGTTCTTTTCTTTAACTTTCTATTTATCAAAGAATCCTGAGGAAAATATCAAGGTTTCCACAAAAATATGAAGCGGCACAGCTGTTTTCAACATGAAAAACAATAACAAAATGTTTCCTAAGCAGCACATTAGAATGATTTCTGAAGGATCATGTGACACTGAAGACTGCAGTAATGATGCTGAAAATTCAGC
>NW_015548217.1:3226333-3238033 GCF_001515605.1 Sinocyclocheilus anshuiensis | reverse complement strand
TATATATATATATATATATATATATATATGCAGAAATGTGTAATTTCGTGTCATTCATGTCATAATGCTGCCATCTGGAGGCCATGGAGGGTTCATCATGTTGTTCTTGGTTTCTTCGTTCAGATTTTGCTGTTGGTGCTCCGTTCCATGACTCTGGGAAAGTCTATATATGGATGGGAAGTAAAAATGGAATAAATAAAGAACCTAGCCAGGTAAAGCAAAGCATTTTGGTATTTGTATGGAACACCTTTAGAATCATTTATTTAAGATTGTTGGGTAATGTTTCTACAATTACTTTCCGTTCCATGTCATTGATAACGAAACGGCAATACATATCAACCATATCTGGACTTGTATTGAATACCATGAGAACAAGAAGAGAGTGATTTACTGTGACTTTCTCTTAGGCGATCGAGGGGAAATCATTAGGTCCCAGTGGCTTTCAGACGTTCGGCTACTCTCTCAGTGGAGGAAAATGATGCTGAAAATTCAGCTTTGCATCACAGGCATAAATTACATTTTAAAATATATTCAAGCAGAAAATTGTTATTTTAAATTGTAATCATATTTCACAATATTGCTGTTTTTACTGTATTTTTGATCCAATAAATGCAGCCTTGAGAAGAGAGTGATTTACTGTGACTTTCTCTTAGGCGATCGAGGGGAAATCATTAGGTCCCAGTGACTTTCAGACGTTCGGCTACTCTCTCAGTGGAGGAATGGATATGGATGGAAATGATTATCCTGACATTTTGGTGGGCTCCATGGATGACCGCATCGCTCTCTTGAGGTTCAGTCTTTCAGCAGTGTTTGCCATTTATAGATGTTCAACGATTCTTTCCAAAACACAAAAGCCACATGAATATACAAATACAGATTTTTATATATACACACATACACTTCCAATCAAGAGTTTGGACACACTTGGACTGAATGTTTGTTTCTCATGGTATTAAAAACCTTTTCAGTAGTTGGAATTTGCTCTATAGACAAATATAAATTGTGCCTCTGTGCACATTTTTTGTGTCTCTACAAAATAGATAATGATGATGATTATTAATAATAATTTTGTTTATACATTTTGTATTTAATTTAATTTATATTTATTTATAATTCCAAATATATAAATAAATAAACATATTATTACTATTACTATTACTATTACTATTACTATTATAGTGGCACTAATTCTGAGTATGGGTCACCATACTTGGCCACACGTCACTTCACATAACAGTTATTATTTATTTATTTGTTATATTTTCTTTTATATAATTTATTAATTTAATAATAATAAATGTATATAATGTATCATTATTTATTAATTTTAAAATAAATTGATAATAATAATAATAATTATACACAATAAATTGTGCATATGTAAGGATTTCTTTACAAATTGTATTATTGTTTTGTTCTTGTTGTTTGTCTATTTATTAATTTAATTTATTTTAATATATAATTTAATATATAATTTATATTTATTTATATTCGTAAACAAATAAATCATTTATTAAATAAAATAAATAATAAATATAATAATTAATAATATAATGTATTATTATTATTATTTTTGTTGTTGTTTTGTTTTTGTTATGGTATGTTTATTTATACATTTTGTATGTTATTTTTTATATCATTTATATTTGCAAATACATAAATAATAAATATAATAATTAATTAATGTGCATATTGTATTTTATATTGTTTATATTTGTTGAAATTTAAACTAGTAACTTTTTCACTAAATCAGTTTGTTCTCAAAATGTGACATTTGATGTGTTTTTCAGGGCTCGTCCGGTCATCCACCTCTCCAAAAACTTCACAGTAGAGCCAAAGATTGTGATTCCAAGCCAGTGTGTTAATTCCTGGTAAGGGGGCAAAGCGCACCTATTTCTATTCTAACAAATGTTTCAGGACACATGCATTTGATCAGTATGAATTGGTCATAAACTTCTTATACTTGTCCTGTAGTACTGTTTAAAATAATTCATTATGTGTTATTTTTCTAGCATAAAGGTGACGGTGTGTTTCAGTTACTCTCTCAGCAATGGAAACAAAGCCTTCAGGAAGGCCATCAGTAAGTGTACGCCTGCTTCAGGAGTGTTTGCTCTGTGTTTTATGCCATTAACCGTGTGTTTGTTTCTCTCTGCTTCAGCTGTGAAGTACACAGTAGACGCTGACCAGAATCGCCGTGGCGCTCGAGTCCGTTTTCTTAACAACAAGCAAAGCACATTTACAAGCCAGCTGTCTTTCTCCGCTCCCGCATGTCAAGAGCTGGAACTTACTGTTAATGTGAGAATTCACCTGATCACACCACAATACACACACACACAGGTTTCCTTGTTTTATGGGTTCATTCCATAGACGCAGAGGTGTAAAGAGAACCTAATAACCAGACTTGAGTAAAAGTACAGATACCTTAAAGTGAAAATTACTCCACTACAATTCACCAATTCCAAAACAACTTGAGTAAAAGTCTTAGAGTATCTGATCTTAACAAGCACTAGTCAGAGAGACTTGCCGATCGAAAACTAACATTGTGGAGAAGCTGGGGAAAACAGACAGAGGCAAGGATCTATGTGCAGGTATTTAAAGGGGTCATAGGATGCGACATGCACTTTTACAAGTTGTTTGAACTGAAATGTGTGTTGGCAGTGTGTGTACACAACCACCCTAAAATGATAAAAATCCACCTGGTGTTTTTTTTTTTTTATCTCGTTAAATGTTTTCCTCTTTCTCAAATCGAGCCGATCTCAGATGCCTGTCTGTGTGACGTCACACAGACAGGCCCCTTTCCTTCAAACGTTATTTTGAACTTTTTATTTTTTCAGTCTTTCTGTCTAGTCTTTTCAATATTTTATTTCTTTCTACTTTAGAAATGTTGGAACTTACTTTTGGAAATGTTCTAAACTTTAGAACTTCTGCTAATTTTCTTTTAAATATCCAGACTTTGTTTTCATCTCTTTTTAAACTTATTTATCTTTCAGATATTTGTGTATCTTTCTTTTAAACATTCTTTAGGATTTTCTTTAAAGGGGTCATAGGATGCTACATGCATTTTTACAAGTTGTTTGAACTGAAATGTGTGTTGGCAGTGTGTGTACACAACCACCCTAAAATGATAAAAATCCACCCAGTGGTTTTTTGTTAATCTACTAAAATCTTTACCCCTTTCTCAAATCGAGGCGATCTCAGATGCAATCTCCCCTCCCACGATAGTTTGATTGACAGTAGCGTTTCAGCACAGACTGGATTGGTGTCTTACCTTAGACCCGCCCTGAGTGAGCTCAGACTGAGTCATCAGTCTGCCATTTTTTTTCATCGCCGGAGCAGATGTAGACAAGAATGACTCCTAAGCGACTGAGGTGTTCTGTTGTTGGATGTAATAATGAACATAGCAGTCGTCATTTACTCCCGACATCTGAGCCGCTGAACTCGAAGTGGATTTCGTTGGTTTCTGAAGAGAATGCTCCCCCGATCTGCCTAAATGCGTCTATGTTCGCGCGAATCATTCGTGATCCCGCCTCATCTACAGAAGAAGTGAGTATAATGTTTTGTAATGAATCTTTGCAAATCGCCTTTCCTAATAATGTGCTAACAGACTGCGCTTGTCGGAAGGAGGGACTTTGTAGAAAACGAAGCGTTTGAGAGAGGCGGGGCATAGAAGACCTACAATAATGTACAGTATTTGAAAAATAATGTTTTTTTTTACATTAAAGCATGTCAACATATTCTGTTACACCAAATACACAAAATAATGATCTTTAAAAAAGCATCATATGACCCCTTTAAAGGGAAATGCTACAAAAACGGCTTACTCTGAAAAGAGCTGTTTTTGACAGGGTAGAAAAAGGTGAATTACACTACCATTGAGAAATTTTAACCAAACTATGTTACAGACTTTTCATTAAGACCCTAAAGAATCATATCAGCTTGTGGAAAATGGGCATCATATGACCCCTTTAATGGAAAAACTAGAACAAACAATCAACCAAAAACCACAGGTAGAGATGGCTGACACGAAACTGATGTTTCGACACGGTGTCGAGATCCCAAAGCGCAGATGTTTCGAAACGCTGCTCCAAAGTGTGATTCGAAACACCCATGTCACGTGACTAATGCGAATCAAAGCATCGGGGCGTCTCCCGAGTGTTTCAAGACCCGAATCTGCGTTTGATTGACATAATCGGGAACAAACGGGCACATCTCTGGCACATCTGTCTCAATCTAACTCCCACAAAGTATAAAAGTGGAGTTAACGCATCTTCACCTTGTGGGTTTTCGTGAGAGGAGAGAGATTTTGCGATATAGTGACATTTATACTGTAACTTGGTGAATTAGGCTAGATTAAAAGTTAATATTAAGATATTGATAGATAGGCTATAGACATGGCCAGAAAGTTAGGATAGATATAGTGACACATTCATATAGGCTCAGTTAGATAGTGACAGATAGCACAACAAGTTAGAGATAAGATTTCATAGTTGATAGATTCATATTGATAGATTACATAATAATGGAGGCCCACGCAAGAGATGCATTTTTGCCCAGAAGGGATGATCCCCTAAAGTACTGGAAGGAGAGAGCAGTAATTTTTCCTAATTTGTATGTCCTAGCCCAAAAGTATCTGTGCATGCCAGTGACAAGTGTCCCTTGTGAGAGTATTTTTTAAAGGCTGAAGAAATTCTGTGTAAAAAAGAAGTAGGCGGAGTCCATCAACAGCAGAACAAATAATATTTTTACATAAAAATCTTTATATGTATAAAAAAATGCAAGATATTGTGGCCTGATGTCTTTTATTCATGTTAATTTTTCATGACCAAAATAACATATTTATTCACAAAGAGTTCATTCAGTGGTCAGACCGATGTTACAACACATTACAAGAACAGAACAATAAAAACACAACTTTTAATTGTTTATTATGATTATATGTATGCGTCACCCTGGATTCAACCCTGAGGTGTCAGCATGCCAGTCGAGCACACTAACCACTCCTCCAACTATATAATTCAATTCGCTTAAAGGGATAGTTCACCCAAAACTGAAAATGTGATGTTTATCTGCTTACCCCCAGGGCATCCAAGATGTAAGTGACTTTGTTTCTTCAGTAGAACACAAACGAAGATTTTTAACTCAAACCGTTGCAGTCTGTCAGTCTTATAATGGAAGTGAATGAGAATCACGGCTTTGAGAGTAAAAAAAAAACATACACATCTATCTCTCAAATGGACCATTGACACTCCTAATTGAGATTGTAGATAGAGTGTCAATGGTCCATTTGAGAGATAGGTGGTGGTAATGCACTTATAAGTCTGCAATCTGCCGTAAAGCAAAAAGAAGAAGACGCGTCACACGCCGGCTGTCGAGGATGCGCTCAGGACAGTTCAGACAGTGCAGACATTGCAGTGCATCAGAGGTAAAAAAACGATATAAATACTGTTCAGTTTCTTGCACAGACCGATCCTTTCGTGTCTTTACACATCAGTGTATCGTCATGAGCCGTAGGGTTTAATTTGGTTTTGTTTGTGTATGGTTTTTTTTACTCTCAAAGCCGTGATTCCCATTCACTTCCATTATATGACTGACAGACTGCAACGGTTCGAGTTAAAAATCTTCATTTGTGTTCTACTGAAGAAACAAAGTCACCTACATCTTGGATGCCCTTGGGGTAAGCAGATAAACATCAAATTTTCATTTTTGGGTGAACTATCCCTTTAACTGATTCGTTATCAAGACTGTTTCAGAGCAATACTTGAAAATGACCACTAGGCGTCACCGTAGAGACAGGTGTCGAATTGTTTCGAAGCCTTGGCACATTTGCTTTGACTGTTTCAGTGTTTCACGAAGCCTCGCTCTGCCCACCACTAACCACAGGTAACAAAGAACAGGATGGCGGGCGGGCAAACAAACAACCATAACATTCAACAACTCACAAGGAACTAAAGAAACACTAGGGCTATATATGCACAGGGGGCTAACAAGCTTAACAAGATAATAAGACACATATGGGGAGAGTACACTCTTAAAAATAAAGGTGCTTCACGATGCCATAGAAGAACCTTTTTGTCTAAATGGTTCCATAAAGAACCTTTAACATCTGAAGAACCTTTCTGTTTCACAAAAGGTTCTTTGTGGCAAAAGAAGGTTCCTCAGATTATAAAAATGTAAGAAAAAGATGGATCTTTAAAGAACCTTTGACTGAATGGTTCTTTGTGGAACCAAAAATGGTTCTTCTATGGCATCACTGTAAAGAACCTTATGAAGCACCTTTATTTTTAAGAGTGTAATCAAGGGGAACCAACGAACAAACAGACTACAAACTGACTACAAACACCACGGGAGACAGGAAGTGACATAAAAGTCCAAGATAAGGCACAGAGAACATGTAACAAAAACAAGAAAGAGTTGATTTGTGAAGAGAGCAATCATGTTCATTTTCTAAAGTAAAATTAAACACCTCAAAATTGCAAAAAAGAAAAGGTATCTTCAGTGTAAAGCATAAATAAAATAATGTTAAGTAAA
Source organism: Sinocyclocheilus anshuiensis (assembly GCF_001515605.1). Classification (NCBI taxonomy): domain Eukaryota; kingdom Metazoa; phylum Chordata; class Actinopteri; order Cypriniformes; family Cyprinidae; genus Sinocyclocheilus; species Sinocyclocheilus anshuiensis. Next base: position 3,231,505 of record NW_015548217.1, on the reverse strand, counting down.
ATTAACAGTCCTCATCTCATATATTAAACACCTGGGATTCACAACTACTTGCTAAGGAGCTTGCATTCATGTAAAGTAGCCTTGTTGACAAGTTTGGGTGAGTACGGGCAAAACACACAAGATATAGTACTTTCAGTGCCCTGTAGTTGGCGATATCACTACTTTTTTGTAGCAGAAATAAACTGCTACATGCTAAATGTAATGTGTAATTGCAACACTCATTACAAATGCAGTGAAGTAGAGAGTAAAAGTTGCTAATATCTTTGATACTCAGTAAAACTAAAAAAGATACTCAAGTACAGTAATTAATTACATTTACTCAAATATAAATCACATTCGGTCTGATTTATAAACTTGTTTCCCCATGGGAACAAAACATTTTTACTGGTATTATTATTCTTGTGGGGACATTTGGTCCCCATAACGTAGGGAACATACAGTCACACAAATAAATTATATTATATTATATAAAAAATAAAAAAAAAGATAAGCTATATACCCAACATATATAGTGCACATATTAGGATAAGATACCTCCGAGTAAGAGTGTTCAGTGTGGAATAGTACTGCCTACTGTGTGTTTTCTACACTTCAAAACCTATTTCATTTTTAGTTTTTTTACAGTTAATAAAGAATTGGCAGCTTACCAAAAATATATTATATTATATTATATTATATTATATTATATTATATTATATTATATTATATTATATTATATTATATTATATTATATTATATTATATTATATTATATTATATTATATTATATTATATTATATTATATTATATTATATTATATTATATTATATTATATTATATTATATTATATTATATTATATTATATTATATTATATTATATTATATTATATTATATTAGATCAGATCAGATCAGATTAGATTATTTTAGATTAGATTAGATTAGCTTATTTATATTTTAATGTACTGTTAGGCAGATGTTATTGAAAAATAACATATTGGCAATTTCGGTTAGTTTGTTAGTCTGTTTGTTTGATATTTATAATAATAATAGATGAGTTATCCAACATATATAATGCATGTGCTTAATGAATATAGAAAATTTGCATAGGATAAGATACAGCTAAGTAGTATGCCATTCTGATCCAGTAATGTGAGTTTAGTGAATGTAAAGAAGCAACAGGATTGAAAGAAGCTGTTTTTTCTCCCCTCTACAGATTCCTGTGAGGGACAAACTTCAGCCCATAGCGTTTACTCTGAACGTGTCTCTAAATGAGCAGAAAGCAGCAGCACAGCAAACACTCCAGAGTCTGGACGATTTCCCTGTGCTGAGCGGACAGCAGATCCTGACCGACAAAACCGAGGTACAAACCAGTTCGCATTTCCATCCCAGCTGAACAGAAACCTCTGCTCACAGCTCTGGTGTGTTTGTCCTCAGATTAACTTTCATAAGGAGTGTGGTGATGACAACAAGTGCAGCAGTAACCTGCAGCTCAAGGCCACATTTGCTGATGAGAATCACATTCCCTTCCCTGGGTGAGTATGACAACTGGTGAATATGGACAAAAGAAAATGTGTACACAAACAGATGAACGTTTATTTATATTTAAGTTCAGAGGTCTTTTGAGTGAATTCAGTTATTAACATTTAATTTTAGTACGCTTATTCATGAATCTAATGATTAATGTAATGTGTGCCATGTAAAACAATGATCAGAGTGGAATATTACTGGTAATTGTATGGTGTTTACTATATAGTGGCCACGTAATAACAATTTATTTGGTTAAAATAATTTTAATAAATTAAGTCTAAAACCTGAAAAAGATATTATAGATGTCATAAAAATATATAAAATGATTACAATTTCTATTATATTGTTATTATGTATTACTTTACACTTACGTCATTTTTCAGAAATAAATTATTAGCAACTTACCCAATATTATATTATATTATATTATATTATATTTAGCGCTGTCAAACGATTAATTGCATCCAAAATAAGTTTTTGTTTACATAGTATATGTGGGTGTACTGTGTATATTTATTATGTATATAAAATATATTTATATATAATATAAATTATATGAATATAAATATATACATGTAAGTAAATGTACATATTTTCAAAATATATACTGTATGTGTGTATATTTATATATACATAATAAATATAAAAAGTACACTCATATATTATTTAAACAAAAACTTTTATTTTGGATGCGATTAATCGCGATTAATCATTTGACAGCACTAATTATATTATATTATATTTATTATATAGTATTGCAAAATAAAGTATTGGAAACTTTTATTGGAAAAAAATAAGTAGTTTTAATTTGAGTTTTAATTATTTTGTGATATTATGTGATTAAAAAAAATGCTACAGAGATACAGACATCATGCACCTGCAATAAAAATAAAATTTATTTCATTTTACAAGCTACTGTCTTCTTCAAAAACTGGGATGTGCTGGTTTGTTCACAGTCAAACGATGGAGTTCAACAGTAACATTAAGAAGCTGGTGATGATGGTGGAAGTTACTAACACGCCGGATGCAGGCAGGCAGGCCGAGGACGCCCATCAGGCCATGCTGAACATCACCATTCCCCCCTCACTCAAATACTCAGGAGTGCGCCCTCAGGTGACGCCACACGGAGGCACTCTCTCTTCATCTCACCTCCACAGAAAAGAAAAATCACAAAGATCTCTGTAATATCTCAAAAAATAAACAATTGTGCTTGGTTGAGCTATAAAAGAGCAACATTTGAGATTAATTCTCCCGTATTTCCTGTACATTTTTTTTCTTGGATTTGGGGTTTATTTTGTACTGAATTTTGCTATATAATTTTAAATGCATTATTTTCATAAGTAAAATAGTATATTTGTAGGTATTTGATATTATATTACATTATATTGTATTATATTATATTATACTATATTATATTTATGGTGTAATGTACAGGTTAGTCAGTTGTTATTGCAAAATGTATTGGTAACTTACAAAATATTATGAAAGGCAAACACGTGACTTTCTCAACTATAGTGTCAACTATTATATTATATTATATTATATTATATTATATTATATTATATTATATTAATGGTGTAATGCACAGATAGCAGTCATTATTGCAAAATAAAGTAATGGCAACCTACTAAGAAATGAGAGCAGCAAATAAAATGAAATATGCAAAGGTTGTTTAAAGTGCCCCTATTTGCATTTTCATTCAGACCAACGTGAAAAAAACAAGTGGGCGGGCAATATGCTAATGTTTCATGTTGACGTCAACATGAAAAGGCTTGGGATTCGTTTTAAAAACGACCCGTTTCAATGATTCAGTCGATTCTTTCTTTTGAGAGACAATAACTTTATACACTGTGCACTTTCAGATTTACAACTTTGCAGGATGTTTTCATTCACTTAGAGCTATGTTACACACTGCATGAAAGGTCATTTTCAAAAATCCACTTTAAAAAGTTGTATAGTTTTAACAAATCAATACTATATTATATTATATAATGTTATATTTATGTTGTAATATACAGTTGTAAAATAAAACATTGGCAGCTTACCAAAAACTGAATTAGAGGTCTTATCAGAGACTCTTCCTAGTAACTCATTAATTAGATCATTTCAGTGTTCTTAATGCCGTTTTTAACTTTCTTGGTTTGTCTTTATTACAGCCTGGTTTCGATATTGAGTGCAGCGCAAACGAAACTGTGATTTGCGATCTGGGAAACCCATTTAAAAGCAATCAGAAGGTAGCAGTCTGTTTTCTTACTGAAAACTTGTCCAATGTGTGACCTTTCTGCGGATTTGTATGTTAATTAAAACAAGCATCTCCAATGGCTCATTTTCCACGGGCCATCTGAATTAACTCAGCTAATCAGACTGTACAGCTGATATGTTTTGCTAATTTGCTGTCAACCTTGATTTCCGTCTCCACAGGCCTCATTCATAATCATCTTTGAGACTTCTGGTATAACGCTTTACACCGAGCAGATTGAATCTCAGCTTCAGCTCTCCACGTAAGTCTGGACTAACTAAAATGCTTTCTTGTTTATACAGTGTACGTTTCCCCTCAGTGCACAGTGTTGAACTAATGTGTTTCCTGAAGTCATTTCTGCAGGCCTTTTCTTTTATTGTGACTGACTGAATGGTGTTTGTGTTTGTCTTCAGTATCAGTGAGCAGAAGGATCTGTATCCTGTTCCTGTCACCCTCAACGTGAAGAACACAGTCCTCACTACCTTTTCCTTGTACGTACTTTGATATGTTTTTCAAATTACGAAAATATGTGGAAATTTACAAGAAAAAAATTATTCATCTGTGCATGTTAGACAGAAAAATTCACTTAATTGCATCAAACATATTATTAATACTCTGTTAATAATGACAATGACAATTCATAGTTAATAGTTTATCATTCTCTTTCTGTCGTGTGCAGAGAAAAATCAGTGATTGACACGTTGTTCAGTGGCAGTGTGATTGGTGAATCTGCTATGAACAGCACCAGTGATGTGGGGAGTCCGCTGGAGTTTGTGTTTCGTGTGAGTGTGGCTTTAGCTTTCTTCAGACAGACACCAAAAATGTTTTTTTTTTTTTTTATTTTGGGGTATCTGGCTCAAATCAGTTTAGCTGGTTGTAGTTTGAACAGCAAAATATTTCTTCAAATCTGATCCAAACCACATTTGTTTTTTCTTATGCACACCAAGCCTGTGTTTGTTTTATCAAAAATACAGTAAATTATTTTATTTTACAAGTTAAAAGAAGAACTGAACTATATATGTGTGTGTGTGTGTGTGTGTGTGTGTGTGTGTGTGTGTGTGTGTGTGTGTGTGTGTGTGTGTGTGTGTGTGTGTGTGTGTGTGTGTGTGTGTGTGTGTGTGTGTGTGTGTGTGTGTGTGTGTGTGTGTGTGTGTGTGTGTGTGTACCTGGTATTTATCACATTATGGGGACCAAATGTCCCCACAAGGATAGTAATACTAGTAAATTTTGACCTTGTGGGGACATTTTTGAGGTCCTCATGAGGAAACAAGCTTATAAATCATACAGAATGAGTTTTTTTGAGAAAGTAAAAATGCACAAAGTTTCCTGTAAGGGGTAGGTTTAGGGGTAGGGTTGGTGTAGGGCAATAGCACATACAGTTTGTACAGTATAAAAACCATTACGCCTATGGAATGTCCCCATAAAAC
>NW_015548217.1:3207217-3225490 GCF_001515605.1 Sinocyclocheilus anshuiensis | reverse complement strand
GTGTGTGTGTGTGTGTGTGTGTGTGTGTGTGTGTGTGTAAAATGTAATTAATTCCTGTGATAAAAATTCTAAGCTGTCACTACTCCAGTCTTTTGTGTCAGTGATGATCAATGTTTAAAACAGTTGTGCTGCTTAATATTTTTATGGAAACTGAAACACTTTCTCAGGATTTTTGATGAAATTAATGATGAATGAAAAGTTCAAAAGAACAGCACTAATATAAAATTAGAAATTATAAATGTCTTTACTGTCGCTTTTGATCAGTATTCATTTCTTTTAAAAAAAAGTCAAAAATAAAAATAATTCTACTGCCTCCAATTTTGAATGGTAGTGGAGTTTTAAATGTTTTTGGCCAGTACTTAAAAAGTCAATGATGATAATAAAAAGCTCAAGGGTTAAATCATTGCCGAATTAAAGTTAAGAAATTAGGGCAAAAATATGTGATTATTATATAATAATGTATAATTTTATTCTGCTATAATATTAGTAAATTCAGTATTTAATTGGTACAGATTCCTGAAAACAACAGTGGGAATGAAAAGTAGATGGAGACCACAACTAAACAATTGAGATTTGAGTCCACTTTTAAAGGGATAGTTCACTCAAAATGAATTTGGTCATCATTTATTCACATTTACTCATGACATTCTAAATCTGTATGACTTTGTTTTTTTCTGAGCAACAGAAAAGAAGATATTTTGAAGAATTTCCATACATTGTTTTTTGTTCATACATTGGAAGTCAGTGGTCACCGAAACTGTTATTTACCCACATTCTTCAAAATTTCTTTTTTTGTGTGTGTCCCATGTGAACCTGTGAAGTTATACAGGTTTGGAATGACATGAGGGCGAATAAATGATGTCAGAATTTACAGTTTTGGGTGGACTAATGCTTTTAAGCTCCTTTTAAACAGTTCAAAGTGTTAAAGGCACAATATGTAAGATTTTTGTAATGAAATATCCAAAAACTACTTGCACAGTGTGATATATTTCATGCAGTTGTGTACTTACGTTATCCCAAAAGTTCCCAAGGATTTGTAAATCCATAGAAATTCCCATTTTAAATCGTCCCTGGTCATTGTCGCCTATCAATGACGTAATATCCGCATATCCTCAGTTTCCGCTTGTAGAAACTATGGCAACACACGGACATAAATACTGCTGTACAGTTAAACTAAATCCATTACAGCTGTCGCGAATAAAGTGAAAATGAAAATGAAAATGAAAAGTGTTGACTGCAGCATTAAATTTAGATCTACTCAATGTTTGCGCCATGTTTTTTTTTAACGCGTTTTTACAGTGTTGCGCATTATAACCAATCACACACGAGTCCGTTGAGCTTATGAAGGCAATGGCCAATCAGAGGCATTCAGATGAGTTTTTTGTTCACTGCACGCCTCGCTGACTGAATTCAGCTCTCACGTGAATTCTCTCATCATAAACAACAAAGTGCGCATGTACGTATGATTCATTCATAAAACCGTGTATAGACAGCTTTACTGATTATAAGGAGAGTTTTTTGAGAGTGCTTAAACTCGCGCTAGACCAAAGTCAGTCATAATGTTCTTTGACAATGTAAATGTTCTTTGCTTGTTTTCTCTGTATGATTTATTGCTGTTTAAATAACTGTGGAAGGTACAGGTAATAAAAAACAAATAATTAATTACCTCATACAATAATTACCTCATCCTCATCCTCACCTCAATAATTAAATTATCATTAAATTAAATTATCATCAGTGAACATCCTCCTTCATAGCGTCATCAAGCTTTGTTATTGTTTTGAAAATGCGATCTCTAGTGGTGAAAACTTACATATTGTGCCTTTAAAACACTAAAAATGGTCTTTGTTTCCACTTTCCAGGTACACGTGCTGGGAGAACCTCTGAGAGATTTGGGAACTCTGATGATTGACTTTGAATGGCCATTTGAGGTAACCAATGGGAAATGGCTGCTGTATCTCACAGAGATAGTGATCAAAGGAGCGTCAGAGTCACGTTGTGTCCCACCGGGGAAGGTTGTCAACCCTCTCAACCTCACAGTGAGTCTGAGAAAATACAGCAACCCACCGTAACTCATTTCCAATTTCATTCACTCCATTCAATTGTCGTCTACATCATCTCTTGCAGCTGTCAGATCGAGCTACCAAACGGTCCAAAAGAGAGTTGGAGTCAGGATATCCCTATGCAGAAGCTTCTGTCACCATCCAGGCACCTCGTAAAGTGTCCCATTTGCTGGTGAGGGAGGCGTCTGCACTGATTTTCATGCTGTCCCAACAGTTTTTTCGTCATATCAATGACAAATGTCAAAAAGCGTGGCTTTTGTCCCTGTTCAGGAGTGTTCAAAGCTGACGGCTCGCTGCATGACCTTCTCCTGCCCGCTGCATAACATGTTGACTCAGGCGGAGATCAGAGTTAAGTCTCGCATGTGGAACAGCACCTTGCTGGAGGTTTGTATTAGTAGCTGTTTGTGAAGTACTCACTAAATGGTGCTCACTGAATGACTCAATTGATCTCTGTGGTTTTCTGGCAGGATTACGCCAATGTCCTGCGAGTGGAAGTGAAGGGCCAGGCCACGCTGAGACTGCTGACGGATAAACCGGCCATCAAAATGGACAACCAGATCAGAGAGGTCAGAGCTGTTCGCATTAAAGTTCACCTAGTAATGATTTATCTACTTCATAGTTCATAATCTCTCCACAGACACAAACTCCAAAAATGCACTGTAAAACATCATGAAAGTAGTCTTTGTACTGTACTTTCAAAAGCTACTTTGAAAGTAGTATTGTAAGTCTTCTGAAATATCTTGGAATTTAGTGCACGAGTCATATGAACTGGGGTTTAAAAGACAATTAATATTTAGAAATCGTATCGTTTTGACTGCACTGACACTATCGAAAAAGAACAAAACTCGAGCTACATAATGATACTATTGTCTTCTATTGAGCTGCTTCACAGCTGAATTTGAAGTTGTTTCATAATTGATGAACTTTGCAATATTGTCACAGTTATTGAATTATCTCTGTTCAGGAGTGTTCTAGCTGAAGCTGAGCTGAACAATAACACTTTTGTCCTGTGTAGAGCATAGACTGTATAAAAACATGGACGTAGTGTCACCTGTCACTCAAGTGGCCACGCCCTTAATTATGCAGAACTTTAAGGCTTAATATAATTTAAACGGATGAGTTATAAAAAATTTCACCCCCTCACAGTTGTCATGAAGGGCAAAATTAGCTATATAGCCCAAAACCACTTTTTGTACCAGGCTGAAAACACATTTTTTTCTGCTGTAAAGTTGGGCATTTTAACATGGGGAGTCTATGGGACTGACTCCCTTTTGGAGCCAGCCTCTAACAGTCGGTCGATGAATTGCAGTTTTAGTCACTTCCGTGTTGGTTTCAAGCGAGAGAACGGGAGGTTGCCGCTTGGTGTAGAGCTGCTGTAAATCAAATTTGTTTCATAATTGGTAAACTCTGCAACATCACTGTTACTGAACTGAATCAATATTGAACCAAGTTAAGCTGAACAATGACACTATTGTCTTCTGCAGAGCTGCTGTGAAACAAATTTGTTTTTGATTATCGATAAACTTTGCATTTAACATCAACAATGTTACTGAACTGAATCAACACTGGATGAAATTCAGCTGAATAATGACCGCTGTCTTCGATAGAGCTGTTTTACAGTTTAATAACTGTTGAATTTTGCAACATTAATGGTTATTTTCCTGTTTATTACTGGGAGCTGTGTAAGCGTATAAAAATAACTTGACTTCTGAAACCATTTTCATAACTGTAAAATGCAGTGCAAAATATAAGTCAGTGCTTATTCATTTTGACATGAAGGAGCCGATGGTGTTTGATCTAATTGAATTGTCTGTAGTTTTCAGTAAACATTGATCCAGTGCTGGGAGAGGAGACGCCGTATGAAGTTCCTCTCTGGATCATCATTGTTGCAGCGGTTGCAGGGATACTGTTATTAGGCATCATCAGTCTCATTCTGTGGAAGGTATTTGCGCTTTTATATTTGGTCAACATCCCATCAAGATCAAAATTCAAACTTTTCAAAGAAGTTTGCCCATCATTTAGAATGATCTGAAATCCAGGTCACAATTGGGCTGGGAAGTGTTACGATAGTAGAAATGTGTCACCTGAGAAATTCTGCTAGACCAGCATACGGTAGTACACATGTATGTGCAGATACAGATCAGGACGTGTCCCAATTATTTATTATATTAAAGTTTACCATCAAATTCAACTGATGTGGGGTCACGTGTGTATACATCAGCTATTTTACGTTCAACATTTTATAATATTGGTTTTATTTTGTTTTTAAGTCAAGTGTTGCATAATGTTGGGTTAAGCTTTGTTTTTGTTTTTTCACTGATGCCAGATTTTTTTGTTATAAATAATTTTATGTTGTGGTTTGCATCCATTAGTTTCCAAACAAAAGAGAAAATAATGAAACGAAATGAAAAGATTAAGTTATTTAAGTTTATTCCTGTGATGCAAAGCTGAATTATCAGCAACATTACTCCAGTCTTCAGTGTCACGTGATCATTCAGAAATAATTCTAATATGCTGATTTGTTGCTCCAAAAAATAATTTCAGGATTATTTAATGAAGAATGTTCAAAAGAACAGAATTTTTAAATTATTTTTTTTAATGGAAATCTTTTGTCACTTTTGATTTAAACGTGTCCTTGCTGAATAAAAACAAATTATTCTAACCCCAAACTTTTGAATAGTACCATTACATAAAATTACTCATAGCGTGAAATTGGATTTTGGTCACACCACCCACTTTTAGGCACTTTTCCTAAAACATTTATTTATAAACTATAACTTAACCAGGGATGGTTTATAAACGCAAATGAAAGGACAGATTTAAACCACATGCTTGCAGTCCATGAAATTCAATTTGACCCAGTGCACACTTTATGTGAAATGTCACTGCCTCTTGTTATTTAAATCAGTAATAAATGTCCCGCCTTGGGCTCCGCCCCTCCTCCACAGTGCGGTTTCTTCCGACGGGCCAGCAGGAGGGAGATGTATGAGGCCAAATCCCAGAAAGCAGAAATAAAGATCCAGCCCTCTGAGACAGAGAGGCTGACGGAGGAATACTGAGCCTATGCTATGGCAGCACTGTTAGGGCCCTTCGGTAAAGCAGACCCTGGAGATCTCTCTAGTTACCATACGCTTTTTCTGACTTTTCACTTCACAAATCTTTTTTCTGGCTTACCTCCGTAATTCCTTCCCTGCCAGAGTCAAATAACAATCTTTTCATTTCTCATTCTCTCTGTCTTGCTCAATAACCCTTCATATTCCCAGAGACGTAGAGCTCAAATGGGAATTTCAATGCACTTTTTCCACTAATTCAATATTTTTAAATTTGTGTGCACTCGTTTAAATTAATCCTAACCGAAGCATGAAGATTCAGTTTTTTCCCCATTCTTTAATAATGTCTATGCATTTATACAGTGCTTTAAGGAATAGTTCACCAAAAAATGAAAATTTGCCGGACATTTACTCACCCTCAGGCCATCCAAGATGTAGGTGAGTTTGTTTCTTTATCAGGTTTGGAGAAATTTAGCATTACATCACTTGCTCACCAGTGGATCCTCTGCAGTGAATGGGTGCCGTCAGAATGAGTGTACAAACAGCTGATAAAAACATCACAATAATCCACATGAATTGAGTCCATCAATTAACGTTTAGTGAAAAGCTGCGTGTTTGTATTAAACAAATCCATCGACTTCAAACTGGCTAAAACATGAATCCTCTATCCATAATATTGCTTTATCCAGTGAAAAAGCCATTTCTCTGAATCAGGAGAGAAATATGCAGAGATCAAGCAATGTTTAAAAGCCAGAACAAATATATTAGTGGATTTTGATGTGAGAGGACAACAGGGGATGGACTTTTTTACTGGAGGAAGCATTATTATACATTATAAACGACAGTTTAATGTTAAAACGTGATTTGTTTCATTCTGACGGCACCCATTCACTGTGAGCAAGTGTTGTAATGCTAAATCTCTCCGGATCTGTTCCCATGAAGAAACAAACTCATCTACATCTTGGATGGCCTGAGGGCGAGTACATTTTGAGCAGATTTTCATTTCTGTTATCATTTACTTACCCTCTTGTCATATTATTTATTTTCTTCTGTCAAACACAAAATGAGATGCACAATTTCCATGCTGCTGTTTTTCAAGAAAAGTGGATTTTTAGATTGATACTGCAAAGCTCCAAAAATGACAAAAAGCATCATAAAAGAATCATATAATTTGCTAGTAAATGGCTTTTCTCATTCGTCACATGACCAATCACAACTTGAAACAGCATGAGAAAATCTAGCTGTAAAATTGATCAAATGGCTTCAGAAGACTTGAAATATATAGAGCACAAGTCATACGAACTTCTTTTACGATGCTTTTATGGAGCTCTTTGCGAAAGAAGGAATAATACAGGCTTGTCTTGAGGGTGAATAAATGCTAACATTTAAAATCTAATTACTTTTATTTACTTTTAAATTTTCATTACAAAGCATATCCGTCACTCTTACCTGAAACGTTTCTTTGATTCTCTGTCTGTCTCGAGCAGTGCGGTTTCTTCAAAAGGACCGTTTACTACAGGATAATGCCAAAGTACCATGGAGTGAAAGTACGCAAAGAGGAACGCTATAACTTGGCCTTTCAGCCTGAGCAAGAACTGAGCAAGAAACTCTGGGTCACCAACTGGACAGAAATGCATGAATATTACTACTGACCTCTTCACCTCTCTCCATCCAGAGCCTGGGGAGCGTGATGATTGGAGGATGTCTTTTATTAACCGTCTCAACTCAGCAGACACTGGACACTGGCGTTTGGAGCCGCCAATCACGCAGTGAGAACGTTTCGAAATGTTTGTTGGTCTGTGTGCAATATCGTGATTTGTAGACCATTAAACCGCTTTCAACGAAGCCAGAGTATTGTCTGTTACGTCCTTGACTTAGTAATGAGCAACTGATTTATTTTCCTAGTTTGAAATCTTTAAATCTTGCTTTGTGTGTTTCATTGCATTTTAAATTTCATTCCATTGTAATATATTTTTTTTTAATGTCACTATAATAGTTCCGCTTTCCAGAGCCTTGGGTAATTTTACTCATTGAGAGAAGGAGATCTTTTCCATCATGCTATAACTGATTTGAAACCAGTTCTGATCAAACAGCACTGAGGAAATAGACTTGATTTTCAAGTTCCATTTGCTTTGTCTTTGGACGCTTATTTTGCAACACTGCATAAGAACTGCTCCATTTTTTTTCCCCAGCTACTTCCTCCCATGGAGGAAGACTACAGTGTTTAAGTGTGTAAAATGTTTGCCCAAACCATCATGTTCCTGTCAGCATTAGTTGGGTGAATCTCTCTCTCTCTCTCTCTCTCTCTCTCTCTATATATATATATATATATATATATAAACAGTTTGAATAAAAGCTTAATTTAGGACTTTTTTTTACATTGTGAAGCAATTTTACGACAATTAAGCACAATTAAATTCTCATTACTGCAATGCGGGAAAAAAAAACATTCGTATTGTATGAGCAAAAATCAAAGCTGATTTGGTCAATATATAGTACTGACCCAAACTTCACTTATTGTTTGTCGACTCAATATTGATTTTTTTTGTATGATTTTGTGGTGTAATTTGACGCAAGTCACTCTGTTCTTGTCCATTTCAGATTTTCATTCTTTATTATTGTATTACTGTCTACTCAAATAGTATTGTGTTGACCCTTTTTTGCAGAACAGCAGCTACTAGAAACTAGTGAAGAATGTTGCTTTTATGCTTGAACAAATGCTATATTTTCTATTAAAAAGATGTACATGTACTGCCAAGCCACAAGGATTGTTGCAGATTTCACTTCAGTTCAGTTCAGATCAGTCCACGTTCAGTGATGGGAATACTGAAAATGATCACATGGTTAATTGCTTGAAGTGTTATAGTTTAGTGAAGTTTAATATAATCAAGTGGTGGATTGTCAGAAAGAAGCCCACATTGGTTGACTCCTTTAGTTATTAGAGGGGAGCTGGATACTGAAACACTAGAGTTCATTACGTTCTGAGCAAATGCTTGTATACCTCAGACCTGGGTATAGAGTTGAGAAAATATACTGTATGTCCACACAGAAAAAAAACATGATGGTCTGTAAGGTCTTTTTTTTTTTTTTTAAGATTACAATTTTTTTTTTTAATTGAAGGCTCATTTTTATGAAATGTTCCTGCACTCAGACAATACACAAAGCCAGAACGTCTGTATTATTCTTTATATTCTATAAAGATTTACCAGTAAAATCAATCAGAAATGCATACAGCTAAGACTATACAAATAATTGAAAACAGCATTCAAACATTTAAAGTTTACAAATAAATTACAAGTTACCTTTCATTGCATAGTCAAACAAATTTGACCAAAAATAATAAATATACTTTCAAAAAGAGGTGGTTTTTGTCAAAAAGTAATGACTGCATGGTAAGAATAGAATGTGTTCCTTTACTTAAGCTCCATCTGAGACATCGATTTGTCTTGTAAGCGTTTAGTCTTCCCGTATCTGTAGACTAAATAGATGATGCCAAGCAGGAAGACGATGCTCAGAACCAGGAGAATCCACTGTCCCGCCACAGCACCTGCCTCATCCACACTCAAACCCAGGAAACTGACTGCTTTCGGCTTCTCTTCCATCACTGAAACAAACAGGTGAGAAGTGTGTGAGCACTTGTACTAGTGTTAAAAAGTGCTATGGTCTGGATTTTTGTTATTGATGGTAGTTTTACTTTTGTGCATGTTAACACATGATGTTACTTAGCAGACAAGTAACTTCAAATTACAGAAAAAAAGATTGTTTCTGAATAAATATATACTGTAATTAACCTTATATATACACTATAATAAACCTCAAATGAAGTTTAAAATCTTAATATTAATGACATTTCTGACCCTGTCACTTGTCATTTCCATCATATGTAGAGTAGAACAGAATGGAATGGAATGATACTCAAATTCTTGGTGTGATCAGTATTTGGGACGGATTATTTTATAAATATTACAAATTGTAAATATACAGTAAGTTATTAATCTTTTTTTAAATTGTATTTTATATTATCATACAAAGTCTTGTGTGATGGTAATGAGAGCAATACGGGGACAGAGATTCTGTTATAAATAATAAAATTGTACATATACAGTACCAAGTTTAAGTGAAAATGTGATCCTTATGAAGTTCTTAAAGACATATTTTTACAAATGTATTTTATACATTTATATTATATTATACAAATTATTGGTGAGATGAAAGTAATGACAGCAGTATTGGGGGAAGAGATTCTGTTATAAATAATAAAATTGCACATAAAAATATACTCATGTTTATACGTTAATTGAAAATTTTATCTCTGTTATGACATCTTTTTATAAATGTTTTATATAAATAAACTATAGAAGAGAAGTTAAAATGTATGGGTAAGGGGATTAGTCAGAAATGTAGAAATTCTGACAAATTTTACTTTTCAGCACAAAAAAAAAAAAAAAAGATTAAAAAAAATACAATTATATTACATTCCTGAAAAAAATTTTTTATATATATATATATATATATGTATATGTATATATAGAATATTCTGGAAAAAAAAATTACAGAAAAGAAACTTGTCCTATTTTAATAATCACCCAAATCCAGTGGTTTACAATTGAGTTGGAGCTTCTTGGAAAGTCGTTGGGATTGGCTTACTAACATTCAAATTTTATTCTGCTCCAATTAATTTGACTGAAATCCATCCAAGTTTCCCAGCTGAAGCACATTTATTTTTCAATAAAACACAGGAAATTGAGTGTTAAAACAACATTTGAGTGTCGATTCATGAACTCCAACCTTACTTTTGTAAGGCGTCCAATCGTACTCTGGCCATCCCAGGACGTCACCGTTCTTTTTGTTCTCCTCTTCAAGCCACTCGATGAGCGGTTGGAAGTATTCCATCAGAGGCTGGACTGACATTTTGGGCTGGCCAGTAATCAAAGTCATGGCTTCGGGCCAGGGTTTACTGAAGCCCATCTTCATCACATCACTGAGGAGGAGGGAGTAGAGCTCTTTTATTCGCGAGCAAAATTGATGAGACTATAAAATCTTACTACTTTATTGCTCCTAGTGCTTGTAAAAACTGGAAACAGTTCTAAGTGATTTACTGACCCCAGGAGTTTCCCTGCTTCTTTGGACTGGTAGATGTCACAGTTGTGGAGCGGAGCTGGCTGACCGGCGGCTTCACACAGGGCTTTGTGGAACTGGAACTGGATTATAAAACTCACAAAGTACCTTTTGGAGCCAAACCAAATAAACGGTCAATCCAAAGGCTTATTTGATTACATGAGTTGTGTAACATGATAGATGCAAGATCTTTCCACTACCTGACGTAGGGCACATTAGCTGGGATGTGGAACTTTGCACCAGGGTCGAAGTCTTCCTCAGTGCGCGGTACAGGTGGACACAATCCCTGGTACTTCATTCTGTTTGTATAATATACACAAATTCAGCTCTGGTACAACTTTACATATTGCACAGCTTTGATGTTAATGTAACTGATTAGCAAACAGTATCAACTAGGGGTGTAACAATACCTCGATATGGATCAATGCATCAGTTAAATGACAAACAATATGATGTATCGATGCAACACATAAAAAAAATCATATATAGGCTACACAGTATTTTTTTAAGATGCACCTTTATTTTGACACTCACGTTTGTTACATCTGCATTGCCTCTGAGCTGTCATTAAATATTTGAAAAGTTTAAACAACTTTATTTTTAAAATGACATGCTCTATTTATTTATTTTCTATATAAATGTATTTTTTGAAAACATGGATGGAAATTATTGTAGGCTAATATTCTTTTTAAAAATGTGTTTTTATGAACTGTATTATTATTGTTGTTATTATTATTATTATTTTGAGAGGTACATTTTACTGTACAATAGTAATATATAATTTCTTCAAGCTAATCCGAACTTTTATTTTCAAGGGTTGACGACCGTTGACGATAACGATTGCAGAAACTAACCTTTTCGAAGCATCAACATGATTCACTGTTTCGAACATAGACTGTAAAAAAAGATGGACGACGCGTCTCCACTTCCTTCCACTATAGAAAAGTGAAGCCAAAGCATCTCAGTATGGCCGCTGCCATCTTGAGTAAATGACGTCATTTGGATCCCAAGTCTGCGCAGTAGAGATTTGCTTGGAGCCAGAGTCTGCGCAGTAGTGTCGTGAGATGGAGCCGCGGTATCAAACTCCCGCCCAAACTCCCGCAGACCCAATCAACCATAACGACACACCCCGTTTTTATAGCATAAAATTACTAGCTAAAATCAAACTTATCACAAAAACGAACATATATCAGTGTGATAACAACTACCTTAAATGACCAAAACCATCAAGTCCCATTCGTTTACATGGAGAGGGCGGGGTTTATGACCTGTACTGCAGCCAGCCACCAGGGGGCGATCAAAGAGACCGCAGCTTCACTTTTCAGGACGTGTGAGGCACACCCGGGTTTCGAAGCGTTCGAAACGCCACACACAAACTGTGTAACTACAACAAAAACAGCTTTTACAAACCCCAAAACCAAATGTCTTATTGAAATTATAATATCTTAAATGCAATTAACAAATCATTAAATAGCATTAAATTAAATATGAGAAATACGAACCATTCAAATTCTGAAACTTTTGAAATGGTCATGACGTAACGAAGCATCGTTTACTGAAATCACGTGACATTGGCAGTTTGATACGTTTCGAAGTTTCTCGAAGCAGTGCGTCAAACGCGCCCGTCACTATCTGACGATAGTTTTATTGGTGAAATGCAGGTGATGAAGTGACTCTCAGAGAAGGTCTGGAGATTAAGTTCATTTGTTGATGTCCTCATATTGTGAGATGGCAGAGGCTGAGAAAACAAGCGTCATTCAATATGTAAAAAAGTAATGTTAGACGAAACTGCGGCACTGACTTCATATTTAAATAGCGGTCTTTTGCGCTTTAATATTCACAGACAGTAGTCCATATCGTGTTTTGATTAAGTATACAGCCCTACTTTTTATTTATTTATCCGCATTTTGTCAATCCACGTTTTCCTCATTACCTAAATCATAGTGCCCTATTAACAGTAATGTTAGTTATGGATTAACGGAAAAACGGTCACCTCAGGTTCCACCACTCTTTGTTGTACTCTGAGCTTGAGATCCTTCCATCAAACACCTTCCACCTCCACTGGTCCATTAGGTAACCAAAAGGCAGGAAGGCAATCTTATCCAAGGCCATGCTCATCAGGAAGTTGATGGTGCTTTCTACAGACCAGTAAGACACTTAGGGTTTGAACTAGCATTTTATGTGTTTTGTTGCAAGCTTTTTTTTTTGTAGATGTATGAGCTGTACCTTTATTGTCCTCCACCTTGACCAGCAGGCCAATGCTCTGGAGATGTTTAGGTGTGGAAATGGACAGGGCCAGTACATCACCGATGGCCTCGTGGAATCCAGGGTTGGCGCCATCGCGGAAAGAGATGGGTTGATCCTTATACTGCAGGAAGTATTGAACGTGGCCCATCTCGTGGTGCACGGTGATGAGGTCGTCCATGGTCACCACCGTGCACTGCTTGATCCTTGAAATGGTAAGAGGATGGGAAAAGTTAGGTTCACAAGATAACACATGGAAAGGAAAAGGCTAGAAAGTTGTTGTTTCAGATGTCTTTACAGCTCTAGCATCCTCCCTTTATCAAATGAACAACAGTAGTGCTTGAAATTAGGGTTTGTTTGGCCAGGGAGACATATTAGACAGTTCATGAGAAATAGGCTCAGTCCAAAACTAGCGAGCTGCCTTGTTTTGTACTGCCTATAGGAAGCATAGTGACTGAATTAAGACAAAACCAAACACTCCACTGTACAGAAAAGCTTTATATGTTAAAAATATGGAGGGTCGAGTAATCGAGGGTGAGTAAAAACACAGTCTAATTTTCATTTTTGGGTGAACTAACCCTTTAGTTCACCCAAAAATGAAAACTATCCCTTGTTTTACTTGCCCTCAAAGCATCCTAGGTGTATATGACTTTCTTCTTTCAGACGAATCCAATCAGAGTTATATTGAAATCTTTCCTTGCTCTTCCAAGCGTTTGAATGGGAGTAAGCGGGTGTTTTTTTTTCAACAGTCTAAAAGTAATCAAATAAAGCGTGCGTGTGATAAAACGTGCCTCACACAGCTTCGGGGGGTGAATAAAGGTCTCCTGTAGCGAATCGATGCATTTTTGTAAGAAAAATATCCATATTTAAAATGTTATAAATACTTTTTTTCTCACTTCTGCTGACTGTCATACGTGCAATACACTTTATTTGATTACTTTTGGACTGTTGAAAAAAAAAAAAACACCCGTTTACTCCCATTCAAACGCTTGGAAGAGCAAGGAAAATTTCAATATAACTTCGATTGGATTCGTCTGAAAGAAGAAAGTCATATACACCTAGGATGCTTTGAGGGTAAGTAAAACATGGGCTTATTTTAATTTTTGGGTGAACTAACCCTTTAAACCAGTGTAAAAAGTCAAGTTTTAAGTATGACATTACTAAGAACACTTTTTAAAAGACAGTCATAAATGTGAACTTTCTTTCAGTGACCTTTAATTTCATTGATATAATCTGCAAGTACAGTTTTAAAAAATATATACTTTTATAATTTGAAGTACACTACAAATGCACATTCAATATCCATGTTTATATCCATTTTAATTATATTAAACAATTCTGCTACCTTGGATAGATTTTTTGACAAATTTCACATCATTTTTTTTTTTTTTACAAACGGTATCACATCCTCCATTATTAAACTAATATAGCAAACCTCTTCTGCCCTAGTAGGGACCATCTTACTGTGATATGAGGCTTGTACCTGAAGTCTTTGCGGTTGTAGAAGTCCCAAGCAGAAGCATGGCAGACCACTTCACGTCCATCTGTTGGCTTTTCCAGCATGGACTTGTTCCAGAACTCAGGAGGCATGGGCAGAAGACCTATAGAAGTGAAGAACCGGTCCGATTCCTGGAACATCCGCTTGGGGTCCCAACCCTGAAGAACCAAAGAGCACCGTACAATCAGAGGACACCATACAGACATTTACAGGTATGTATGAGTGCCATTTATGTCCTTCATATGCCATTGCACAAAGCCTTCACCAAATAATATATCATTTACAACAAACATTTGTTTGCAATGTTTGTATTTCAATAATCCAATGAGATTTTGAATGCACACGGAGGCATAAAACGTGTCTATCATACCTGTTTGCACTCCATGCAAACAAGATGCTATTTGTTGCTATTTAGGCTTGGTGCAAACAGTATCTACCACTATTTACACTCAGTGTAAACAGCATCTACCTTCTTTGACACCTAATGTAAACAGCCACTGCTTTCAGAAAACGGGGCTTTTTCCAAGAAATCAGACTGTCGGAATAGAAATAGATTAAAGAATGTGTTTTTAGTTGTAATCTTACTTGAGCAATCATGGCTGGCGTGGCATCCACTTGTGTGGCATCAGGGTATGGAATGACAAGGTCCATGATAGCAGACCACGTTTGGGCCCACATATTTCCTGAGAAAAACCAAGCAGAGAAGAACATCAGCCAACTGAAAGGCAGGATGTGAGAGATGGTGTAGTATCTCTGACCAATGGCACTGGAGGAAACCACTGGGTTTGGAATTCCAAGCCATTTAATCTCCAGCCATGTGGAACCATTGCGTACACACAAACACAAGTACACACAGTTTCCCACACGTGCAAATGTAGCCACTGATATGTGCACACACACAGTCACGCTTGATGATTTTGAAAGCACATTAAATCCTGTCGATTGCTTTGGAGTTGCCGCAGACAGCTACAGAATATCAATGTAAACCCTCAAGAAAAAAGAAAAAGATGTGGACGGTGTTTTTTTTAGCAGAACAAAAAACAGAATATCCATGCCATTTTCAGTGATTTTAATCTTTGATAAATTTAGCTAATTTCAGTAAATTCAGCAATGAAAAACATTTCACACAGTGTTTTTTTTTTAGCAGAAATTATGTAGATTTTGCATCTTCTTATGTGACGTTATGTTAAGGGGTGGACCTTCATGTTTAATTTTTTCTAAATATTGTACATTTTTGTATGATTCACATGATGATGAGCTGTTGTCAAACAAGACATTGACGATAAATTGGCTAAGATATTTCACAAAGCTTGTAATATTCCTGTTGTAAAAATGGCCCTGATGTGTGAAATGTATTTCATTGCTGAATTTACTGAAGTGAGCTAAATTGATCAAAGATTAAAATCACTGAAAATGGCCTGGATATTATATTGACCACAACATATCATTATATGTAAAGTTTATGTATTATTTATTTCCAAATGCCACTTTTGAATAAATTTTGTTTCATGTGGACCCTGATAATTATGGAAGGTGTCTTACTAACTTAATGACAATGTTACAGGAATGTTATTATTCAAAAAAGCCCATGAAACTCTACAGCACATGTAAAGCAAGATTTAACAGACATCTCAACCTTACGGTAGAGTTTTATATCGTTTAGATAAAAACATACATTTTGACAAAAACTGCTTGAGGTCCAACAATAATAAATATTTTAAGAAAAAAAAATTTTAGGGTTGAAAGTTAAAGGCTTGAGGCTGTTGTCATGGTTTGCTATATCGTTTATATCGCAGTACGACATTATATCTGCCCAGCACAGGACTGCTCAAAGTAATTTACATTAGATTGATAAAGAAATTTGCATGAATGAGAAAATCAAAAGAGAGGCATGCTTCATGCTAAAAAGAGTTATTAAACGTAATAAGCCGTGAAAAAACTCAGTCTGTCATCTGTCATGTCAGGGTGCTGAATTGAGCTTCTTTCACTAAAATGGTCAAATACATGCAGAATGATGTCAAACACGCCCGTCAGAGAGAGTATTCAAGTAAAAGATTTGTTTATGTCTTGAATGAATGTAAACAGTTGGAAGGAAATCCCAAGGATGTTTGATTAGGTCTTGACAGCAGCCTAATAAACCTGCTGCTGCTATCTGTGTGCCTAATGTTCATCAAACAAGCAAAGAAAAGGAGAGAATCATTCACTGCTTTTGACTTAATAACTTCAGTAGCTTTAATAAAAATTACTGTAGATTTAATTCATACAGTGATGACTATGCACCATTTTATTTTTACATTTAATTATTCAGCAATACTACAAACCTTTCATTTAGTTTATTTTGTCTTGCAATATTAATGTTTTTTTCTGTATCTCGTCTGTTCTAGAGACATGACATTACAGGTTTACTTATCAAGCATGTGGTCTTGTACACTGAAATACAATTTTGAATGTAACGTGAACAAGAGAAAACAGTTACCAAAATCGCAAATAAAATCACAATAGCCATGAAAAGAATGGAAATGTGATTATTTTGTCTATATCGCGCAGCTCTAATACACACACACCTTCACAGAAGAGCATTAGAACATGTACAGCTGTTCAGGTGTTGTTGTTTTTTAAACGGGGATTATTCAAACGATCACACCTGTGACATCACAAGCATTCCAGAAGCTTTAGACCATCCTGGTCAGTTGCTTATAGCAGCAGTAGTGACAGAATATCAGACTTCCTCTGATGAACTACCAGTTTGCGGTTAATCTGTAGATTACCACTACCAGTAGATTTGCTCAGATGGCTAACAGAATGAGCTCCGGCTTTTCTTCTCCAGTATCACTTGGAGACATGTCCAATTCTGATGGAAACACAGGTCGTCAGATTGAGATGAAATGCAGTGTTAAAAGAAAAAGGGGGAATTCTGGCAGATCAGAGAGCAGAGAACAAAAAATGATTAGATCAGACCATCTTTCTGCTTCTGATTACTCAGTGGATTCCCTCAGCTCAGGCTTTTCTTCACGAGCACTACTTGGAGATACATCCAGTTCTGACCTAAGCTCAGTCAGTCAGGTTGAGAGGACACGGGGTGTTAAAAGAAGAGATGAGAAATCTGGCAGATCAGAGAGTGTAGAGTGGAAAAGGAGAACATTGGAACTCCAGTCTGATTCTTTCATTGATTCCCTCACCTCTGCGTTTTCCTGCTTGTATATTAGTACCACACCAGCAGCATGTGGGGAGACACCTATGAAAGGGTCCAGCAAAGATGAAGAACAGTCTGGACTGTCTCACCTCAATGACACTGAGGTCACATCTGGAGAATCACCTGTGAAAGGCTCCAGAAATAATGAAGAACAGCCAGGACACTCTCACTCCAACAATATTGAGGTCAGACCTGGACGATCACCAATGAAAGGGTGCATCATAGATGATGAACAGCCTGGACAATTTCACCCAGTTAAGCTGGATCAGGGTGTTAAAAGAAAAAGAGAATTATGGCAGGACAGTGAGCAGTGAATGGAAAAATATCAAATTAGACCCTGATTTTCACCCTCCGGCACCACATAGAAACGTATCCAGTTCAGACCCAAGTGCAGGCGGTCAGACTGAGAAACAGGGCGGTAAAAGACAAAGAAAGACTGACAGAAGAAGCAGATCAGAGCACCAGTTTGAAACTTTAATTGATTCACTCAGCTCTGAGTTTTCCCACATGTACATTAGTACCCCACTATTAGCATGTGTGAAGACTCATAAAGCCTTCTAAAATGAGATTGATAAGGCTATCGCAATGTGGAATATTTTATGTTTCATCAGGCAAGTGGCCGCATGATAAGGTGGAAAATTACGCAGTGTAGTCTTTATCCAGTCATTAAAACAGAATTCACAGTTTAACGCTGAATGTCACGGAATTTGTCAAATTTTGAATGAATTAATCAAAAGTAGGTCATTACATTTAAATCAAATCACGATATGGACTAGTATTTGTAAATATTAAGCCGCAAAAGTCGATTTAAATATGAATCCTAAATGTCTGTTAATGAATGGCGCAGAAGCGCGGTTTCATTTACTACACACACTGAAGCGCGCGTGGAGTTTTCCCACATGTACATTAGTACCCCACTATTAGCATGTGTGAAGACTCATAAAGCCTTCTAAAATGAGATTGATAAGGCTATCGCAATGTGGAGGCCTTTTACAGTACAATACCATATTTAGTGTTCTACACTAAGATCACAGTAAGATTCTATCATATGACTATAAAGCCCCTAAGGGTACATGCTGATAGAATAAACATTTTTTTTATAATATA
>NW_015548217.1:3193370-3206713 GCF_001515605.1 Sinocyclocheilus anshuiensis | reverse complement strand
AAACACTTACATAGGCTACAGAAACTTAAAAGTTCCTCATGGCAACCCGTCAAAATATAAGTTTGGGTTAGCTTAAAGATATTATCAGAAATATATTACTGTGGTGCAGTATGATATGCATAATACTACTACAACAATTTTTACAACTTTTGTTTAAAAGAATTATCACACAATATAACATTTCTTCCATGTTTTAATTTTAATAGTAAATCCCCTTTGTTTGCCAAAAAATCTTGTTTGCTTAATTTTCAATAATTAAAAGATAAATGATAAATTAAATTAATATTTTATGCCTTCATTTGATAACCAGAAAAATGTAAATACACAACAGAATTTCTGAGGGGGAAAAAAAAATTCATAAGGCTACTTTAAGAAAAAAAAATTATAAATTAAGTTGTTTTATGCATTCAAATAATTAGATATGCTAAAACACAGAATTTGGTAACAATAAATAATACGGTGAGAAAAAAATTAAACATTTCATAGGGCCCTAAACATATAATTTTTGTTAAACTTTAAATAAATTTATATGAAAATGTATAAGTTTAATGATTTTAATTAATTAGACATGCTTTTTAATTAATACAATTTAATTTAACTATTAAAAAGGAGTCGAGAAAAATTAAAATGGAAAAAACGGAATTTGGAAAAAAAGAAAACGGAATTGATACATTAATCGTGTTTATTATATTTTTTTTATTAAAGTGGAAATCAGTTTACTAAATAATGTAAACTTGACTGACTGCTTCACTTCCACTTTAAAGGGATATTTATGTTGTTTATTATTTATTTTTATTTATACTATTTATAATTTTTTGCAATTACTTGCCTGTCAGTTGTCTTTACATTGTACAGTGTTTACGTGTTGTTTATTACTGCATAAAATGGATTAAAATAATGTTTAATTTCATAAAGTACAAGTTGATTTCAAAATGCGCCTACTTTTTTTACATTTTATGTTTTTCAGTTGAATAAAAGACTATTTTTCCCTATATTTAGCCATTCAAGTGTGAGACAGCGTGAAAGAGATTTCAGTGCGGTACTCGCACGCTGTGAACCTACATTTTTTGCATTTTGTGTTTTTCAGTTGAATAAAAAACTAGTTTCCCTATATATTTCATCATTGAGGATTTCTTTTAAAAAGTCTAAAAATCTTGTCTCGTTCTCGTGAACCCAGTCTCGTGTCTCGTCTCGTCTCATGGGATAAGTGTCTCGTCACACCCCTAATACATATATAGACTCCAGACTGCAATAATTTTTTCTGCCTGTGCGACTAAATTTTGTGAGCGGTCACACTGGCGGTATATAATACAGCATGTGGTGTTTGCCATGGCTCGTCTTATTCATTTTTGTTAATAAACGTTGTGTAAGCTAGTTTGTCATTGTATCGTACTGTTTTATTGATGTTGTGCTTTTTAATTAAGAATAACAAAGAATCCATATTTTGTTTTAGTCTTAAAAAGTGAAATATGTATAGATGTATCATGTATGTAAGCAAATCAGACAATTAGCCTATCTTTTCTTGTAAAACGTGACAAGATCGCGAATTCAAAAGTGAAAGCATCCGAAGACCGGCTTATAACATAGCAAAAGAGGAACTCTCGTTCACAAAATTCAAATCACAAATACTGAAGAAAAAGAACAGGTTGAATGGTAACCACTTTCGTTTCCATGTAACTATAAACTACGATAAAAGTTCATCAGCATGCATTGATTAATATATATATATATATGAGAAATTGTATTTCAGTGCACAAACAATAAATTAATTAATTAATAAATAAAATGGTATCAACTGCTTGATGGATGAATATATCATGTCTCAGAGGAGACGAGACAAAAAATGCCAAGATAAAATAAACAAAAAACATTTAAAATGATATCTCAAGGTTTGTAGTATTGCTGAATAGTCAAATGTAAAAGTAAAATGCTGTATACTTGTCTTCATTGTGTGAATTAAATATTTGTATTAAAGCTACAGAAGTTATTAAGTCAAAAGCAGTGAGTGATGAGGTTTATAAGGCTGCTGTCAGTTTACAGGGGACCTATTATGCAAAGTTCACTTTTACATATTTTTTTATGTGTCCGAGGTGTGTATACACAGCCACTCTATTATGGTAAAAAAATTATTTTCTCCAAAAAGTTGCTGTGTCCCAATTCACATACTATCCATCCTAAATAGTATGTAAAATTAGAATTAGTGTGTCCCAAATCATAGTATTATTTTAGTAACATGTATCCAAAAGGTTCCTGGATGGTTTACTATTTCCAGTGGAAATTTAGAAGTGCAGATCTAATATTGCTCACAACCCACTGCGTAGATTCAGTTAATATTGAAACGTCAAGAAATCAATTTTTTGTCAATCAACTTTTTGTACTGAAGTATGAAGTTCACAAAGTCTCATGCAAATCAAAAGGTTCTTCACATTGTGACTGAATTACACAAAGTAAGTAAATACTGTTGTTAAAAGTTCATTTTGTCTGCATCTCAGTGCTTCACATGTGCATTTCCAACAAATAAATATGTAATATTATTACTAACTACACTTGTTAATGCAAAAAAGCAGCAATTTAATGATTAAAATGTCTTTATGATTAAAAAATATATATAAATTCCCCACCTTCCCCACCCAGCGCTACCAAATCAGGTACTGGGGCCACGTTTTGGCAAATTGGTGACCTATTCGTACATTTTCATATGAACACTGCTTACTCCCCAGTGACAGCTATGTTTAGGGGTGTACCTTCATGCTTGCTTTTTGTCAAAAATGCTAATTTATGATTAATTAACATGAAAACGCCACCTTGTAAAATAGATACAGTACGTTTTCCAGTGAGATCGTGCTGATTTCCTCACAAAACACAAGTTTGGCATAAAACCTGCTACTAGTAAAATTTCTCTGTTGTTTGATTTTCTGTGTTGATTTTTATTTAAAAAATTGATTCTAATTCAAATTTCAATTCCCATGAAGTAAAAGTGAGCCAGTTTTAGCTGACGCGGGGACCGTGCACCACTTGCACCCCCCTAAGGACGGCCCTGCACGTAGGCCTATATCATGTTTTGGTTTACTTACCAAAGCATCTTAAAAAATAATTTTATTACACTATGTATATTTCATCTCTCACCGAGTAGATGAGCTGGAATTGGTCCTTTAAGGTTGATTCGTTCTGGTCCGTATTTCTTGTACAGTGCCCTGCGCACATAAGCATGAACGTTGAGGTAGAGCGGTTCTAGATCTTTCCACAAGGCTTCCAGATCCTCTTCAAAGGTGGGGGTCTCATACAGAGAACGCCAGAATGCCCCATTATCCGTGTGACCTGATATTAGATATACAATCAACATTAGAGCTTCATTCAAAGCTCTCAGGAACTATTCTTAATGTGAGTCAGTGTATATTGCCACTTGGAGTAAGTTTGTAAAATGTGGGCTGAAAATTAAATTCACAGAAAGATACTAAATGTCTTTCTCCAGCTGCCCCGTGTTGCAAGAGATCCTCTTACAAAAAGTGTTTTATTTTCAGGCACTTACTATTGCTCTTTGCAGCTAAATTGGCAAGCTCCACATATCTCTTGTAGCTGCTGCGGAGCTCTCTGCCCGAGGCATTACGCCAACCCTGCCAGGCGAACAGCAGCTCGTCATAATCCCTGGACTCGGCCATGATCTTATTCAGAACTGGAAAACAAAACACAAACACATCAAAAACAGCATAAGGGGTTATAGTAATCAATCTGGCAGGCTGTGATATGAAAAACAGACTCTGTAAGCACTTTCATTTTTCACTGTTCCACTACAAACAGTTTGTGGTTAGCATAACTAACAAAAGACAGAAAAGGCCACAGTGAGTTTTTGCACAGCGTGTGCATAACTTTTAAAACTTAAAAAAAAAAAAATCTTGTCTAAAAGTGTTCAAATTGTTCAACATTTTGAAAGCCTCTTCTGATCACCAAGGCTGCATTATTTGATCAAAAATAAAACAGTATTGTAAAATATTATTACACTTTAAAAGAACTGTTTTTTTATTTTAATACATTTTAAACTACAATTTATTCCTGTTATGCAAAGCTGAAATGTTAGCACCTTTTACTCTAGTCTTTTTCCTCTTTTTGAAGGTGGTGAAAACACTGTTGTGGGCTATTTTACTAAATGGAAACACAAAAACTATATTTCTCCCATGTACAACTATAGAACCCAGAAATGTGAAAATTGTCAATATGCTAATTTGCTGCTCAATTTTCTATTATTATCAATGTTGAAAGCAGATGTGCTGCTTAATATATATTTTGTGGAAACTATGATACTTTTTTGGTTAATAAAAAGTTCAAAAGAACAGAATTTATTTGAAATATATCTATTTTGTAACATTCTTTATTGTCACTTTTGATCAATTTAATGTATTCTTGTTAAATAATAATAATAATAAAACTTCACCCAAATTCTTGAACAGTATAGAAAAATGAATAAACGTGAACTCACCTGGATCTAGAGGCAGACAAGTTGATTGATCCTTGCAGACTGTGGCTACACTGTACAGGGTCTCCATGGATGCTAGCAAATTATTGTACTATGAACATGAAAAATATATGAGAAGTCAAAATGTAGTCTTTCAAAAAGTTTCAAGTTCAGCTCTAACAAAAACAACTGTAACCTGTTGTAAGTTACCACAGACAAAAATGTCAAAAAAAATGTAAGAGTCAAAAAGAGAAAATGTAAGTCACCATATCTATCTGTCTGTCTGTCTGTCTGTCTGTCTATCATCTGTCTGTTTGTCTTACCTCTATAAGATCATGTTCAGAAAGTGCAGCTCTCTCAAGGTCACTCAGTTTGGTCAGGATTCTTTTCACCGACTCGTCCTGGAAGTCGCTGGTGTCGAACTTACGGGCCTCTAGTCCATAGATCTTTGTGTGGTTGGCCATCTCCAAGTTTTTTTGCAGCTAAAGCCAAAAATGGCAGCATGAGACTCTGAGAATGAGTGGTGTTGTAGAATAGAGAGCAGGCCGGGCCTTACCATGATCTCCTTGTTGGCTTCAGTGATGTCAGTGTTGTAGGTCCAGGAGGCCTCAGTGTACGCATTCCAGACCTCCTCCGCTGTGCTGTTGTATTGCTCCAAGAACTGCTTGGCCAGCATCTCATCTGTTATTTTACCTGAGGCATTCAAAAAACATGAGAATGAGTTTTGCTCGTTTTCTGAGAAGGCATTGTAGGCCTAATATAAAAGGTAGCAGCATTTTAAAATATCAAAAACAGAATCGTAAAAAATAAATCGTGGCTGATAAAGACAAAATCATGTCTAACTTTCACATCAAAGAGAGAAAAATAAAATCATCCCTATGGAAAAACCATGCGCAAGTATGTTGAAGTACACTTTTAAAGAGTACTTAAGTTGTACTTAAGAGTACTTATTAAATGCAAGATTACTTAAAGGTGAAGTTTGAAAGAGTTTTTTTTTTGTCAAACTACATTCCCTTAACCCAGTTTATTGGGTTTTAGTAAATAGTAAATGTACTGCTATAATGGGTTTATCACCCTCAAAGAAATTAGTATTTGGTTACAGAAGCGCATGTTTGCAAATGTTGTTTGAAAATATGCTTTATTTTTGTAATTCCGCTATGTTACACTAAGGATATAATTTGCTTTTAAACAATATACTTAAGCGCAGAATTAATGTGATGTTTTTGGATGCTTCATTGCATGTTCATTTCAATTCATTTAAAACGTATTATAGTTTAGATATTATAATAATATTACAAATATTATTAAAACATAATGACTTAAAATGTACTTTTAATTAAATTATACTTATAATTTTACACTATTACAAAGTGCACTTTTTAAGAACTTTAGTCATGAAAGTGTATATTCTTTAAGTACACTTAAGTGGCATTTTATTTAAAGGGATACTCCAGCCCAAAATGAAAACTTTGTCATTAATTACTTAGCCCAATGTCGTTCCAAACCCATAAAAGCTTCATTCGTCTTCGGAACACAATTTAAGATATTTTGGATGATAACCGGGAGGCTTGTGACTGTCCCATTACCTGCCAAGTAATTACACTGTCAAGGTCCAGAAAAGTATGAAAGACATCGTCAGAATAGTACGCAAGCAGCGTACGCTCTTCTGTGTCAGCCGCGACACATTGATACGTTTTCTGTGGACACATTCTTACCGATGTCTTCAGGGTAGCCTTCTGGTACTGGTGGCACCCAATTAAAATCAGGCCAGCCCAGCATCTCTCCTGTTTTCGCATTCTGTTCCTGCAGCCAGGTAGTAACTGGCTCAAAATAGCTCATCAGGGGGCTGGCGTCCATTTTGTCAGTGCCCAGAGCCTCTTGTAGCACTTCTGTCCAAGGCTTTGAAGAACCAGCCTTCAAGACTTTCCTTCCAAACAGAATAAAGTAGCACTTAATCTCAATGTACAGATGTTCCGTTCATCATGATGATACAGTGGTTTCATTCAAACCCCCGGCAGTCGCACTTTAAACTCAATACATACTCTAAAACAGCTCCAGCCTCTCTTGATCTGTAGATATCGCATTTGTGCAGAGGTCCGGTATGTCCAGCAGCCTGACATAATTTCTGATGGAACTGGAACTGCAGAATGAAGCTCACAAAGTATCTACGAGAGGTTAAATGAGAGAAAGTAGTTATCTTCTCTGTGTACATCATAAGTTTGATTATTGATTGCTAATTTAGCACGGGCAGCTCATGGTGATAAGCCCACCTGATGTACGGTGTGTTTCCAGGAATGTGATATTTCGCTCCAGCATCAAAATGCTCCTCTGTACGTCTGGTTGGTGGACAGATGCCTTGGTATTTTGTCCTAATAAAAGGAAAAATATTCATATTCAATTCAAGAAAGTACTGTTGGTTTACATTTAAATACAAACACCTTGTCTT
The DNA here is from genome assembly GCF_001515605.1 of Sinocyclocheilus anshuiensis. NCBI lineage: Eukaryota > Metazoa > Chordata > Actinopteri > Cypriniformes > Cyprinidae > Sinocyclocheilus > Sinocyclocheilus anshuiensis. The sequence goes on along the minus strand of NW_015548217.1, from coordinate 3,199,817 downwards.
AGTTGACTGACAGAATGAAAAAAAAAAACCATCAAAATGTAAGGAGATTTAACTTGTGTTTACACTCCTATTCAAAGGTTTGGGGTTGGTAAGATTTTTTTTTTTTTTATGTTTTAAAAGAAGTGTCTCATTGTCAGCAAGGCTATATTAATTTAATCAAAAATAGAGTAATAAATCATTATAATATGCTAATTTACAGCTAAAAAAACATTTATTATCACAGTTTAATATTGTTGTGGAATACAATCTCTCTCTCTCTCTCTCTCTCTCTCTCTCTATACTGTACATGTATATATATTCCAGGAATCATTAAGTAATAAAGTTCAATAGAAAAGCATTTGTTTAAAACAGATATATTTTGTAACACTATAAATGTCATTACTGTCACTTTTTTTCCTTTCTGAATAAAAGTATTAATTTCTTAAAATAAATACATAAATGACTATTTGACTGACCCCAAACTTTGGAATGGTTGGGATTGTAGAGTAAGCAGCAAAAAATAAATAAAAATTGATGCCTCAATAGCATAACTATCACGACCTGTTTAATATTAAACGGTTGTGAAAAAGAAGTGCGCTTAATTGAATTAAATGTGTGCTTGTAGTGTACTTCAAGTATATAAAAATATATAAAGTACAGGACAGGGACGCTATAATGGCACAAATGATCGATTGCTGACCTCAGTGTTCCATTATGAGACCCTGTTTTGGTTTGTGTTTTACTGTACCTGAGGTACCACCATTCTGCATTATAACGTTCAGGCGGTGTTCGTCCACTAAACACACCCCAGCGCCACTGATCAATAAGATATCCAAAAGGAAGGAAGGCGATCTTTTCCAAAGCCATCTTCAACAGGTAGTTGATGTCACTCTCTATGGAATTTCAAATGTGTCATCAGTTTGTCTCAGGTTTACACCATAAGTATCATTCTGAATGTCTTTCACTTACCAGCATCATCGGTCAGTTGGTCCAGGAGACCGATGGTGTGGAGATGTTTGGGTGTGGACACAGACAGAGACAGCACATCTCCTACGGCCTCATGGAAGCCAGGATTGGCTCCTCTCCTGAAGCTGACCGGCTGCTCTTTGTACTGGAGGTAATATTCCACATGGCCCATCTCGTGATGCACGGTGAAAAGCTGCTCCATAGTGACAGTGGTACACTGTTTGATTCTGTCAGGGATCACACATTTTGCTATATTATTTAAGAATATCTTTGATGGTAATTTGTGTATTTTTTTTATATTACATCTTCCTTTTCCTACCATTCCCTTCTTATATTTCTATAATAGTTTGAAAGAAAGCATTCATAGGGTGATTCACTTGAAAAGCTTAAGAATGTAGTGCTATTAATCAAATGATTCAGTTTATTTGATAATCCTGACCAATCTGACAGTATGAAATCTTATTTCCGCCACAGCATAAATATAAAAAAATATATATATAATATTATTGTGGCTTTTAATCGCACAATTATATTTTTAGAGAATTCTATATATCTCAGAATTGCACGTTTATATGCTTAAATGCAAGTTACAAAGTCACAATTATGAGAAAACATGAATTATGAGATGAAACAAGTAAAAAAAATAAAATAATGAAATGTAAACTCAAACTCAGAATGTCAGAATCGCAAAATGTAAACTCGAGCAATTAATTTATAACTGCAATTTTGAGAAAAAGTGTTAGAATTACAAATTTACAATGACGAATTCATAATTTGCAATTGTGAGAAACAGCCGTGCATTTGTTGCTGCCGTAAAGCAATCTGTCCTTTTTGTGGAATTTCGTACCCGCTCACCAAATTTACAAACTCCCAAAACAGACATTGGGGAAAAAACAGAAGCCGTTCGCTTTGAGATGTCAGTGAACCATCAACATGGTTTTTAAACTTACATTTGAAGGTAAAAAAACGGACATACAGTTGTTTTAAATTCTGTATTGTTAAAGGGTTAGTTCACCCAAAAATGAAAATTAGCCCATGAATTACTCACCCTCAAGGCATCCTAGGTGTATATTACTTTATTCTTTGGGATTAATCCAGTCGGAGTTATATAAAAAATTGTCTTTGATCTTCCAAGCTGTTTAATGGCAGTCAGCGGGTGTTGCATGCATCAGTCCAAAAGAAGTTAAATGAAGCGCATCCATCCATAATAAAAATTGCCTCACATGGCTCCGGGGGGTGAACAAAGGCCTCCTGTAGCGAATCGATCGTGTTTGTAAGAAAAATAACCATATTTAAAACGTAATAATCAATTTAATCTTGCTTGCGCTCATTGTTGTACACGGAAGCAGTTCCGGGTGGATGACGTAGGACGTCGGTGTTGCGCATGCACCGCTCAGAAGTGACGAACGCAGAAGCGCAGGGGAGAGATCAAAACAAAACAACAGTCAAGAATTAGAAGTACAAAACGAGGATTTGTAAAGAAGAATGTCGGAGGATTTCAATATAAGCCAAGAGGAGACTGGTTTTCTTTTGCTAAAGTAAGGAAACTTTGCTTCCTTTGCTCCTGTTAACAAACATTGGTTTTCACGAGACTCACCGGCGCATGTGCAACGCTGACATCTTATGTCATCCTCCCGGAGCTGCTTCCGTGTACAACTGTTGGCGCAAGCTAGATTCAAGTGATTATTATGTTATGAATATGGATATTTTTCTTACAAAAATGCATCGATTCGCTACAGGAGGCCTTTGTTCACCCCCCGGAGCCATGTGAGGCACTTTTTATTATGGATGGATGCGCTTTATTTCACTTCTTTTGGACTGATGAACTGCAACACCCGCTCACTGCCATTAAACAGCTTGGAAGATCAAAGTCAATTTTTAATATAACTCCGATTGGATTCATCTGAAAGAAGGAAGTCATATACGCCTAGGATGGCTTGAGGGTGAGTAAATAATGGGCTAATTTTCATTTTTTGGGTGAACTATCCCTTTAATATTGTTCATTGTTATTTTATGTAAACTATAGCTAACTAAAGTCAACAAGCAAAACCTTTTTGTAAAACGCTCAAGCTAATTTTGTAACTAGAATTTAATGCAACCTAAATGCACAATTAGATTACAGCGTGATTGGAAATAATAGATATTTACATACATTGTTTTTTTTCTTTACACATTCCATGTCTCCCAATTACTATAATCTCAAGCATGCTTTCCAGTGACACTGTTGTCTTTTTGGTAACCAAGTACAGTAACTTTACACACACGCAAAAACTGATTAAGAATGACGGAATACCTCAGGGAATACGCAAGCATCAGATACCTGTTGCCATTGTACAAAAATATGAACTACTGTACTGAGATATGATTAATGTACCTGAAGTCTTTGCGGTTGTAGAAGTCCCAGGCAGAGGCATGGCAGACCACATCCCTTCCGTTGGTGGGTTTCTCCAGCATGGCCTTGTCCCAAAACTCAGGAGGCATTTCGAGCAAACCCAGAGAGGTGAAGAACTCCTCAGCCACCCGGAACATGTGAGTAGCATTATAACCCTATGGGTACAAATCATTTTATCAGTCTCTGGAGTGCTGAGGATATTATTCACTCATCAAGATATAGTTCTGTTCGCTTACTTTAGCAACCATGGTGTCCATCACATCTACATTGGGCTTGTCAGGAAAAGGGATCATCAGGTTGTAGATGTTGTTCCACATTTGTGACCACATATTGCCTGAAACACAATGAGAGCATATGATAAAAAATTACAATGTAGAAAACATGAAAAAGTGGTAACAGTTTACTTGAAGCCTATATGTATAATACATTAAATTGCATTCATAATGCATTATATTACAAAGTCAGAATTCTGTGATGTAAACTTGCAATTGCCTATGGATAGCATGCAATTTCGAGAAGAAAAAAAGTTTGAATTGGGAGAGGTAAACTAACAATTCAGAGAAAAAAGGTCAAAATTGCAAAGTGTTAACTCAGAATTATGAAAAAAAAGTAAAAGTCACAAGATGTAAAGAAAAAAATCCACTATATCTCAAATGATGTACTGTGTCTAATATGGTGGGAATTAATACCATTTTTAACATTATTGGTAAAAATAACGCTAAATAATAACACTTTACAATAAGGTCTCATTACTTAATATTAGTTAATACATTATATCTTTTCATCAACAATTGTCACCAACGTTATAATGCATTATATTACTTGTATACTCCTTGCTACATCTGAAATTGGTTGTTTACTGTGTTTCAATGCATTATGTAGATTTTATAGATACAGATTTTATCATTTAATGTAGGATAGGTTTATAATGTTTTATAACAGTTTTTATGTGATCATACCATGCATTATTAGGTACATAATTAATGCATTAAAAATAATTTTATAATGCATTATATATACAGGCTTCAAGTAAAGTGTTACCAATGTGACAAATGACTTATGCCTCTCTATTGTAAGTTTCTTTGGACAAAAGTGTCTGCTGAATGCACAATTGTACAGTAAATGTAAGCAGTCTGACTCTATTTTCCTGTCTAAGTGGGCGATTTTTGGCCAGAGTATATTGAAATGAGGACCAGATTTTATGCTTTATGTCAAAGTCTGGCTTTGTAGTTGCGTAATATTAGTAATAATAAACCATCTTCAATCATTCGCAAATCTGTATTTTTCGCAATCTAACGACTTACCCAAGAGGTGGGCAGGGATGGGACCCTTGAGGTTGATGTATTTAGGACCATAGTAGTCGTAGAGCTTTCGGCGAACAAAGGCATGCAGGTTTTGGTAGAGAGGTTCCAGCTGTTTAAACAGATTCTCTAGGTCTTGCTTGAAGGTCTGAGATTCGTACCAGGAAAGCCAGTAAGCGCCTGTATCGTCAAAGCCTGGGGAGAACAGATAAGAAGAACAGGGCATCAAGTCTTTCTTTCTTTATCTTTCTCCCCTCTCCAAAAATTACTCACTCACCGTCCATTCGAGATGCCTTGTTGCTGAGCTCCACAAACTCAGGGTAGAGGGATCTGAGTGGGACCCCTGAGGCATTGTGCCAGCCTTCCCAGACATACAGAAGCCTCTTATAGCTTCTTGAGGTAGCCATTATTTCTGTGAGCTCTAAAAACACATAAATAACATAAATGCATAATAATTAGAGGAATAGTTAACCCAAAATTTACTCATCCTGAGGCCATCCAACATGTACTGTAGTTGAGTTTGTTTCTTCATCTCCGGAACAGATTTGGAGCAATTTTATGAATATATATTATTCGCATTTTTAGCCAGAAGCAGTGGTTTGAAGATAAAAATGTCTGAATGATGGATTTGTTTATTACAAACATGCAGCCTTTCGCTTCACAAGATGTTAATTTGGAGACGTGTGGATTATTGTGATGTTTTTATCTGCTGTTTGAACTCTCATTCTGACGGCACCCATTCACTGCAATACATTGGTGTGTATGTGATGGAATGCTAAATTTCTCCAAATCTGTTGTGATGAACAAACAAACTCATTTACATCTTGGATGGCCTGAAGGTGAGTACGTTTTCAGGGAATTTTCATTTCTAAGTGAACTATTTTTAATACCAACTCTGCAGTAAAACAACTTCTAGTTCAAGATTTAGGTAATGCGGAGTCTTGCAAATGAGCCCCAGATGAAGAAAGGGCGTTTGTTTACAACTGTGTTCCGGATTTTTGTGGTCCATAGAAGCTAAATCAGTGCAGTTTCTCAGGAAGAGCCTTGAACGGAAGCTTTTAGGAGTACAGGACACAACACATGTTGAAACACTGTTAGAACAAACATGTGATTTCATCCAAATAAGCAGATAGTTTATTAGCAAATGTGAAACTGCTGTGGCATGGATGTAATGGTGCACTCTTCAGATAAAAGCAACTTTTTAAGATAAGCTAAACACTTCTAGTGGAGTGTTCTGTTCCCTTTCGGTAAAAAACGTAAACCTAACGGTGCTAATGTAAACAAACGTTTAGTAAAGTTAATTGTTGAGAGTAAGGCAAGTGATGTCAAGTGGTGGGGATTTTACAAGAATTCTTTCAGCAGGTCACAAACTTAGATCACACTTTATTTCAAGGTCCAGTTCTCACTATAAACTAAGACTTGTGCCTCAACAAGCTCAATAAAATTGCCTCAGTTTCCTGCTTCTTTTTTTTTACTTCTTATAACATAACTCAGAAATACAAAAAAACACATAAAAAGGGGGAAAAAGAAAACAAAATAAATAAAGAATTGAACATACAGGTCACCAGAGGCATCACATATAGTTCTTACATCCTTCTTATACAGTTATTTTTTTATAATAGGGGCTACTTTCCCAATAATACCCCCCGATACACACACAAAAGGAGGAGGTACAATAAAAATAACAACAACAACAAAAAAAGGTTAATTGAAGTCCAGAAGTTTCAGTCATTTTAAGTCCTTAAAGTTCAGTCCATTCAGTGTATTTCCATTAAGTACTTCACATATATGGAGGGGGAAAAAGGTGGG